>NW_022437018.1:7744295-7884776 GCF_009761245.1 Sapajus apella
CTGCCTTCCTCCCCATCACCTACATCTGGCATTTCTCCCCCTGCTATCCCTCCCCAGCTCCCCACCCCCCACCGTCCCTCCCCTATTTCCCCCCAACTGACCCCAGTGTGTAGTGCTCCCCTCCCTGTGTCCATGTGCTCTCATCGTTCAACACCCACCTATGAGTGAGAACATGCGGTGTTTGATCTTCTGCTCCTCTGTCAGTTTGCTGAGAATGATGGTTTCCAGGTTCATCCATGTCCCTACAAAGGACTCAAACTCATCGTTTTTGATGGCTGCATAATATTCCATGGTGTATATGTGCCACATTTTCCCTATCCAGTCTATCGTCGATGGGCATTTGGGTTGGTTCCAGGTCCTTGCCATTGTAAACAGTGCTGCAATGAACATTCGTGTACACGTGTCCTTATAGTAGAACAATTTCTAATCCTTTGGATATATACCCAGTAATGGGATTGCTGGGTCAAATGGAATTTCTATTTCTATGTCCTTGAGAAATCGCCACACTGTCTTCCACGATGGTTGAACTAATTTACACTCCTACCAACAGTGCAAAAGTGTTCCTACTTCTCCACATCCTCTCCAGCATCTGCTGTCTCCAGATTTTTTAATGTTCACCATTCTTACCGGCGTGAGATGGTATCTCAATGTAGTTTTGATTTGCATTTCTCTTATGACCAGTGATGATGAGCATTTTTTCATATGTTTGTTGGCCTCACGTATGTCTTCTTTTGAAAAGTGTCTGTTCATATCCTTTGCCCACTTTTGAATGGGCTTGTTAGTTTTTTTCTTGTAAATCTGCTTTAGTTCTTTGTAAATTTTGGATATCAGCCCTTTGTCAGATGGGTAAACTGCAAAAATTTTTTCCCAATCTGTTGGTTGCCGATTCACTCTAATGATTGTTTCTTTTGCTGTGCAGAAGCTGTGGAGTTTGATTAGGTCCCATTTGTCTATTTTGGCTTTTGTTGTCAATGCTTTTGGTGTTTTGGTCATGAAGTCCTTGCCTACACCTACGTCCTGAATGGTTTTGCCTAGATTTTCTTCTAGGGTTTTTATGGTGTTAGGTCTTATGTTTAAGTCTTTAATCCATCTGGAGTTAATTTTCATGTAAGGTGTCAGGAAGGGGTCCAGTTTCTGCTTTCTGCACATGGCTAGCCAGCTTTCCCAACACCATTTATTGAACAGGGAATCCTTTCCCCATTGCTTGTTTTTGTCTGGTTTGTCAAAGATCAGATGGTTGTAGAAAGGTTGTGTTGCCTCCGAGACCTCTGTTCTGTTCCATTGGTCTATATCTCTGTTTTGGTACCAGTACCATGCTGTTTTGATTACTGTAGCCTTGTAGTATAGTTTGAAGTCTGGTAGTGTGATGCCCCCCGCTTTGTTCTTTTTGCTTAGAATTGACTTGGCTATGCGGGCTCTCTTTTGATTCCATATGAAGTTTAAGGTGGTTTTTTCCAGTTCTGCGAAGAAGGTCATTGGTAGCTTGATGAGGATAGCATTGAATCTGTAAATTACTTTGGGCAGTATGGCCATTTTCACGATATTGATTCTTCCTAACCATGAACATGGAATGTTTCTCCATCTGTTTGTGTCCTCTCTTATTTCTTTGAGCAGTGGCTTGTAGTTCTCCTTGAAGAGGTCCTTTACATTCCTTGTTAGTTGTATTCCTAGGTATTTTATTCTCTTTGTGGCAATTGTGAATGGAAGTTTGTTCTTGATTTGGCTCTCTTTAAGTCTGTTATTGGTGTATAGGAATGCATGTGATTTTTGCACATTGATTTTGTATCCTGAGACTTTGCTGAACTTTCTTATCAGTTTCAGGAGGTTTGGGGCTGAGATGATGGGGTCTTCTAGATATACAATCATGTCGTCTGCAAATAGAGACAATTTGATTTCCTCCTTTCCTATTTGAATGCCCTTTATTTCTTTTTCTTGCCTGATTGCTCTGGCTAGAACTTCTAATACTATATTGAATAGCAGTGGTGAGAGAGGGCATCCTTGTCTGGTGCCACATTTCAAGGAGAATGCTTCCAGTTTTTGCCTATTCAGTATGATATTGGCTGTTGGTTTGTCATAAATAGCTTTTATTATTTTGAGATACGTTCCATTGATACCTAGCTTATTGAGTGTTTTTAGCATAAAGGGCTGTTGAATTTTGTCAAAGGCCTTCTCTGCATCAATTGAGATAATCATGTGGTTTTTGTCTTTGGTTCTGTTTATGTGGTGAATTACGTTTATAGACTTGCGTATGTTGAACCAGCCTTGCATCCCTGGGATGAAGCCTACGTGATCATGGTGGATAAGCTTTTTGATGTGCTGTTGCAATCGGCTTGTCAGTATTTTATTGAAGATTTTTGCATCTATGTTCATCATGGATATTGGCCTGAAGGTTTCTTTTCTTGTTGAGTCTCTGCCGGGTTTTGGAATCAGGATGATGTTGGTGTCACAAAATGATTTGGGAAGAATTCCCTCTTTTTGTATTGTTTGGAATAGTTTCAGAAGAAATGGTACCAGCTCCTCTTTGTATGTCTGGTAGAATTCAGCTGTGAACCCATCTGGACCTGGGCTTTTTTTGGGTGGTAAGCTCTTAATTGCTGCCTCAACTTCAGACCTTGTTATGGGTCTGTTCAGGGTTTAGGCTTCTTCCTGGTTTAGGCTTGGCAGGAGGCAAGTGTCCAGGAATTTATCCATTTCTTCCAGGTTTATTAGTTTGTGTGCATAGAGTTGTTTGTAATAATCTCTGATGATGGTTTGAATTTCTGTGGAATCTGTGGTGATATCCCCTTTATCGTTTTTTATTGCATCAATTTGGTTATTCTCTCTTTTCTTTTTTATTAATCTGGCTAGTGGTCTGTCTATTTTGTTGATCTTTTCAAAAAACCCGCTCCTGGATTTATTGATTTTTTTGAAGGGTTTTTTGTGTCTCTATCTCCTTCAGTTCTGCTCTGATCTTAGCTATTTCTTGTCTTCTGCTAGACTTTGAGTTTTTTTGATCTTGCTCCTCTAGCTCTTTCAGTTTTGATGATAGGGTGTCAATTTTTGATCTCTCCTTGCTTCTCATGTGGGCACTTATTGCTATATATTTTCCTCTAGAGACTGCTTTAAATGTGTCCCAGAGATTCTGGTATGTTGTGTCTTCATTCTCGTTGGTTTCGAAGAACATCTTTATTTCTGCCTTCATTTCATTGTTTATCCAGTCAACATTCAAGAGCAAGTTGTTCAGTTTCCATGAAGCTGTGCGATTCTGGGTTAGTTTTTGAATTCTGAGTTCTAACTTGATTGCACTGTGGTCCGAGAGACTGTTTGTTACGATTTCCGTTCTTTTGCATTTGCTGAGGAGTGATTTACTCCCAATTATATGGTCAATTTTGGAGTAGGTGTGATGTGGTGCTGAGAAGAATGTATATTCTGTGGCTTTGGGGTGGAGAGTTCTGTAAATGTCTATTAGGTTTGCTTGGTCCAGGTCTGAGTTCAAGTCCTGGATATCCTTGTTAATTTTCTGTCTGGTTGATCTGTCTCATGTTGACAATGGGGTGTTAAAGTCTCCCACTATTATTGTGTGGGAGTCTATGTCTCTTTGTAAGTCATTAAGAACTTGCCTTATGTATCTGGGTGCTCCTGTATTGGGTGCATATATATTTAGGATCGTTAGCTCTTCTTGTTGCATTGATCCTTTTACCATTATGTAACGTCCCTCTTTGTCTCTTATGATCTTTGTTGCTTTAAAGTCTAATTTATCAGAGATGAGAATTGCAACTCCTGCTTTTTTTTGCTCTCCATTTGCTTGGTAAATCTTCCTCCATCCCTTTATTTTGAGCCTTTGTGTATCCTTGCATGTGAGATGGGTTTCCTGGATACAGCACACCGATGGGTTTTGTCTTTTGATCCAATTTGCCAGTCTGTGTCTTTTGATTGGGGCATTTAGTCCATTTACATTTAGGGTTAATATTGTTATGTGTGAATTTGATACTGCCATTTTGGTGCTAGCTGGCTGTTTTGCCCTTTAGTTGAGCTGGTACTTGTTGTTCCTTTATATGTGTAGAGCCTCTTTCAGGAGCTCTTGTCGAGCTGGCCTGGTGGTGACGAAATCTCTGAGTACTTGCATGTTCCCAAAGGATTTTATTTTTCCTTCACTTATGAAGCTTAGTTTGGCTGGATAGGAGATTCTGGGTTGAAAGTTCTTTTCTTTAAGGATGTTGAATATTGGCCCCCATTCTCTTCTGGCTTGTAGGGTTTCTGCTGAGAGATCTGCTGTGAGTCTGATGGGCTTCCCTTTATGGGTAACCCGACCTTTCTCTCTGGCTGCCCTTAGTATTTTCTCCTTCATTTCGACCCTGGTGAATCTGACGATTACGTGCCTTGGGGTTGCTCTTCTTGACGAATATCTTTGTGGTGTTCTCTGTATTTCCTGGACTTGAATGTTTGCCTGCCTTGCTAGGTTGGGGAAGTTTTCCTGGATAATATCCTGAAGAGTATTTTCCAGCTTGGATTCATTCTCTTCGTCGCATTCAGGTACGCCTATCAAACGTAGATTAGGTCTTTTCACATAGTCCCACATTTCTTGGAGACTTTGTTCATTCCTTTTTACCCTTTTTTCTCCAGTCTTGCCTTCCCGTTTTGTTTCATTGAGTTGATCTTCGACCTCTGATATCCTTTCTTCTGCTTGGTCAATTCGGCTGTTGATACTTGTGCATGCTTCACGAAGTTCTCGTGTTGCATTTTTCAGCTCCATCAATTCACTTATATTCCTTTCTATTTTGTCCATTCTTGTTAGCATTTCGTCAAATCTTTTTTCAAGGTTCTTAGTTTCTTTGCATTTGGTTAGAACATGTTCTTTAAGTTCACAGAAGTTTCTTACTACCCACCTTCTGAATTCTGATTCTGTCATTTCATCACACTCGTTCTCCATCCAACCTTGTTCCCTTGCTGGTGAGGAGTTGTGATCCCTTTTAGGAGGAAAGGTGTTCTGGTTTCGGGTGTTTTCATCCTTTTTGCGCCGGTTTCTTCCCATCCTTAAGGATTTATCCACCTGTCGACTTTGTAGTTGCTGGCTTTCAGATTGGGTCTCAAATCTTTCAGACTGACGTTCTGTTTGTTGATGATGAGGTTATTTCTGTTTCTTGGTTTTCCTTCTGACAGTCTGGCCCCTCTGCTGTAGGTCTGCTGAGGTTCACTCCAGGCCCTGCTTGCCTGGGGTTCACCTGCAGCAGCTGTTGAACAGCAAGGGTTGTTACCAGTTTTCTTCTTCTGCTATCTTTGTCCCAGACGGATACCCGCCTAGTGTCAATCTGATCTCTCTTTTATGAGGTGTCTTTTTGGATATATAGGGGTCAGGGAGCTGCTTGAGGAGACGGTCTTTTCTTTATAGGAGCTCAAATGGTGAGTTGTGAGCTCTGTTGTTGTTCATTCAGAGCTGCTGGGCAGGTACTTTTAGGTCTGCTGCAGCTGAACTCATAAACTGCTTTTTGTTCCCAGGTGCTCTGTCCCAGGGATTTAGGGGCTTTATTTATGAGTTTCCGTTATGCTGCTGCCTCCTTTTTTTTTTTTTTTTTTTTTCCTTCAGACCTGCCCAGCCCAGCAAGGAGGCAGCCTAGTCACTGTCGGCCTATAGAGGCTTTGCGGAGCTGCTGTGGGCTCTGCCCCGCTGGCTGTCGAGTGAACTTCCCTGCAGTCCTGTTTATATGGGTGTAGTTAGAACTGCTTTGGCGATGGTGGCCCGCCTCTGTTGGGGCGGAGTCTCTGCTGTGGCGGGTTGCCTTGGCAAAGGCGGGCTGCCTCGGTAATGGCGGACGCCCCTCCCCCACAGAGCTGGACCGTCCCGGGTTCAGCTGCGCTTGCTGTGAAACTCTCAATCCAGAGTTTCTGGTTGCTGTTCTTTTGTGGGGGTGGGACCAGCCAAGCCTGATCGCCTGGCTCCCTGCCTCAGAGCCTTTTTTAAGTTGGTGTTCCAGTCGCCTGTTGAAGAGGCGCCGGGGTCTGTTTGTTTTCCCCTGCGGCCACTCACTGCGCTGGCTTAAACATCGGCAGTGAGGTTTGTGGCGCTTTTTTTTCTTTTCTTTGCCCTGGAATCTACTGTCCTGGTTCTCTGCTCAGTCCCCTTTTTGAACCAGCGTATGGGCGACTTCCCGTGGCTCCAGTCGCCAGCCTAAAGGGCCCCCGGACCAGTGTATTTTGTACGGAGAACCGCGGCTCCGGGGCGCCGACAAAGCAGCCGCGCGGGGCAAAGCAGGGGTGCTGGCTGGCACAGCCGCGCTGGCCGAAACAGCCGCGCTGGCGACCCTGGAGCTCCTCTGCCCGGGAATTTCCTAGTCTGTGGGCAATAAAAACGCGGCGTCCACTCACCCTCTGCGCTTTCACTGGGAGCTGCAATCCTGAGCTGTTCCTAAACGGCCATTTTGGATCGTCCTCAGATAAACATTTTCAAGGTTTGTGCACACAGGTCTTTTTGGGGGGGAAATTCTAGGACATAATTGCTGAAAAGCAGTCTTAGACCATTTTCTTCTGGGTTTTGGACTCACTCTGCCTCAGGGAGTCTCTATTTTGATTCTTCTTTCCAAGACAACACCAGCCCCAGAAGAATATTGGTGTCCTTTTCTTTCTTGTATGGGCAAAAATGAAATGCTGCTACTTATTTTCTCCTCATCAAATGAGAAACATTGTACAATATTATATATGCTGCCTGAGAAACCAAATGAGAAATTGGCAACAGCAATGACAAAATTTTAAATAGGATACACTTTGCACACTGTGTATTTGAAATTCAATAAAATGTATAAGACATTTAGAAATAGATTCTTTCATTGAAGCCAAATACTCTAGAACTCTTATCTCCTCATAATAGTGCTGAGAACCTTCCACTGAACTTTAGGACTTTGAGGAATTCAATTTGAAGGCTACTGATCTAAAAGACTAAAGTCACAGTAGTTGCCAAACTTCAGGTGTATACAATCAGTGGGACTCACTTGCTGCAGGGTATTCGATATAGGAGGGAAATACTCGGCCAGATCTTAACAAGAAAAATCTTAAGAAATCTTATTTTAAAAACTTATCAGGAAAAATCATGAGAAATCTTATTTTAAAAATTTATGGCTCAGCTTATCCTTCTGTGGGGGAAAAAAGTTTTAAAGTTAATATTTGACAATATGAAAGAAAAAGTAGATGGCTGCAAAACTCACAAATTAGTTAAATGAGACTTCAAATGGTTAGCGAGTTCAACTTTAACTCTGCCAAATAGTGCCTGTTTCTCTTTGAGTTCCAGGGATCTTAAAGAACTATATTTTCTAACATTAAAAGAATTACTTTGAAAATATAATTAAGACATGTAAAGAAGAAAAAAAGCATTCTTTATTCTTCTTCCTGTCTCCTTTTCTAATATTGTTGACAGTTGGCTTGCCATCTGTTCCAGAAGGGCAAAAGTATAAAAGGTGATATTTTTCAGTGAAAGCAGTTGATTATATATAACATATTATTTTCAGAAAATATGTCTGTTAATGTCTCATTAAAACATTAACCAACAAAGCAGCTAGTTTGAAAAGAATCCTCAAGGATCGAGAAGGCATGTTTATTCCTTCCCAAGGTATCCAAAATTGTGCTTTTCAGGTTAAAGCTCCTTTAATTTTAAATACATGATTGGGCAACAGGGAGGGGTAATGGAGTGAGGAACATCCTAACTTTCCAATTGTACATTGCTGACTGCATAGGCTAAGACCTAACTGGTCATTATTGATTATTATTATGATGACAACACAGTAATAGCAGCAAGCTACTGTGGGATAAGTTCCTTGGCCTACTAAATAAAAAAATAGCAAATGTATTGCAATTCTTTCTAACATCTTTCTGTAGCTACTGGCAAGATATCATTTAGTTGTGTTTTGTCACATTTTGTTTTGTTTTTTTAAGACAGAGTCTCACTTTATGGCCCAGGCTGGAGGGCAGTGGTATGATCTGGGCTCACGGCAACTTCTGTCTCCCAGGTTCAAGAGATTCTCTTGCCTCAGCCTCCCTAGTAGCTGAGATTACAGGCTCCCACCACCACACCCGGCTAATTTTGGATTTTTAGTAGAGATGAAGTTTCAGTGTGTTTGTCAGGCTGGTGTCAAACTCCTGACCTCAGGTGATCCACCCGCCTTGGCCTCCCTAAGTGCTAGGATCATAGGCGTGAGCCACCGTGCCTGGCCAAGAATCATATGTTTTAAGTCACATGAAAAAAAAAAATGATACAGTGAATCCACAAGACTGTACTTTGTAGATCTCTGTTTTCTCATCAGCAAAATAGTAATAACCACATGCACTTTACTATTCTTGGTAAACTGTGTCTTCATTCTTCTGTGAGGAGAGAGCCCCAAGAGCCCATCAGCCTGACTGGTCAATCAGGTAGACTCTGAAGAAAGTGCTTCTTATCTTCATTCCCAGCATACACTGCCAGGAGGTCCACAGTAAAAGTCATGTGATAGGTTTAAACTTATTCAAATACATAACACTAAAACAGGCACGGAGAAGACTCAAAAGATACTGTTACACAGTCTACCTTACCAATTTCTTCCCATAAATCACTGTTAATTCTGCATTTTTAGTTATTTAAGATAATGTTAGTATCAAGTTATTGACACGGTAGGACTTCGCGAAGAAAATTTATTCTTCCTGCCAAACCATCCCAGACGGATGCAATTGTCTAATTTTTCATGTTGTTGTATAACTTCTCCAGTAACAATTTTCTTTCTTACTCAGATACATTTTCAAACTGTGGTCTTTAACCAGAAATCTTTACATATGGGTGAAAGTGTGTCTCCGCTTATTCTGTTATCCATGCTGACAGCGGAGAATTTTCATTGTAGGTCTCCAAGCAAGAATTTCAAAGTGGATCCCTTGACCTTAGTTAATTATAAAATAAGTACATCTCTTCTTCTAAGTGCCTTCTTGGGCAGTAGGGATTGTGCAGGAGGAAACCACACCCATGAGAGCTATTGCTGCGTCTCTGGGAAGCCTCCACTTGTGTGAAGAACATTATTACTTTGCCCTCCAAGATACTTGTCCCCAGAATGAATAAACTCAATTCCTTTCATCTTTCCCCTGGAGGTTTCTTTTCCATGCCTTTGTTATTTTCTCTTTTATGCGGCATTCAGAAATAGAAGGACCATAGTAGCAACCTCTACCTGAGCAAAGCTAAATGTTACAAATGTACAATTAATAGATCCCATGCGTGTCTCTATGCTATGAGAAAAGAAAATTTTTAAATGATTTATTTTTTCTCTCAGAATATTCAGACAATTTCCTGTAAATTTTTATTTACATAATTTTTTGCCATAAATAAAAAATAGCACTTGTGATGTTATGAATCTCTTGCAATGGATACTGTTCAAGGCAGAGCAAGATTGTTTAACTTCTGCCCCCATTGACCTCCTGTGTGTAATCTAATGGTTTCTGCCCCCATTGACCTCCTGTGTGTAATCTAATGGTTTATTTACTGGACAAAATCAGATCAGTTAGTTCTTATTAAAGCCTGTTAGCTCAACAAAAGTATACTGTTTTTTAAATCTGTTAACAACAGAAGTAAGGAGAAGAAATCAAAATTTATTAGCCTGTTAATGTGCTAGCACTCCCTAATGAAGACAAAGTAAACTCTTCCAGCAAACTGAAGTTCAATGTTAACGTGAATCTCTATTTATATATCTCCTTGGTACCTATAAAGACCTTGAGGGACTTGAAAGGATGGCTTGTGTTATTAAACACAGTAAAGTCTAACACTATAAATCTTGCTTCCAACCTTGTATAACCAAGATATGAAATGATGATAAAGTTGTTTTCCTGTTCATTGTTGTACCCATACAGACCTGCTGCTCTGGCATAGCTGTAACTTTATTCCATGTTAATATTTTTACCTACATTCAAATGTTTTCAATAACTTAAAAGTTGTATAGATACAGATATAAGTACATAGAAAAAGGCCCAAAGCACACACACAAACTTTTAACAATGGCCTCCTCTAGAAAGAAGATAAAGATGTAGAGCATTTGAGTTGGAGGAAGATGGTGTGTCTGATTACAAAGGAGCTAATAGTTTTTAGTTTAAATTCTTCAATATTGTTTGAATTCTTTTATAGTGAACTATATCAAAGCATCATTTTGTATCATGCAAAGCAATAATTTTGAAAAACATTATAACCTTTAATAGCTAAAAATCTCCATGACTGATTAAAGTTTTTACCTGAATAATAGTATTCCATTAATCCTAGATGTTTTCCTTTTTTATCTAGTATGCTTTTATGAAAGTTGAAGAAAAACAAGGAAAATAAGTGTTTTAGATATACCTGCATTTCACAAAATGTCCAATGTTAGGAATCACATTCCCTGGACATAGTAGGGAAAAAGATTCATCATATATTTCATTTCAATTCGATCAACAGAAAGAAAATAAAAAAAGTAACAGGTGCCTGGTATTCGTCAGGTGTTCAATTTGTGCTTGTTTTTATTAATGTCTTTATGTTACTGCATCGTCCTGTCTATTCTTAATGGCCACCTTTTAAAATAAATCAGCAGAATTTAACACAGTTGATCATTTCTCCCTGTTTGGACTACTTTCTTCACTTGTCTTTCCGGATACCAAAATTTCTTGTTTTCTGGTTTTCTCACTGGCCATTGTTTCTATCAGTATCTAGTTTCTGCTCATTTCCACAGCTTCCAGAAAACGAAGGACTGAAAATTTAATATTTTCCATATTCGTTCACTTCTTTGGAAATCCCATTTGATCTCATGGTATTAAATTTCATTTATACCCTAATGAATATAGAAATTATATTTCTAGCTCAAACCTTCTATCAAATTCCAGATATTTATAATCATCGGAACTCTTCATCTCCATCTTAAAACATTCTCTTTTTTTTTTTTTTTTTTTGAAAGCAATCACTGGCAGTTCTACTTTTTCAGTGTTCATGTTGGAAACCTTGTGATGAGATTAGCCTTCTCACGTTATTCACGGTGTGCAAGTAACCCATCATCAAACCCCATCAGTTCACTTCTTTTCTCATCTGATTTAAATACCATAAGGTCAAATACAGATTATTGAAATAATCCCCTAACTTGTCTCTGTGTCTCTGACCTTGTCCCCATTCAGTCTATTCTCAGCACAGTCATTGGAGTGATCCTTTTAAAAACGTTATCCAGAGTAGATCACTTTTCAACTCAACATCCTTTGGTGAATTTTCTCTTGATCCAGAAAAAAGTCAAAGGTCTACAAGACCCTGCAGAGTCTGACCGCAGCCTCATCTCCTACCATCCTTCTCACTCATTTCTCCCCCAATCTTAACGGCTTCCCTTCTAGCCAAGCCCTCACCTCAGGGCCTTTGCATTGTGTTTTCCCATTTTCCTGAATTTTTTCTTTCCTAGATGCACGTAGGCTCTTTCCCTTTCCTTTTTTGTCCCCATCCTGGACATCATCACTTAAAATATTTATCATTTTCTAACTCTTCCCTGATACCACACAAAGATAAAAGTTTTTGTTAGCATTGTCTTATTTATTACAAATAAATATTGGTATTTATTAGCCTTAGCACCTAGACTATTATATGACAAACAGAAGACACTCAAACATTTCTTGAGTAAAATAATAAGTGGGTAAATACATTAAACAACATGATTTCTCACTTCGTCCTTGTTTCTAATGTCAAGTGTTAGTATATAATCTACACTGTCCTCCAAATCTGCTCAAACAACCACTTTGAAAGATAGGGAATGAATACCTTGGGCTCTTTGTAATTTAAAGTATTCCTTTCCAAAATCTTAGATATACCTGCATTTCACAAAATGTCCAATGTTAGGAATCACATTCCCTGGACATAGTAGGGAAAAAGATTCATCATGTATTTCATTTCAATTCGATCAACGGAAAGAAAATAAAAGCTCTGGCCACGTTATTTGCTTATTTGATCCATTTGTATTAGCAACTGGCATAATTTTAAGACTAGCTCTGTCTTAAATTGCATTTTCAGTCTCATAGTCTGTAGCTTTCTGCTTTTAGAAAGTGTTATTGGTACACATCTTAAAATACTGCCTAATAAAAGTGAAATTTGTTACTGTTTCCACACCATTTAGCTGAGAGGTATGCCAACATGCCATCAAAGCAATAAACAAATTGCTGCCTTTAACTCATAATGTTCCCTGCCACAGGGAACTCACTCATCAGGTGCTCCATAGAGCACTGATGACATCCAATGGCCAGATCAATGATTTGCAGGGTTTCACCTGCTCTATAGCTGGGCCTTCCCTCAGGTGAGATTCCCCTCGGTAGCACCCATATGTAGTATCTTCTCCACAGGAAGAAGATTAAGTACAATTTCCTTGTATGGAGAGAGGCCCAGAGAAATTTGAAAGAAACAGAATGGTGAACAAAGACAGTAATATTCCCTGGGTTATCTTACAAGGCCAGCCTCCTTTGGAGAGAATTTCTTAAGTGAAGCCTCATGAGAAGTCTCATTTAGGCAGATGTTTCTATGCTTCAGCTATGTTTGATTTGAATACTGCTTTAGATTATAAGCTTTTTGAAATCAGCTTATCTCATATGGTTAAAAACATTTGGAGAAATGGAAAAATTATTAAAATACATTTCAAAGACTCCATAATGAAAAACCCCATTTCTTGGGACGGATGGGCTCTGTTCCCTGGTTTTGTTAAAATCACACCACGTACACACGATTTACAGATAAGACTTATTAATTTACAGAATAACCATGACTATGTCAACTTCTTCTTGGTTCACAACCTGCTTTATTACCATTAACTCAAAGGTGACTTGTGACAAGAATGAAGAATGAATTGAGATTGAATCAAGAATAAAGAAGGAGGATGGATTCTTTATGTAGTTCCCTTGCACCAATTCTGTGAATATGTCATGTGCTTTGATCCTCTCTGCCATTCCTTACACTGATCCTTGTTACAGAACTCATATTCTCTCTAATTCCACTCATACTATCAGCCATAATTATATATATATATATATATATATATATATATATATATATAATTTGTATAATATTAAATACAAACATGTAATTTTTTATGTATATATATTTTTTTCTCTAAGTACTTATCATCAGCTGTCAGTTTTTATATTCTTGGCAGTAGGAACCAGATGTTACCTAGGCCTGAGCCACTTTGAAAGATAGGGAATGAATACCTTGGACTCTTTGTAATTTAAAGTATTCCCTTCCAAAATCTTAGAGCAAGTAAATGCACAGATGATAGTTGAAATATGTCATGGATTATGTGGCTATATACATTGATGTGTATCTATATTTTCATACATGGGAAATATTTATTAAGGGAAAAACAGGCATTATAAAGGATTATACACAGCCGGTTTCCTTTGAAGAATGGAGTGGGAAGGAGGTAGGCAATGTTTAAAAAATATAGACCAACATATTATCAGAAGTTATCTCTGGAGAGTCATTTTCTTCTTCCACCCCCATACTTCATACATTTTGGAATGAAGCCATGTTAATCAGAAAAAAAAAGGAAAAATAAAAGCTTAATACTGAAAGGATCATGACATCCTATGTCTGAGGTATTGTCATCGTTAAGCAATATTCAAAGGAATAATTAGCTGAATAGAGCTTTATTTTTAAAATTAAGAATAGGCTCTGTTTTTAGTGTTCTTCCTTTAGAATTCATGTTGGAATCTCACCTTACCCCACCTAATACATTTTCTTCTGCTTTTTTGCTTTCAGTGAAAAAGGTCAGAAGTTGGTGTAGAGTTGTTTAGGGATCTGCGAATTAAGAAATTTACTCCTTCTCTTCATCTAATTCATTGCCATAGAGATGGTTATGTTTCTCCTCAGTTCCATAATTTCCTCAATTCAAAGAAAAAAAAAACTCTAAAGAAACAGAAAGAGTGCTAATATCTTTCTGAAAGACACATTTTTTAAAACCAATACTTGTCAAGGCAGAGCCTGATTGTGCTGGAGAAATAATTCATCTCTAAATAATTGAGAAACACTCTTGCTTGAACAGTGATAAAGAACACAACTACTGTCTGTTTCATTCAAACAGAGATTTGTTTATAATTTGCTTTTCATTATAAAACAATGTGAAATTGAAGTCTTCACTGTTTATATTTAATGGTCGTTAGCATGCATCTCAATTAACTCAGAAGTATTTCTGGGTGGCATATTTTTTTCCCTTTTCGGCATTCCTCAATAAAATTTACTTTCATTGCCTCTCCATCCTTTTCTACCACAATTTAAAGATGTTATTTTGACATCAATAAGAACTTATTTTTAAAGTGATTTTTACTTGCCTGGCTACATTTTTGTGTTTTTTGAATAGTAGAGGAATTTGCTCAATTTGCTATTCCTTACTCGTACCTGTTTGAACTGTTTAGCTAGGTAATAAAGAAGACCAAATATCCAAGACTTAAAATCAAGAATTATAATATATTCTGAACATTTATATTAATATATTACTTTATATATGTAATATATATATAATATTTATATATGTATATTACACACACACACACACACACACATCTCCCTCTCTCAGCTGCAACTCTGACAAGTTGTCTTCCCTCTGATACCTAATTTGGTGACAATTCTTTATCTGGTTAAACTTGCAGCAGGGGAATCATGGTAAATCACTGGCTGGTTTTTAAAATTTCTACCTAGAAATGACACACATCATAGGGGCTTACATTCCATCCAAATTCAACAATATGGGATGTATGATACTGTTACAGAAAGTCACAACAAATTTTAATTGTTTTACAATCCACTATGTCATTTTTTTTAACCTACCTTGCCACTTTTTCCCCAGAGTTTATCATGTGGATAGATAGATATCAGAATGTTTTTTCAAAGATAAAATTTTTAAGGTAAACAGCATACTATATGAGCACTAAAATAGATAAACAAAATAAAAAAGAAGTTAGGGTTTTCAAAAAGTAAGTCAAAGAGGAAGTGAATTGGAGAGGAGGTGAGTTTGGAGTAGGATTTCTTAGGAAAACCAACAGGTAATGACATAAAGGGTTACAAGCAAACCCAGGGAAAACACAAGCTCAGGAAGGAGGCCAAGAATGGAGAGAGTTTCAGGACATATGATTCTTTGGGTTGTGAGAATTAGATCATCGAGATGGTTGATAAAGGAAATGGGACTTATAAGGACTCAAAGATGAGTAGTCAATTTCATATGCAAAGAAAATGGAACCACACTGTTTTGCCTAATGCATTGATATAAATTTAGAATAACATAGTGATGTAGGCATCTAAGGTTGGGTAAGTCTGGGCAGTGGAGTCAAGGTGTTCATTAAGCACTCTCATGACTTCTGACAGCTGTGTATGTGTGTGCATGTATATGCTTTCTGCATGTGTGGTGTGTATTTATTTGGGATTTTGTGGTAGATAACTTCCTGCCACCAAGTGACAGATATGACTATAGAAATACTGGATCTGTCCAAGTTAAAAGTTTCAAGAAACAGAAACTCACTCTGGATAAGTTAAACTTAAAATGAATTTTTAGAAATAATTTGGGCAGCTCAAATCAGTGGGAGGGCTGGAAAACCAGGTCTGAGGGAAAGCAGCTAGTAGAAGAAGCCAAGACTACATCTCAAGTATGATTTGATGTGGAAAATTCTTCTTCCCTCACAACCCCCACTAGAAAACAGCCACCTAAGCCCATGGATTTTGGCTGAATTTAGCTCCTAAAACAAAGACCAACATGTATGCATCTGAGAGCTGAGCCTTAGATATAGCCAATGTCTATTTATAGGAGTCCAGAAAAACAAGTGTCTGGCATCTCTCTTTGTAAAGGGAAGCAGTTTTTCTCATGTCAGATAAAACTCTGAAAGCGTGGAAACCTCAAATAGGAAAAGAGGTTTAGATGCTGAATAGTCTAAATGAATTGGAAATGCCAATACAAATAAAAATAAATCACTGATATAAAGAGAAAGAAAATTTTTAAAATGAGGCAATTCAGATATGGCTAAAGAAAAAAATGAAATTGGGTTTGGAAGTTTTTGTGTCTGGGGTATGGAGAATACACACAGATGGTGGCAAGAAAATCATGACCTTTGGAGCTGAAAAGAAAATTAAAAATCTTGTCTTGACGTACTGGTTGTGTGGCCTTAGTCAAGTTAGTTCAGGAACCTCAATAAATTGGAGATAATACTGCTGTGAAGATCCAATAAAATAGCTCACGTAGGGCCTATCATGCTTGTAGCATATGACAGGTTCAACAAACATTACCTAGCTCCCGATTCTCAAAACGCCCTTGGGTTGAGAGCAATGAGGAAAATCAGTAAAAAAAAATTCTCATTCAGTATGATATTGGTTGTGGATTTGTCATAAGTAGCTCTTATTATTTTGAAATACATTCCATCAATACCTAGTTTATTAAGAGTTTTTAGCATGAAGAGGTGTTGAATTTTGTTGAACACATTTTCTGGATCTATTGAGATAATTAGGTAGTTTTTGTTATTGGTTCTGTTTATGTGATGGATTGTGTTTATTGATTTGCATTCTCATCTAATGCCCTGAATTCCTCAGAAAATGGTGATTGGAAGATAAAATTATAGGAACATAAACAAAACTTGGAGACAAATTTTGCTTTTGATAAGGGATAGAATATTTTCTGGAACCTGGCTAGATCGTATCATGCCCTGTGCCTGGTTCAAGGTGCTGAAGACAGAGTAATCCTTGAACAAACCTTAGTGAACAGATCCTTCAGGTTACATCCTTGGACTTCCTCTGCTTCACCACTGTTTCTTTCCAAGTAGATCTGGATATTCATCAGTTTTAACTTCATCCATCTTTTGAATCTTTTCTGAAATAAAAAAAGATAGGCAATTCAAGTTCAAAAGCATTAGGAATACAAAAGGTCTATATCAAGGTCCCAAATTCAAACATGTTGATAAATGTGAGTATCACCCCTGGGCAAGACAATAGAAAAGAGCAAGGTCTGAAGGTTGTTTGATCTCCCTAAAGTTATTCCCATATAATATGTTTTAAACCTTCAGCCAAAGTAAAGTATAAATGAAGGCAGATAACCCCTGGCTTATTTTCAGCATTTCTTATCTTCTGTTCATCCTCTTGCCTCTGGCCCCAGGCAAAAGTCTCCTGGCTTTAACTTAAGCAGATCTACATCTCCTCTTTCATTGAAATGAGGTTGCACAAGATATCATTTGAAAACTAGGTTTTATAGCTAAAAAGGAGATCTTGATAGTGACACTCATGTGTGGACTTTCAGGATCCTCTCACCAGACAGTTATACATGAAGACCACACTTTACTGTTTCCAAAGCACTTTCACATATAATCTTTCATATGATCCTTTAAAAAACCAAATGAGGAGGGATACCACTTTAGTATCTGTGATCAAGAATGTGGGGGTACTTACCATTTTGATTCAACAGGATAAAATAATTTTTGTTGGAATCTGAAAGAAGAGACTAATATTTTCTTCATAGTCAACAATTTTTACTAAGTTTCTAAATGGGCCCATTCTTTCTGGAAAAGGATGGATTTGAGATTGAGAAAATAAAATCTGAAATCAAAGTGTTTTGGAGACACAAGCCTTCACCAAGGCCTTAGCAATCACCACATTCCTGGTTAGTAAAATTCACTGGAATTCCTGCCTCACTATAATGTAATCCACAGCTTAAGTGTGTTCTAGTAAATAGAGGTGCTGCCATATGGCTCTTCTGCTTCCCAATCTTCTTACCAGATCCCTAAGCATGGAAAGAATTATATGAATTATATGTAATTGGAAAGAATCGTGAGAACCGATAGTAAAAGAGATAGTGATAAACCATGAATCCATGTTTTCTTCTCATGTCTTAAAGTACCAGAAAAAAATCATGTCTGTAGGATTGGCCATTTTATTCTTGATTGTACCAATTATTTAAAAGTGTCATTTATATACAAACCCTGCAGCTAAATCAGTACAGCTGGAACTTAATTTAATCCATTTACCCATTTGTTCAATTAACATCCAGTGAACACTTAAGACATCGGCCCCTACTGCAGGTGTTCCAAAGTAATCAAATTGGGACACTCCAACCAATCCCAGCAAGTTTGGACAACACAAGCAACAAAGCATTTGATAATGGGTCATCAAATATATCATGGCCACATACAGTAATTTAATATTCAACATGAACTACTGTTAAGGTTCACAAAGAGCAGAAAACAGTTTTTGCTCTTAAGAAACACACCCATTGGGAAAATGCTTGCACTGGTTTATGTAGGATTACTTCAGCATTTGAGGGATTACACATACACATACAACACACACACAATGGAATATTGCTATTTATGACACTATCAGTTATAATTGATACAAGAGGTGGGCAGGGAAGTGCTGGGTAGAGAAAGGCAGGGTTCCCGGCGAGGGTTCTACCCTCGGGCCTGTGCCCATGGACCTAGGTGAGGATAGGCACTCCTCGTTTTGTGTCCAAATGTTGCATTTTCCAAGACCACTCTGGTCCACTACGCCCTTCATGCTGTGCCTGTAAAAACCCTGAGATCCTAGCAGACACACACATAGGAGGTTAAATGTCAAGAGGGGCACACCTACAGAAAAACACACCGGCAGACACCAGCAGGCTATCTATGGCGAGATGATGTGAAGTTTGGCCAAGGACAGTTGGAGGAAAGCCCAGTCTGAGTGACCTGACTCCAGGGGAAGACCACCTTCCCTGTTCCATCCTCCTTCTGATTTCCATCCATCTGTTGAGAGTTACCTCCAGCATTCAATAAAACCTTGCATTCATTCCCCAAGCCATGTGATTCCATTTTCTGGTTACACCAAGGCAAGAACGTGGGCTACAGAAATAAAGGCAGAGGGTCCTTGCAATAAGGCAAAGGGACTAATTGAGCCAATTAACACCAGCCACATGCAGACAGCAAAACTGAAAGAGCACACTGTAACACACGCCCACCAGGGCTTCAGGAGCTGTAAACACTCAACTGTAGACACTGCTGTGGAGTCAGCACTCCCCACAACCTGCTCATCTGCATGGTCTCCCTAAGGTTATGAAAAGCAGGCACTGAAGAAGCAAGCCACACCCCTATCACATGCCCTGAGAGGTGGGTAAGGGAACTTTTTTCCATTTTAGCATCATATGGAGTAAATTTATTATCTCCCTCTGTCCCAATTTTCTTACCTGCTGGTATGGCCAAGATGAGCTACTTTTTTGTGTGAGAAATAAGATAACAGATATAACAAATCTAGCACAATATGTGGCATGAAATAACTATTCAGTAATGCTTGATGTCATCATGATGGTGATGGTGATGACAATGATCACGAGGTTTCCTGTGATTGCATTTATTTTATGTAGCGGTGGAGAAAACGGAGTGAGATATCAACTATTCAGTAACACCAAAATAACTTTACCAAGTTTTCATCAAAGGTAACCTACAACTTAGAATCTATTTTAAAGGTGTTTTGATTACATGGTAGTAGGTTAGTGAAAAGGAATGGTTGTCATAATAACTTTGGAAGCCCTGGCAAAGGCCATAGAACTGCTGTTCTACTCAAGCAAGAAGAGATCTTAGCAAAATGGACAAGAAAGAAATAGGTTTATGGCACACATGCATACATACATCATATATACTATATTGTGTAATATATATTTAGCAATTACGTGAATTGCTTTTCATTGCACACTTCCTATGGACCAGGCACTGCACTAAATATGTTGTGTGCGTATTTGCAATTAATCCTTACCATAACCCTATAGAGTTAACCCTATGGGACAGTTAGTATCTCCACTTTACAGATAGAAAAATGGAGCTCGGAGATATTACATTAATTTCCTGTCTTTACTCAGCTAGTAATTTGAGAAGGTACTATTTTAAGGCAATTAGCCTGGCTCAGAGACAAGCTCATAATAATTAATGCTATCTTGTGCTTTTTAAAAGTGTTTAATATGTTTCAAGTCTATATTTAAAACCTGACTCTTCTGCTGCTTATCTTCTGTTTCTTGAACGATATTTAAACTGAACCTGTTTTCTTATCTATAAATGGGTATGTTGGTTAATATTTACTTTAAAGAATGAAGATTCAGGCTGGACGCGATGGCTCATGCCTATAATCCCAACATTTTGGGGGGCTGATCCCAGCACTTTGGGAGGCCTAGTGCTTTGGGAGGTGGATCACAAGGCCAGGAGTTCAAGACCAGTCTGGCCTCTGTCACCCAGGCTGGAGTGCAGTGACATGATCTCGGCTCACTGCACCTACCACCTCCCAGACTCAAGCGATTCTCCTGCCTCAGACTCTCTAGTAGCTAGGATTAAAGGCACCCACCACCACACCCAGCTAATTTTGTACTTTCAGTAGAGACAGGGTTTCACCATGTTGGTCAGGATGGTCTGACCTCAGGTGATCTGCCTGCCTTGGCCTCCCAAAGTGCTGAGATTACAGGCATGAGCCACTGCATGTAATCAGTGCACCCAGCTCTTTCAAGTACTTTAAAATACACATATTACAGGTACATACCCATTTTATCGGTCAGGGAACTCAGGCATGGAGATATGAGCTAATTCAAACCTGGGTTGTCACAGTCAGAGTTCTCACTTCTAACCATGATGCAGTCCTCCCCTGAGAGTCCCTGTGGGGAAAGAACCTGATCTTCAACTTAGGATCAGAAGATCTTACATCCAAACTTCTTCTTGCTTATTCCAAAAAGGCCAATCCTGGATCAACATTCTAACCAGTATCTATGAATTATTTGATATATTCACTTTTATAATCAATTAAGAAAAAATACATGATTATAAATTTCCTGCATCTTCTCTTTTTACTTATTCTTCTCCCTCTTCATTTTTCCCTGAAATGCTTTGTAATGAAGGACAAAAGAGTCATTTCCTTTTTTTAGTCCTTCCCCTATAAATTCTTTCTAAGGATGAACATCTCTACTACTTTGAATTCCTTTTGTAGAGAGTTGTTTTCACAAGGGCACCTCTGGTGTGTCTGTGAAACAGAGAGAGCTCTTATGCAGGGATAAACAGGGGAGCCAGTGTAGACATATCAGAGCATTGAGAAGGAGATGTGACCCACAGCAGAGGCCCTGAGGAATATGAAGCTGAGAAATTATGCCTATTTGGGTTGAAATATTTCTGTCATATTCCACAAAACGAATGCCAGAAATAGAAACCCATGTATTTTTCCATTTGTAAAAATGCAACTCAGAGTTATTTTTTTTCCTCCCAGGAGAAGAATGTGCTAGGCTGGCATGAGGAAGGAGAGGTCTGGGGTGGAAGAAGGGTTCTGAGCAGTCACCAAGCCTCCTCGTAGAGAGAGACACAGTGTGGGGGACCTGCCTCTGACCTTGCTTGTGGTTTGTGGAACTACAAAGGGCACGATTTGTCTGGTTCCTTCATTGTCTTCCCTGTCTTGGCCAGCCACCCCCTGCTGATCCTTGGACTCCCTCTCCTGCAAGCTGACTTTCACAGTCCCCACCAGCCTGTTTTCAGAACCCGCTGTGTGTGGAGCTGCTCCTCCCACAGGAGTTTCACACAGGCTGCTCATTCTGCTTACAGTGCTCTGTCATCACATCTCACCAGCAAGCTCCTGCTGATCCTTCGGATGTCCGCTTGGCACTCGCTTGCTCAGACCAGCCTTTCCAGATTTCTCGATTCAGCCAAATCCTCTCAACTTAAGTTCATTGCACCAATGCTGCTCTCCTTGGTGGCAATGATTAAAGATAAAAATTGGTCCTCTTGAATGCATTATTTAATTAACTCCTATGTCCTCTGCTAGTCTCTAAAGTCCTTCTGGAGGAAAGATTGTTTTTACTGACTGCTGCAGCCCTAGTACCTAGAAGAATATCCAACCCATGTACATTCAACAAATATTTGCTGACAGAATTAATATAAACTGGCTACTGTCTATGATTCCTTGGCATGCTTTTGCTTCCTGCCCCAAGCATTTCTTTCTCCTTATTCTCTCTATAAAAGAAAGTTTTAAAAGTGTGATCTGCATGTCTTAATCTCGAAGCTTCTCAATTGTATATATAATAATAATGATGGTTAAATTTTTATGCTGTGTTTACTTTATGCAAGCCATCATTCATACTATTTATATTAATTCATGCAATATTCATAACAATCCTGTGTGGTGGGATACATTATGTTTCACTGAATCTAAGAGGCATTGATTATAAGACTTAGAAATATTTTGTTAATTGAACTATGAAATGTAAGCTGTGTTTCACAAATGAGAATATATAATGAAAGGTAATGAGAGGTTTAGGAACTTGCTTGAGAAGGCTGACGCTAATAGCAATGGAGCCAGGGTGCAAACCAGGTGGGGTCGTGCCAAAGCCTGTGCCATTGGCCATGGTATCATCTTGCCACCCCACAGTAGTCACACATCTGGCCTGTTTTAGCATTTCTCAAATCAGATACAGCCATCCCAGTAGATTTCAGGCAAGGCACAAGATAAACATGATGCGACCCACTTGACCGTCATTATTTGGCAGGAAAATGTGGCATTGCCTTTAAAATAAAATAAAATTGTACTGTAGTAAAATAAACAAGGATATATCCCATAGTAGAATGCAAAATGTAGCTAAAGTTTTAGATAAAATCTAAGACTTGTGATTGCTCTTCGGTTACTGTGTCTCATATTTTCTGAGCTCCTTACTTTGTGGTCAGGTATGCATCAAAGGTAAAGGTGAAAAAGCACTGAGTGTTGTGGGTGTCTCTTGTTTTCACATACAATCTTCTGAATACTTCAAAATTGGGACAAGTAACGTAGAAGCAGAAGCTCTGCTACTATACATCTTGTGAGCTGACTGTTCAGATTGTCAGTAGGGCTAGAGTTGATCAGACTAAGAAAATAAGTCAATGTTTAAACTAATAGACATAAGCCTGTTTGTCTTTGGTCATTTGAAAGTCTGTAGGGTCCCCCAAGTTGCCCTTACTTTTTTTCTTTGAATTGATGAAGAAACACAGAGCGCCTTGACCACCATGTGACTGGGCCAACTGTACGTATTTTCCTTCATGCTTGAACCCAAGCTAAGGCACTGAACATTTCCAGGCACTGATAAACTTATTTAGATTGTTGCTTGAAACACTAAAAGATCAAACATGTTGCTAAATACATGAAAACTGGCCCCAGCCCTAAACCAAATTCCTTAAATCCCCATATGAGCTCCAGAACCTAACCCCTTCTTTGCAGACGTATCTAGATGAAACATCCCTTTTCTCAGTGTTTGTTTCAAGGACCCTGTAGCACTCTGCATGTAAGTTCCTCAGTTACTCTAGTAAACAGTTCGGACTGATCACCCTGGTATTTAGTGTTTCTTTCTTCGGAATCCCAATGGGCCTCATCTTGGGATGGTTTGGGAAAGTCCCTTGTAACTCTCCTGCTACCATTTTTAGGATGTCTCCAGCTGTGGGTTCATTCAGATGGAACACAGAAGAAACTAAAACTGTTCAGATCTTTGATGCAAAGACTTCTATATGAGCAGATGGTGAAAAATGAAAATGATTCCGGTCTGCAGAATAGTTTATATTAAAGAATAGGGACAAATTCAGGCTTCGTCGTTTCAAATCACAAATCTGCCTTTCACTGGTGGTGTGAGCATGGTCAAATTACTTAAACTGGTCTGCATCTCCTTATCTGTAGAATGGGAGTAGGATGGAGTAACCACTAGGCCTCAGTGAAGAGTCAGTGTAATAGTGCAGATACATGTTTGGCACAATTCTGTGCACTTAGTAAATGCTTGATAAATATGATTTGTGTTCATCTTTTGCCATCTATTAGAGCATATATGATTATACTTTTAGACAATTGATTCTTTTTAATGTGATCAAATACACTGGAAACAATTTCTTTCACAGAATTTGTTGCTGAGGCTGACATTTATTTATTTTTTTTAAAGACAGGATTTCACCACGTTGGTCAGGCTGGTCTTGAACTCCTGACCTCAGGTGATTTGCCCACCTTGGCTTCCAAAGTGCTTGGATTATAGCGTGAGCCACCACGCCTGACCTCATTTTGTATTTTTTTTTTTAAAAAAAAAAAAAAAAGAAAGAAAAAAAGAATGAAGGAGAGGAAGAAAGAGAAAGAGGAAGAGGGAGAGAGAACGGGGTGTTGCTTTATTGCCCGGGCTAGAATGCAGTCTAAAAATGGGTATGCCTATAATTGTGCTTAATAATAGAGACATGAAAAAAAAAATGAGGGAAGAAAATAACAAACAAGCAGCCAACCAATATTTCATTTAAACCTGTAAATAGATGTGATGTGGTACTGATAAGAGTGTATGTTTTGTGTATTTAAAGTGGAGAGTTCTATAAATGTTAATTAAGTTTACTTGTTCCGGATCTGAGTTCAAGTCCTGGCTATCGTTGTTAATTTTCTGTCTCATTGATCTGTCTAATATTGATGTTGAAGTCTCCCACTATTATTATGTGGGAGTCTAAGTCTCTTTGTAAGTCTTATGTATCTGGGTATTCCTGTATTGGGTGCGTATATATTTAGGATCTTTAGCTCTTCTTGTTGCATTGATCCTTTTATCATTGTGTAATATCCTTCTTTGCTTCTTTTGATCTTTGTTGCTTTAAAGCAACTCCTGCTGATAGTTATTACTGTCAGTTTGTTCGATTCTTTCTGGTTTGACAATATTTCTTTTTATCACTATCCCGATAATTTCACCCAGGCATTTGTTTATCTTATATAGAACTAGTGCAACTGATTTTTCCTCGTTCCCTCTCTCACTGTCAATAACTTATCAATCCCACATTTTGCTGCCTAATGAGTCATCTAATAACTTTGCTTGCATTTGGGAACTTGCTTGCTAGAAGACTTCGGTATTGTCCTCACCTAAACTAAAGCCTTAGCACCTTAGCTGATATTGACTCCTCTATGATCTACCCCCCTTTTGCCTTTCTGCATTCTTATCCTATCAGTGCCATTCTGTGCCCTCCGCTCTGGCCAGTTGACCCTCCTTGTGACAAATATTCTTATTTCTGTGCCTTGGTACATACCCTCCCCCTGGAATGTTATCTTTCTGTAAACTGCTAAACCATAACCACCCTCCTATTAGAACCTCAACAAATTCCCCTCTAGAAACTCGCCTTGCTTTCTGGCACCATGGTAAGATTCCCCTGAGCAGCATTTTTATTTCCCCAGTGCTGCTAATTACTTTAATTAACCTGAGGAGCCCACGTTTTGATTTCAAAACATTCATGCTTCTATCATCCATAACCCTTTTGCATGTAACAGTCCCTCCAGAAATATTTTTGGCTGTTGAATAAACAAATGAGTGAGAAACACCCAGTGGCTTTTCCTTATCAGTAACTTTCATTTACCTAAGGCAGTGGCAGTGTTGAGGAAGCGTGGCAGGAAGAATCAGGAGTTTTCAAATTCTTTCCCTGACATTGGTTTGGTCTCTGTAAACGTGGAAATTATGAAAGCTCTCAGAATTTTGGTTTTCATAGTTCAGCAGATGGCCGAGGTTACAGAGCAGTAGGGGTCTGCATTCATTCATTTGAAATAAACTCATACGTGGTTTTGTTCATTCTTTCCAAAAATATCAGTCAGGTTCCTCCCATGTGCTGTGCCATTCACGGTGCCAGTTGTTGGAAATACAAAAGTATACGTGATATTATCACTGCTTATGGGATTTCAGAATATAATGGAGCTAAGGGGCTCAAACATTTCTCTGGCATTTGGAAGACTCTAATGCTGGACCTAGTACAGCATTAGGGTCCTTCCAAACCTAGCCTCAGAGTGACTGCCACATAATTGATTAACCTAATGGGTGGGAGATGTCCTTATTGGAAAGAAGCAGCCATATTCCAGGATCAAGCTGTGGATCCCCAGCACCACCACACAGGCTTCCTCTGAAGCAGAACAAAAGTTTTGTTAGTTCTATGCCCCTACCTTCTTTAAATCAATGCCTGCAAATGGCAGACTCCCAAGGGAAGTGTTCAGGTCTGCATTCAGGACGATAGCCCACTTTCGGTCCTTTCAGTTTAGTCTGAATAGTACATCTATATAGTAGTCCTGAATAGTACTGCTAGAAAACTGTCTTTTCTGATGTTATAAGGGAAACATGCATATTTTATCTGCACACCTAACATCCTGTCACTATCAACAGCTAAAGGGACAGTGAGAAGGCAAGAATGTGGCAGGAAGGAGGGTATTTCACCTCTTTGTGAAGCTCAGAGAAGCAGATTCCTGCCTCCAGGCTCCCTCTATGAGCCTCAGGGACAAATGACAATTTTGTAAAGGTCTGTGTGATCCACTCTACCTAAATCGCTCGTCTTGCCAGCTCCCTTGGGTCTTCCTGAGAATGTCCTTTTGTGGCCTATACACCAAGGGAACTTCCCTTTTCTAAAGCTAGGAAATTAAGACAAAGCAGGAAGTCAAGGTTACTTGATCAGGGACAATAGCTTTTCCTTCCGAGGCCACAGGATGAACATGCAGTGACTGGAAGTTACATCTCTGAGTTACTGCTCCTGGATGGAATGTTTAATGGTCCTGCCCAGGAAATGTCAGGGCATCAGCTCAGCCTCCAGGCAGAAACAGACTCTTCTTGCCAAGAGTGCTTTTAGTTCTACTTCCACCCCCAGAGCAAGCATGACAAACTGATCAAGACAGGGAGAATGATGCTGCCAGAGCAATTATGGGCTCCTGGGGCCCAGGATGGACTGAGGCAGAAAGGCAACACCACACTGGCGTTTCCATTAACAGAGTCAGATGGTGTCTGGCAGAACTGAATGAGGGGAAACATGGTCTTTTACAAGACTCAAATGATGAAGACAATACTTAACAGACTGCAGTTTGGGAACTTGCAGACTGAGACTTAGCAATAGGTGTTCTGAAGTAGTAAGGGCTCTACAGGGAGAAAATGATGTGATGTCCCAGAGTAGACAGCAGCAACCTCTGTGACCCCTGGAAGAGGATCCAAAGGCTATCCCCATGCGATTCATACGGAGAAAGGATTACCATCCGCCTAAAGATGAGAAAGATGGATGTTAGAAACCCACCAATTTTTAGATAAAAGAGCATCGGTAGAACCAATGGAATTATTCCGTGATCACTATGGAGTATGTGTTCAGATATGCTCAGAAAAGTTATTAGTCATTTTCATAAAGTCCTAAGTTAAAGAACAACTCTTCAGCTACACAGAACTATTAAAGGCATGTCCAATGCCCAAGACTAATGCCTGTATTAGACCAAAAAGGCTCATTTAAACTATGAATTTAATTCTATCAGATATGCTTCAGCTTACTTGTGTGCATGCAGTCGTTTGTACCTTCCTGAATTATAATATGTAAAACTGAAAAAGAATAAGAATGAAAGTGACACTTAGAAACATATGGTTGGACTACTCAGCAGTTCATTAACCTCCATTTTTTTTGCCACACCCAAGAAACACACCAGCAACTATCAACATAAAATGCATAGCCAATCTTTTCATTTTTATTGCTTTAACACAGATGGTTTAATTATCAGTTGAACAAATTCTTAATGAGCTACAGAGTGACAGTTGAAATTAGAATAAAGTAAAATAATACTATATAACCAAAACAAACCCACTGTTACATATGTGAAATAATGCAATCAAGAGCACAATTAAAAAAATTATTAATTCAGTTAAACACAAAAACATGCAGGATTTCAATCAAGGAGTACTTGGGCTTCTATGTCAATGTCATAGGATAATAAAGAGCTGTTTCGATTTCTGGGTAAATAATTCATTTTTATTGATTGGCGAAAATACCTTAAGAATAAATCTGGATCAGAAAGACCTACAGTGTTTTTGCCAAATTTTATCTATAGCCAAAGCACAAAACTGCTTTGAACTGGTCATTAATATAATGGGCAGTTCATTCAATCACATTCCGTCTCTGCAGAGCAGGGTGAAATGTACAAGTAAGATGCTTAGAAGTACCTCAAGTGCCACTAAACTTAAGCTCCCAAGATATTGCTGCAGTCATAAACATGACTGTTATGAATCGCTTACTTTTATTTCATCTCAGAAAGTCTTAGTTTAAATCTGCTTTTATCCTAAATTATAATGTGCATATTACCTTCAGAGAGGTCACTAAGTTTAAGCTGTCAAAGTTGTTGCTTGTAATAGTATATGAAGTAAGCGAATTTTTTCCCCAAGTTGCTATGAAACTAAAACCATAATCAAAATGGAAAACAGGGGCATCTGGAAATCTTTCTCTGGAAGTTTTAATTCATATTTAATCACCCAACTTGCCCAAGAAAATTTTGTTTTAAGCCTCAATTATTAGGTACTAAATTGGGCATAACATATGTCTACTTCTGCTTTCAGGGACTTGTTAGTCACGGATATGGAGGAGAAACCATTATGCTGTCATTTAGATCTAAGGAAATTTTCTTTGGAGAGACTGTACCACATGAGAAAAATTTGCAAAATCAACAAATAGCACAGCTTAACCCTGCAAGACAGTTGCTTAAGTTCTCATATTTATATCCCCATGGACACAATATATGCTAACATATAAGAATAGAGCATTATAATGGCATAAGATTTGGCAAGCAACGGAACACGATTTTTATAGTAGTTTAAAATTTTATGTTTAAATATTCAGGAAGGAGGAAAGTTCTGTTTGAGAGCAGGGACTAACATCTCTGACTTACTCCTTTGCTTTATTGATAAATAATCGCGTACAAATCTGGTGTTAAAAGCCCAGGTCAAAGAAATCCCTCAGTAGAAGCTCCACTTTCAGTGAACACCACAAAGAGGTTCAGGTAATTTACACAGATGGGAAATTGATGTGGCATACCTAAAGCTGGCCTGAGACTGCATAAGTTTGGCTGTCAGAATAGAAAAACAAGAGATCTGCAGGCTTTTGAACTATTGATACAACTATTCAAAGGGGGCTTTAAATGTTTAAAGAAGTGTCGCAGGACCTCCAAGACCAAATAACCAGAACTAAAAATAACCATTGTTCTTGAAAATGCCAAGGAAATAAACTTTGGAACTGGAAAATATCTCATTTGAAATGAAAACACAGGGACTACTCTGCTAATATTAAATGGCTTTTGTACAAGTTCTATATTGAAGAAATTTTTAGACATAATTGTTAGAAATCTGAGCCTTTTTGAAAGAGAATTTTATTCTTGAGGGCTTTCCTTTCCTACAGTTGGGAATAAACACCATCTTGACTACCAGATACATAAAAGTGAAGATCCCAAATATACACATTCCATTGCTCAAAGTAGGAATGCATGTATTTCTTATGTGGCTCCACCATAAGAAATATCAGAGAGTCATCTAACTCTCCAAGGCTTGAGATTTGAAAGACTATCCAGCAACATGGGGCAAGAAGAGTCTAGCCTTCAGTTGACTCTTAAAAAGGCCATGTGATGTTAAAAGATGATGTTTACCTGTATTCAGGCACATACTATACACATATATGACCATAAAGAAGGAAAGATGTATTTGCTACAGTTTCAAATACAGGGAAACTTTATCCTACTACAGTAATCCTTGGCCAACACTCTCCTGCAATCTACAATTTTAAACACAGTCACACGTTAGTTAACAGTAAAAGAGGAAAGAAATGGTGTCAACAAATGGTAGTAACCAACCAACACTGAAGATGGGCTGAAACAGACACTTCCATTGAAACTTTCTTCTCTGATGTAGTAAAAGTAATTTGGCAAGGGTTGCCCTCTTATTTCAGATCACATAAATAATTTACTTCCCACATACCTGACACTCTACACTCAATTATTAGCGGTGAGAATATTCAGCTAATCATGTATCTGTCTTGAATGATGTAAGATATATATTGATATATTTTTAAAGTTTATTTTTTTTGCTTTTACACAGAAGGCCAGCCAGCATTTGAAATATGTATCTCATTATTAACCGACAAATTCAATTAAAATTTGCAGGAAATTTGGATATTGTGGTGGCTAAAAGTTCAGAACACAGGGTGCAATAAACTTTATTTTAAAGCCAGTGAGACTCTGAGCAAGATTCTCATCCTGCTTAAGCCTCAGTTTCTCTATCTATGGAATGAATGTCTATCCTATAGGGTTATTTGGAGGATTGAATAAGATGATAGCATTTAGTACCGAGCTGGCACGTGAGGGCAAGGGTTATTATTTGTTTTGTTATCCAGCATATCCTAAGAACCTAGAACAGCGCCTGGACCATCATAGTTATTTAACAAATAGTCATTAAATATATGAATGTCTGATTACCTAGATTAGCTCTGATGTTGGGAAGAATTTCACCTATCATTAATCAGGGGAGTGGCTGAATTTCTGTTTCTCAACATACAAACAGTATCACTAAATCATGCTCAAAGTTTGTGTAGTTCATTCTTTTGCCTTCAACATGACTTCACTAAACCACCAAACCATCAAGACAAGCGTCTCATTCTATCCTTAATATTTTCCTCAGGAGGGCTGCCTAATCTTCATAGAACCAAAAAACTCTTCCCTCTTCTGTCTATGAAAACTAACTGCTTCTGCATCTACCCCTCTCTTACCCTTCCCTACCTCTGGCACGTTCTTATTTGTTGTCCCTTTAGACTACTCGGTATTGTCTCCACTTTTGTCCAACTTACCAAACTCATATTGAGTACCAATCCATATGTTTCGTTCCCACAAACCAGTGGGGACTGCTAGATGCCATAATGCAGCCAGCAGTCACGAAGCATCTCATCTCAGGATAAAACTTAAGGTCAGCCCCACAGCCAATCTATTGCCTGCAGATGGGATTCTGGTCAGATTGAGTTCCATTTGGAAAGAGTTCTCTCCATTAACATTATTTTCTTTTAGAGTGTCCAGAAATGGATTCTGTCTTGTCTGTTAGGGGGAAAATATTCACATGCAAGTTGATTAGTGTTTTAAACTATTCTTTATTTTGCTTTAATAGAAGATATGTTCTTTGTCATGTGAATCAGTTAAAAATGGCAAAAAAGTATTTTTAATTAGTCTTTCTTTCTCTTTGAGATGTCTAAGATAGTGTTAGTAGCCTCATTTCAAAACATTTTTAGTTGCAACTAGTTTTAATAGCATCCACGTTTTCTTTCCTAATTAGAACCAAAATGCCCAAATATAAACTCTCAAGCTGCTATTGGTATTAGTCCTGGCTTATTTGTTTGGTGGTAAAATGGAATATACTAACAGTAAACATATCATAATGGTGTGGGAAGAGTTATAAAGAAAGAACTGAAATTTTCATCTAAATAAGTGTTCTTTCCTGGTATGTGACATATAATAAAAACAGTAACATCTCAGGTGACAGAAATTTTCCTACTTTACTTAAAAATTATTAAAATAATATAACAATTGTGTTATTTTTAACTAAAATATTTCTGACTTTACATACAGAAAAGATGAATATTTGATTCCTAAATATATAATAGGCAAGTTGTCTTTGCAAAAAATAGGCCAACAAAAGAAAGCACAGACTTCATTCAAATTGAGATTCTGGTGCCTACTTCGCCAACCTAGAGAATTACTTACAATGAAACTAAAAGAGGCTGTCCTTTCTGCAGTGAGTTCATAAGAGAATGGTTGATATCACTAGGAAAAGTCTCAGATCCTATTCCACTCGTTCTGCCACTATACAGAAATCTGTAGCCATGAGAATCCCAATCTCTAGGACAGAAATGTACATTTGACATCAAAAAAAATTAAGAATGTTTTTGGAAAATAGAAAGACTAAAGGAATAATGCTGCTGGAAATTAAAATGCATAATTTTGACTAAAACACTAAAAAATATATTAGTCAATAATAACTGGGATAGAGATGAGAGATGGGAGAGAGATATTTTTGGTGCACCGACGAAGAGGAAAGGGCATTAACTGGAGTAATTTGCTGTGATGGGCAGTCCCAATTGAACTATTTTAGTGGGAAATTGTTAGCAGTTACCAGAGGATACCTTGCCCAGTGGTGGGTGAAATGAGAAGACCACCCTCAAAGTGAAGGCTTAGGAAGCCCTTGAAGTCACTTACCCTGTTGTTACACGTTAGGTGTTTTAGCCACTCATTATTTAATTTGAGGAGCATTAATTATTTGGTTTGAAGGTCCAAACTGAGCACTTAATTGTAAATTCACAATTTCAGCTTGAAATTGAAAACTGATGGTCTTTGCAGGTAAAGGTGTCAAGAGTGCCAGACTGCAAGAATGGTTGTCTCTGTGTAGCTTGGAGGCCCTTATTCCCTGTATGTAAGAGGTTCTTATGGGGAACAAATATGTTATATTGATCTTATGTTAAGAGATTTCAAAGGCCAGAAGGCACACTTGTGAATTTGAAAACTATATTGTTTTTTTTAATACATTTGTAGTTTGCACTCATATAATAAACATAAACAATGAACAAATTAGCTTAGAAATTTAGTGTTTGAGTTTTTTCTTGACTCACCCAAGAACTATCCAGAAACTCACTTGAAAGAAACATTGTACTCCAATAATTTTGTGATAAATGAAAGGGAATGATTTCTATTTCTCACTTTTTTATATTTGATAAAAATCTTCGGATTTCTTTAATTAGGAGAAGACCCTTTAGTGGATTATTATTTCATAAATATTTTTAAAATTTTCATTCTAATTTCAGTCTAACATTTGGCGGGGTGCTGTTGGAGAACCAGGGATGGAAATGCACTTATGGATCATATCCACCTGCTCCTCCCTCTCAAGGAATGTTTTCCCCAACATAAATGGATTTGATTAAAAAAGAAAGGTAAGTTCTTATTAGCAGGATCAAGCAAATGTATTATCAGAGGAAGCACCAGTCTCTGATGTGATATCAAAAGGTACATAGATGGATCACTAAATTATCACTCTCATTAAGAAATTTCTGGCATTCCTCTTCAGAAGAAATATCTAAATACAAATGTGTCATGCTTATTGATTAACCACATAATAGATTTATTAATATCTTGCTGCTAGTTTGTCTTGCATTTAAACATTTATTTTTATCAGTAGGTTTGAATCAAACTAAATTTTGAAATGCTGCGTACTGCAGGAATTCACTTAGGTACACAGATGCCTTTTTCAGCTCTATGCATTTTGTTTTCATGGCACCATTGATTACTACAGCAGATTAACTCCTGGAACATTCATTGAGTTAAAATTTTTATTATTTTGTTTAATTATAGTTTGCTTTGAACTAAGCTAAAAATCTGCCTTTGTTAAAGAGGAGAACTTGTTCATATCTCACTTTAGCTACAAAATCATTTTTATCAAAGAGATGGTGGCTATTTGGTAATTGTTAGGGCTCAAACTCCTGACCTCATGCTCTGCCCAACTCAGCCTGCCAAACTGCTGGGATTTACAGGCATGAGAAACTGTGCCTGGCCCAGTTACTGTATAATTTCAAGTTATTTCTGTTCTTTTGGTGTCCAGTACTGCATGTTCTAAACTCCAACATGTGGAATGATGATGTCTGGTCAAGTGAACATTAGATTTTCTAAATGAGATGCTTATAATTCTTGGGCATGTGGCTCTGGGAGCTAAGATACACAGTTGGTAGTTTGGTGATTAAAAAAAAAATTCCATACAGCTGGTAGTTCGGTGATTAAAATAAAATTCATTTATCCACTAAATTATAAATTTATACTTCTATCTGGAAGAATGATGTACCATAGCTGTCATTCTTGTAACATCTACACTTAAATCAGAAAATGATAGGAATATTTCAATAAAAGTCTCTATTTGCCTCAATAATCTAGATAGTTCTGAAAAACAGAATCATCTGAATTCCCTAATTCCCTTCTTCACTGCCTTTTCTTTTGGAGAGTGGATTCTGTTCGAAATAGTAATTGTAGGACAGTCTATAGTGTAAAACAGGGAGGAGTTTATTGCCTTCACCTCCCGGGAAGTTTTACACTGAGCTCAGGCAATCCAGCTACTTGGAAAACTGAAATAATTCATTACAAGAAATGTAACATTCCCTGTGTAATAATAACCTATTAAATAGATCCTTCTTTTCCCGTACAATTATGCTTAAGATTCTGCACATGTCCTACTCTGAATATTTATGCTTTCATATGTTTCATGCATCCTTTTACCCAAACTGGTCCTCCTAATAGCAACTGGTATTGTATGTGTAAATTTTTTTCTCATCTATCTAAGGCTACATTGTTGTTGAGACAACTCTCATTGCAATGGGAATGTTTTACAAGCAAAAAGTTACAATATAATATTATGATAATGTAGAATAGAAACATTTTTTTAAAAATCTGTGAATCAGAACTTTAAGAATGAGAAAACATGAAAACAAAACTTGCCTCCACGGAGTTTCTATTAAGGGCACTTTGTGAAAGAAAGAGGGGTGGGATCTGGGGGGGTAGAGAGAGAGAATGAGAGAGGTACACTCTACTCTAAAACTATTATGAAGTCCATTATGAACTCAACTAGGAGTGAACACAGTGACTGAGTTATAGAATGACCCCAGTGACTTTTATTTAAGAGTGTTATTAAAATTACTCCAGCTTCATTGCCATTAACTTTGCTTCATAGTTCAATGGTACAATTCATGAGGTTATATTTTACTCAGTGCCAAAAGGCTTTCAAACTTGGATTTTCCTTTTAATTACAATTGCAAGCTGATAAAAATGTATTTTTACATTTGTAAAAATAGAGTCTTATAGAACTTGCACTTCTATTGTTATCAGTATTACTCGCACTGGGATACAGTTTGGTGTCTCATTTCCCCAGTGGGTGATAACTCTTCTTGCACATGCATATTCTGATAGATCTAACACTCAAAAGTGCAGAACTCTCTAACACAGTGGAAACCCTAAAGGTGCCTATGTGGCGTCAGAACTCATTGTAACCTTCATAATGTTAATAAAGCATTTCATTAATAACCAAGGTTGACCGTCAAAATCCAGCAAGTAGCCTGACTATTCTAATTTGATTACTTTATAATGGATGTTAGCTTAATGAGTTGACAATGAGTACAGATATCTGGAGATTAAAAGGTTTTTTTAGCAAAAAAAACAAACAAAAAACAAAAAAACAGATTCTGTATGATTCATGGAAGAAATTTATGAAGGAATCATACATTTCTGCCAGGTTAGGTGCCAGGTTAGATCAGGTAAAGAAAGTATGGAGATGATTAAATGGGAAAATATTTCATAAAAGTCTTTTGCTTCTATTAAAAAACCAAGTCAGGAGCTCATGTTAGTGTTTTAATTCAAAATGTGAATGGTAAATGTACTTGAAGTATTACAGATAAACAGGACTCTCTTGCATCTCCTGTGTTTATTTGGTAATGAATAGTAGATAATCTCTATGATGGGAAAGGCTGAATGATATGTGATAATTTCATTCATTCAACAAACAAATATTCATTATTAGGTGGTGACCATACAGAAATGACAATGACATGATCCCAAATATATATTGCTTATGTTGATTTAGCTCCCAACATTTTATGTTATTTGTGAGTTAAACACCAAAATTTAGTGAAATTACAGAACTTATCAAGTGTAAAATAAAGCAGTGTGGTTAGCCAGGATTTTGTCATATAGGCACTATATGTAGAATAGTGGTTTCAGTAGACTTGTCTTCCTCTAAATTCACTCATGACTTGCACTGGATGGATTTTTTTCTTTGCTGAGCCTCGTCTGACAGCTGCACATGTTTCCTCTGGCTTCTCTCTTTTAATCAAGGGTTTTTTTGCAGGAGCCTTCATTCTCCACATCACAACTGGGTGCCGGGGCCCGGCAGGACTCTGGATTCGGATGATCTTCGTTGAGGCAATGTAAGACATTTTCACTGTTTGCACCACAGCATTCATTAAATTTTTAGCTGCTTGGATCAGGGAGGTGACACTGTCCAACTGTAGCGGGGGGAAAAAGAAGAAAGAAAAAAGAGCTATCATTCCAGAATGCAATTAAGAATTTAAAGAGATGTAATGTTATAGAAGCTAAAGAATACCACCTTGCTTTACCCCCAGGAATGAATGGATCATTTTTTTACATAACCATGTATAATTATCAATCAATACATCTATTTTTGATCATTTTCTATTTATCTGATACATCAATGGATCCACAATCTATCTTCTAAGATAATATCATAGAGAGATTAATTTCTTTCTCTTGGCTTTCAGTGATATCATATAAATTCTTCAGGGCCCCAATCCACATAATACTACAAGGCCAGATGGTCATGATTTTCTTTGTAATGGATCTTTCTATTTCTAGGAGAGAATCCTGAGCTCTTTCTGTAAGACAGGATTATCTGCAATAAAATCTATAAATACTTTTATACAAACAACAATTGAGAATTATCCTCAGGGAATAGTTTAAGATAATGGGGCTCTATAGTCAAATGAAATTGAGTTTAAATTCAGATCTGCAATTTGGAGAAATCATTTAACCATTTTTGCCCTAGTTTTTTTCACTATTAAAAAGAAAAAGTTTATTAAAGGAAAAGTAATGCATGTAAATAAACTAATAGGGTAACTGCCAAATAGTTGATTTTAATTAAATATTATTTCCTTTTTTTGCTATGAAGACTGACAAAATTGCTTAATGATAAACATGCATTAGTGAGATTAAGAAAAATATTTTTCCACATGATTCTGTTTTTGTTAAAATTTCTGGTTTGAGTATACAACCAATCTCAAGGAAAAATGAAGTGGTATTCCTAGAATCTTATAAAATACCTTAGAACTAAGCTAAGTTGATTTATTTTCTTTCTTTGGAGACCAAGTCTCACTGTTGTCACCCCGGCTGGAGTGCAGTGGTGCTATCTTGTCTCATTGCCTCCTGGGTTCCAACAATTCTCCCACCTCAGCCTTCCAAGCAGCTGAGATTACAGGTGCCTGTCATCATGCCCAGCTAAGTTTTGTATTTTCAGTAGAGACGGGATTTCACCATGTTGGCCAGGCTTGTCTCAAACTGCTGACCTCAAGTGATCCACCTGCCTCAGCCTCCCAAAGTGCTGGGATAACAGACGTGAGCCACTGAGACCAGCCAGTTGGTTCACTTTTATACAACCAATGTCTCTTGCATTATTTTAGCTTGGCAGATTGTCATCCACCGCCAACTCACAGGCAGATTTGCCTCCACTGTCACCCCCCTGTGATGCGTGCTGTCAGGGTTGAGATTCAAACACTGGCACTGTAGTTACTAAAATCCATCAGCAGCTGCCTGGCCTGAGTACTCTACCTTTGCTGTTCGAGGAGTCTTTTCTCACATAAGGATTAAATGAGCAGAGGAAAGGAGTAAGTTGAGGTTATGTGCCTGAGGCAGTGGTCTACCTGGCTGCTTCCAGGGAAAAAAATTTAATTAACTCCATTATATGCCAAATCTGAAATCCTTGAGAAGGTAACTGCAAAAATATGTAATGTGAAAGGGAATAATACTTGGCAACTGCACTTCTTTAAGTCTTTTTTACTTTTTGAAGCCAGAAATATAAAATCTGTGCATGTGGCAGGAATGACAAATGTTTTACAAACATTAAAAAGGATTTCATGAAGCACTCAAATGTATTTTGGAGGACATTTGGAGCTTCTGAATCTGTATGCAACTTAAAAACATACTAGACTTTGAATAGAATAACACATATTGTTATTAAATTACTCCACAGACAGATTGCAAGTTCAAATCTGTCTTTTAATAATTAACAAAACCTCCTGGAATCCAGGTTTTGCTGGGTTAATCATTATGGTAGGTTTCCAATCCCACCACAGAAATAAGCCAGTTTTTCTAAATGCGGTGATAAAAGGAATACTGTTGAGACTCTTTGGTAATGCCATTGCTCAAACATGGAAATACTGCATTTGTCCTAAGAACTCTGCACCATCACAAAGTCATTTATGGAAGCAGGTCATAAGGACCTCCTGTCATTCAGGATTTCGCCAGTGACTTTGGTCTTATCCTAAAACTTACATTCTGCTTTCTTCCTTTTAACTCTGTAATTTTGCCATGTACACTTTGCATTTATTTCATCTCCTTTTGATTATTTTTTTAATTGTATTTGGGCTCTGGGTACATGTGCATGTCCTGCATCCTGCAGGATTGTTGCATAAGTACATACACGCAATGGTGGGTTTGCTGTCTCCATCACCCCCCCAACCCATTGCCTACCTCAGATATTTCTCCTGGTGTTACACCTCCCCTTCCTCCCTCCCCCCGCCCAGGTAGTCCCCCTCCACCCCCCAACCTATCCCTGTGAGTATTGTTCCCTTCCCTGTTCCCAAGTGTTCTCATTGTTTATCACCTGCCTATGAGTGTTTGGTTTTCTGTTCTTGTGTCAGTTTGCTGAGAATGATGGTTTCTAGGTTCATCCATGTCTCTACAAAGGACACAAACTCATAGTTTTTTATGGCTGTATAGTACTCCATGGTGTATATGTGTCACATTTTTTTTTTTTTGGTCCAGTCTATCATTAGTGGGCATTTGGGTTGGTTCCAGGTCTTTGCTATTGTAAACAGTGCCGCAGTGAACATACGTGTGCATGTGTCTTTATGATAGAACGATTTATAATCCTTTGGATATATACCCAGTAATGGGATTGCCGGGTCAAATGGAATTTCTGTTTCTAGGTCCTTGAGGAATTGCCACATTGTCTTCCACAATGGTTGAACTAACTTAGACTCCCACCAACAGTGTAAAAGTGTTCCTATTTCTCCACATCCTCTTTAGCATCAGTCTCCAGATTTTTTCATGATCGCCATTTTAACTGGCATGAGGTGGTATCTCAATGTGGTTTTGATTTGCATTTCTCTAATGACGAGTGATGATGAGCATTTTTTCATGTTTGTTGGCCTCATATTTGTCTTTATTTGAAAAGTGTTGGTTCATATCCTTCACCCACTTTTGAATGGGTTTGTTTTTTTCCTGTAAATCTGCTTTTGTACTTTGTAGATTCTGGATATTAGCCCTTTGTCTGATGGGTAGATTGCAAAAATTTTTTTCCCATTCTGTTGGTTGATGGTTTACTCTAATGATTGTTTCTTTTGCTGTGCAGAAGCTCTGGAGTTGAATTAGATCCCATTTGTTTATTTTGGCTTTTGTTGCCAATGCTTTTGGTGTTTTAGTCATGAAGTCCTTGCCTGTGCCTATGTCCTGAATGGTTTTGCCTCGGTTTTCTTCTAGGATTTTTAGGTGTTTGTTAGTTCTTAAATTTAAATCTTTAATTAATTCATCTGGAGTTAATTTTTGTATGAGGTGTAAGGAAGGGGTTCAGTTATTGAGAGTTTTTAGCATAAAGGGCTATTGAATTTTGTTGAAGGCCTTCTATGCATTTATTGAGATAATCATGTGGTTTTTGTCTTTGGTTCTGTTTACGTGGTGAATTACATTTACAGATTTGTGTATGTTGAACCAGCCTTGGATCCCCGGGATGAAGCCTACTTGATTGTGGTGGATAAGCTTTTTGATGTGCTGTTGGATTCAGTTTGCCAGTATTTTATTGAAGATTTCTGCATCGATGTTCATCATGGATATTGGCCTGTAGTGTACATTTTTAGTTGTGTGTCTGCCAGATTTTGGTATCAGGATGGTGTTGGTCTCATAGAAGGAGTTAGGGAGGATTCCCTCTTTTTGTACTGTTTGTTTGTAATAGTTTCAACAGGAATGGTACCAGCTCCTCCTTGTACATCTGTTAGAATTCAGCTGTGGACCCATCTGGACCTGGACTTTTTTTGGTTTGTAGGCTGTTAATTGGTGTCTCAACTTCAGCCCTTGTTATTGGTCTATTCAGGGTTTCAACTTCTTCTTGGCTTAGTCTTGGGAGTGTGCAAGTGTCCAGGAATTTATGCATTTCTTCCAGATTTACTGGTTTATATGCATAGAGTTGTTTGTAGTCATCTCTGATGGCAGTTTGTATTTCCAAGGAATTGGTGTTGATCTCCCTTTATTGTTTTTTACTGTATCTATTCTATTTTTCTCTCTTCTTTTTTATTAATCTAACTAGCGGTCTATTTTGTTGATCTTTTCAAAAAACCAGCTCCTGGATTTATTGATTTTTTTGAAGGGTTTTTTGTGTCTCTGTCTCCTTCAGTTCTGCTCTGATCTTAGTTATTTCTTGTGTTCTGCTTGCTCTTGAGTTTTTTTAATCTTGCTCCTCTAGCTCTTTTAATTTTGATGATAGGGTGTTGCTTTTAGATCTTTCCTTGTTTCCCATGTGGACATTTATTGCTATAAATTTACCCTAGAGGTTGCTTTAAATGTGTCCCATAGGATCTGGTACATTGTGTCTTTATTCTCATTAGTTTCAAAGAACACTTTTATTTCTGCCTTCTTTTCATTGTTTATCCATTCGTCATACAGGACCAAGTTGTTCAGTTTCCATGTGATTGTGCAGTTTTGAGTGCTTTTCTTAATTCTGAATTCTAATTTGATTGTGCTGTGGTCTGAGAGACTGTTATGATTTCTGTTATTTTGCATTTGCTGAGGAGTGATTTACTTCCAATTATGTAGTCAGTTTTGGAGTAAGTGCAATGTGGTGCTGAGAATGATGTGTATTCTGTGGATTTGGGGCGGAGTTTCCTGTAAATGTCTATTAGGTCCACTGGGTCCAAATCTGCTTTCAAGTTCTGGATATCCTTGTTGACTTTGTATCATTGATTTGTCCAGTATTGTCAGTGAAGTGTTAAAGTCTCCCACTATTATTGTGCTGGAGTCTAAGTCTCTTTGTAGGTCTTTAAGAACTTGCTTTATGTATCTGGGTCCTCCTGCATTGGGTGCATAAATATTTAGGATAGTTAGCTGTTATTGTTGCATTGATCCTTTTACCATTATGTAATGCCCTTCTTTGTCTCTTTTGATCTTTGTTGGTTTAAAGTCCATTTTATGAAACTAGGATTGCTACACCTGCTTTTTTTTTTTTTTTGGCTCTCCATTTGCTTGGTAAATGTCTTTCCATCCCTTTGAGTCTATGTGAATCTTTGCATGTAAGATGGGTCTCCTTAATACAGCACACTGATGGGTCTTGATTTTTATCCAGTTTTCCAGTCTGTGTCTTTTGATTGGGGCATTGAGGCCATTTACCTTTATTGTTATTGAATTTGATCCTGCCATTTTGTTACTGGCTGGTTGTTTTGCCTGATAATTGACATGGCTCCTTCATTGCGTCATTATTCTTTACCACTTGGTACGTTTTTGCAGTGGCTGGTACTGGTTGTTCCTTTCCCTGTTTAGTACTTCCTTCAGTAGTTCCTGTAAGGCAGGTCTTGTAGTGAAAAAAAATCTCTCAGCAATTGCTTGTCCGTAAAATATTTTATTTTCCCTTTACTTAGGAAGCTTAGTTTGGCCAGATGTGAAATTCTGGGTTGTAAGTTGTTTTCTTTAAGGATGTTGAATATTGGCTCCCACTCCCATCTAGCTTGCAGGGTTTCTGCTGAGAGATCTACTGTGCGTCTGATCTTCTTTCCTTTGTAAGTGACTCGACCTTTCTCTCTGGCTGCCCTTAGGATTTTTTCCTTCATTTCAACCCTGGTGAATCTGACAACTATGTGCCTTGGGGTTGATGTTCTTGAGGAATATCTTTGTGGTGTTCTCTGTACTTCCTGGATTTGAATGTTGGCTTGCCTTGTTAGGTTGGGAAAGTTCTCTTGAATATCTTGAAGAGTGTTTTACAACATGGATTTGTTCTCCCCATCACATTCAGGTACACCGATCAAGCATAGATTAGGTTCTTTCACATAATCCCATAGTTCTTGGGAGGCCTTGTTCATTTTTTTTTTCACTCATCTTGCCTTCTTGTTTTATTTCATTGATTTGATCTTCTATCACTGATAGCCTGTCTTCTGCTTGATCGAGTCAGCTTGTGAAAGTTGTGTATGCCTTGTGAATTCCTAGTGTTTTTCAGCTCCATCAAGTTGTTTATGTTCTTCTCTAAGGTGGTTATTCTAGTTAGCATTTCGTCTAACCTTTTTTCAAGGGTCTTAGTTTCTTTGCATTGGGTTAGAACATGGACTTCTTTTAACTCAGAGAAATTTGTTCTGAAGCCTGCTTCTGTCAATTCGTCAGATTCATTCGCTTGTCTTTTTTTGTTCCCTTGATGGTGAGGAGTTGTGATCTCTGGGAGGAGAAGAGGTGTTCTGTTCTTTGATGGTTTCATCCTTTTTGCACTGTTTTTTTCCCATCTTCATGGGTTTATCTCCCTTTAATCATCTTTGAAGTTGCTGATTTCAGGAGGAGTCTCTGAGTGGACTTTTTTTCTATTGAGGTTGGAGCTGTATGCTTTTCAGCCTGTAGAGAGCGTTGCTGGGCTCTCTCGGGTTCAGTCAGGTTGTTGGGTGGGTGGTCCTTCCCTGGGGTTTGTTTGCAGGTGAGATTGGCCCCACCTTCCCTATGATGTCTCTCCCAGAGCTCAATCTTCCTGGTTGGAGTCAAGCTGGTGAATTTGCTGCCTAGCTCTCTAGCAAGGGCTTCAGTTTGAGCTCTGTAGAGGTGGGGCCTGCCAGGCCTTATGGTCTGTTTCCCTGCTTTCCATTCTGCTTCCTTCCATGGGATGGTCTGTCCCGCTGGCATTAGTCCAAACTCCTGCCCAGGTCCCTGTGACAATTTGCTGTGCCTGGCTGTAGCCGCTGCTCAGATTTGCATCACCGATCCATGGCACCCCACCGTCTGGCAGGGATCTTGTGGACCGTGGGTTGCAGGAGGGATGAGGTAAGCGCAGGATCTGAAACGGAGCACCCAGGGGGTTAAGTCCCCTGACCCTCCCAGCCGGCTGCATGTTTCAGGGGGGGATGCACCCCCCACCCCCACCCCTCCCACCCCCCGGGCAGCTCTTACCCTGTGGCTCCTTCCCTGGGCCTAAATTCAGTGCCCTATCAGTCCCACAGAAATGTACCCGGCACCTCATTTGGAATGGTGAAGTCCTCTAGCTCTCTGAGTGAGTCTGATTTGCTGGGAGCTGCATTCCAGTGCTGGCTTCTTTTGGCCATCTTGGTGCACCGCCTTTTGATTTTCTTTCCTCTGTAGATGTTATCATCTATCAACCAGCAGTCTAGGGAGGATGTTGAAATTCATGCCTCAAAGTGTGACTGGCTTGTCTTCTTTCCTCACTGAATCAACAAATCCCTGCCTGTGCTGTTGTGATCTTTTATTCTGGCCGCTCCCAAATCCTTTGATTTTTAAAATCCTAAATGGTTATAGTAAAATCTTCCCTTCTTGACTCAGAAAAACCCAGTTTTGCAGACAGATTAGAACAATTACTGAAAGAATATAGTTATTTCATGAGGAACTCTTGCAGAATAATATATGAAGATCTTTGAAGTCTAAGAACTATGTGCATTAAGATGCACCTGCCAGCTAAATCACAGTCCACACAGCAATGGGCAAAGACAAGCCCAGCTTACAGTAGAAAACTGTATGCAAGGCCCACGCAGTGTCTCAGGCCTACTCATAGGGAATAACGATGCAAAATTTAATGTCTGCAAAAAATTATTTAAAATCCTTTTATCCAAGTCTACTTTGATGAAAAATCCTTTAAGGGAAACATTCAATAGGATCCTCTCTGTAAAAACAAAGGCAGATTTGCAAAGGTAATGTACTACTTTTGGATCTGTGTTCAACTTATTTGAACAATATTTTCTGAACTTCCCAAATGTAACTATCCAAGACAAGAATGTTAATTTATTCTAAAGTCCTGGTGGAGCAAAACAACTGACTATACAACTCAGATCCATAAATTCTTTCTTTTACTATTGCAAATCACTGTTACTAACTGAAAATTCTTCCAGGAAAATAATATAACTTGAAATGTTTACCATAGAGGAGTCTCATTTTCCTAATATCTGGTAACATACCTCTCTCATGTAGATGAAGTGTTCTTGACCAAGGTATCAAAAACAATAATGTTGGCCAGGTGTGGTGGTTCATGCATGTAATCCCAGTACTTTGGAAGGCCAAGGTGGGTGGATCACTTGAGGTCAGGAATTCATGACCAGCCTGGCTAACATGGTGAAACTTTATCTCTACTAAAAATACAAAAATTAGTTGGACATGCCTGTAATCCCAGCTACTCAGGAGGCTGCGGCAGGAGAATTGCTTGAATCTGGGTTGGGGGAGGGCAGAAATTGCAGTGAGTGGAGATCACGCCATTGCACTCCAGCCTGGGTGACAGACAGAGACTCCATCTCAAACAAAAAACAATAACGCCATCTAAGTTCCTGATACCTCCTGTAGCTATGTTTAAATATTTGCATGCTGTCACATGTCAACAGCTTCCCTTCCAGAAGGACAATATTTTAAACAACTTTCAAAGAGGATTGTGTCCTAAATTAAAGGCCTCTTTCCTACCTTAATTTGATATATACCATTTACCATGGTAAATAGTAAGATAGCTATTCTTCCAGTGCTGACTTATAATACTGGTGTGGTTTCAAAATAACTGAGCCTGGGCCAGGTGCAGTGGCTTCTGTCTGCAATTCCAAGACTTAGGGAGGCAGAGGTGGGGGAATCACTTGAGCTCAGGAGTTTGAGACCAGCCCAGGCAACACAGAAAAATCCTGTCTTTACCAAAACTACAAAAAAAAAAAAAAGTCAGGCATGGGCATGGTGGCATGTGCCTATTGCCCCAGCTACTTGGGAGGCTGAGGAGGGAGGATCACTTGAGCCCAGGAGGCAAAGGTTGCAGTGAGCTGAGATTGTGCCACTGCACCCTAGCCTGGGTGGCAGAGTGAAACCCTGTGTCAAAAAATAAAATAAAAATAATTGAGCCTGATAGTCTATTAAGGCCACAATAAGCTACTCAATGTTGTCTATGCCCAAACATAAATCAATGAATTCTGCCTCTTTTGCTGTTTCTAGATGGATAAATGATTATGTTCAATTAACTCAAACTCTTATGCTAATTATGCAATGTGTTTTGCAAACAATCCTAATAATGCCAATTTAAATAGAATCCTATTAAATATTATCCTATATAAATCTTAGTTGCTCTTATTATAGCATCTCTTCTGTGCTTTATGGTATCATATGGCTTCAGTTTAACAATGGTACAAATTGGACCAATTCTACAAATGTTTACAGATAAAGGGCTTGCTCTTGAAAACATATCAATAGCCATTTACTACAGAAAAGGTGGGGTTTAGCAACAATAAAATACATTTTCTGTTTCCTCATAAAATGTCAACTTTTTGTCCAAGTAAGTAGTTTATATAGAATGTCTGGATCTTTTCACAAAAACAATACTGAATACCGATAAATCCTTGACAACTATGTCAATTTGGAATGTCTGCCAACAAACCCTTGCGAAAACCCTATTGTAATTAGTGATAGCCAAGAGGAATATTCAAAATGTCATGGTACATATACCTTCTTTTGCTTTTGGAGGTTTCACAGACATTGTGTCAAAACACTAGAATGCTTTCTACTCATAGGACACTAGTCTAACGAATTCCCTACAGGTTGGATTCAAGACCTTTACCAGGCATATGCCTTGCATGAGGATTCTAGGCCTAAGTGAACCTCTCTTGCACTGATGTGAATCTCACCTTCTTGCACCTGGTCTGTCACCTGTGGAAAGCAGTTTCCCAATCCCTGTGTGAACTGCCATGCCAACTTCTTCTTCTAAAACTCCTGCTGAGAGAAAAGCCTGGCACTGCTTGGAAATCTGTCCAGTAACCTTTTTGGTAAATTGGTAGCAAATGTAGCCTATGATCTTATGAGTCTCAAGTTTTACCTGAATTCAAAGACCCCTAGTGGATGTTGGCTCTGCACAAAATCAATTTTTGAAAGACAAATGTCTAGAGATTGGTTCCAAGTGTAAGAACAGCTTAAAATAATTGCTAATGTTTATATTATATGCGGTAGTATGCAGTTGACATACATTAACTCATAGCAACCCTATCAGGTAAGTACTATTATTATCTTCATTTTATAGATGAAGAAACGAAGGAACTAGAAGGCCTGGTGACTTGCTCAAGGTAACACAGATGTTAAATAGTAGGGCCAGAATTTGAACCAAGTAAGTCTGGTTCTACCTTGTGTTTTTACTCACTACATAATCCTGCCTCCAGGAATATGGTATTTCCAATATGTGATTGCTTTTAGATATCAAATAGATTAATAAATTATACTAACATTAATAGAATCACTGAAATTTTTAAGTTGACTACCCAACAATTCTTCTTTTAAGAATTTTGCTCTTACTTTTCTAATGCATATTGCCACCACAAACAATGAAAGTATCTTATTTGCCAAGGCATTTTGTTAGGATGGTGGTTTGAAAATTTATATACAGTACAAATTTCCAAGTTGCATTTTTTGGAAGAGCAAATAGAAATACTCAGTCACCCTTATAGGCCCCAAACCATTTAAAGACATTTAAATTAAGACTATTTCAAGACAAAACATTTTTAAATTTTAAAATCTGGATCTCAGTGAACATATCAGTAAGGCAAAGAAACCATAAACAAATCACATTATAGCTTCTAGGACATGGAAGTACATAATACTTATCATCTTTAAATCTTTAAAATGTGTCAGTATAAATAGAATCTCGATTAACTCTTATTTTTTCTTATTCTCCAATAGAATTAAGTCAATTTGTTTGCTGAGTTTTGCAACAAATAATAGGATTTGATTTTATGACTCCAGAGTTTCTTTTTAAAGTTGTATTCATCTGTTTGTTTTCACACTATTATAAAGGTACTACCTGAGGCAGGCTTATTTTTAAAGGAAGGAGGTTTAATTGACTCACAGTTCTGCATGTCTGGGAGGGAGGCCTCAGGAAACTTACAATCCCAGCAGAAGGAGAAGCAGGCACATCTTACATGGCATCAGGAGAGAGACCACAAACAAGAGCAGAGCAAACTGCCTTATAAAACCACCAATCTTGTGAGAACTCACTCCCTGTCACAAGAACAGCACTGGGGAAACTGCCACAATGATCCACTCACCTCCCTCCCTCAAGATGTGGGGAATTACAGGTTACTCCCTGACATCTGGAGATTATAATTGAAGATGAGATTTGGGTAGGGACACAAAGCCTAACCATATCAAAAGTACTCAGTTAAACTATTTGGAAATGTAGTTAGTTAGCATAGGCAGTGTCAAAGGGCATATGTATATGTAATGGCAGTTTACAACTGACAGCATATACTATTTCTAAAAAGACTTAAGGATATTTGTTGTCTTTCTAACTTATAGGTGCCATTTGCATCTCAAAATTGATCTAATGGCAGTAGTTTTACACCACAGTAAATGCTTAAATATGTTTTCATTAACCAAAATACATTAACTTATTCAATGTTTTTATGATCAAACCTGAATATCTCTTTTAAGAGCTAATTTTATCCCAATACTAGCTTAATCCATCCTTTTGTTTCTGAAAAGATTTTTAAAAGAATAGTCTGCATTGAGAACATTCGCCCCTTTTCAGATGTTTTCAAAAATGCTAAACAGCCAGCATGCTTCATAGGCAAATCAGATAAGGAGCTTTGTCAAAGCCAGGCAAAGTGGAGTTTCATCTCAAAATTGAAACTGTCAAACATATAATTAAATTGAGAAGGACGTTCATTCTTTGGATATGAAGAATCATTCTAATGGGCCACTGATATAATTCTCACAGATTTGTACTTTGTCAAGGTTCCATTAGAATGTGACAACAAAAGAGGACAATTAAGTTGAAAGGGGAGAAATCAATGCATGAAATAACTAAAAAAAGAAAAAAAAACAAAGTAACGCTACAGAGAGGACTAGACATGAAATGAAATATGACATTTACTCAGTTATAAGCTTGTTCTGTCAAAAAGTAGCTTAAAAGCTAATTTTTTTCTAAAGCAGATACTCTAGGCCAAAAACATTTTATATCACCTTAAAAAGAAATAATGACGAACATAAGGCCAATTCAGGTGGCTACTCAGAATACCTTTTAACTATCCTTCAACCATGTTGACTTAAGGCAAAATGCTTAGATGAGAACAAATTTTCCAAAATATTACAGCCTTACATAAACAGATTCAGAAAAATTATTAGTATATTCTTTGCCATATAGAGACAGCAAGAGTGGGTTAGGTTAGGCATGGTTTTCTCAACATCAATGTTTCAACCTTAGCTTCCTCTTCTCAGCACCACCAATCAGGACACTGAGGTCTGCCCTTTCCATAGCAGGCTGGGTGATAATATTAAACCTTACATCTTGATTATGTTTCAGGATCTATGAGCTAAGAGTAACAAAGCACTGGTCTCCATCGTTGATCCTACACTCATGTCTTTCATGACCATAAACAAAGAACAACTAGGCTATGTGAAGCCAAAAGGCCAAATGACATTAGTTTTACAACCCATGCAGAGCTTCCACACCATAGATGTTTTCACATACCTATAATTTTCAACTGTTTCAACCTTGACTATTCTACCATTTTGATAATATTTGGCAATATTTAATATTTCTCAACTCACTTCTCTCTATACTACAGATGTCTTGCAGAACAGAATTATCCATTTCCCTAACACTGAGTCACAGGTGACTGTTTACCATTTTTAGAGAATCCCCTTGTATTAGTTTGTTCTCATGCTGCTAATAAAGACATACCTGACACTGGGTAATTTATAAAGGAAAGAGGTTTCATTGACTCACAGTTCGACGTGGCTAGGGAGGGCTCGCAATCCTGTCTTACATGGCAATCAAGGCAAGGAGAACAAAGTCATGTCTCACATGGCGCCAGGCAAAAGAGCCTGTTCAGGGGAACTGCCCTCTTATAAAACAAACAGATCTTGTAAGACTTATTCACTATCATGTGAACAGCATGGGAAAAACTTGGCCTCATGATTTGATTACCTCCCTTTGGGTCCCTCCCACAACACATAGGGATTATTACAAATCAAGGTGAGATTTGGGTGTAGACATAGAGCCAAACCATATCACGCTTATTGAGCAAATTGGTTTCTGGATAAATTAATGGCCACCAACCTGAAACTAACAGACAATGTATCTGTGTGTTTTAGTTAATTCTTGTATCCATTCTACTCAAACACTAGTCTAAACATCCACTTTTATCCAACCTCTAGCCCCTCATATTCCCACTTTTTCTGCAGATTACTTGCAACAAATAAAATAAGCAAAGAAACAACAATACAATCAAAAAGTAAAAATGAAATTGCCCCAACTTCTTTCATTCTTATCAATTTCTATTAAAATGAAAATTATCTAGTTCTTTTCCTCCCTACCTTCTTGCAGACTTTGCACATTTAATAATTCCCATTCTTCTAATACATTTTTTTTTTTTTTGAGACATGGTCTCACTCTGTTTCCCAGGCTGGAGTGCAGTCAGTGGCGTGTTCTTGACTAACTGCAACCTCTGCCTCCTGGGTTCAAGTGATTCTTGTGCCTCAGCCCCCCAAGTAGCTGAGATTACAGGCACATGCCACCATGCCTGGCTAATTTTTGTGTTTTAGTAGAGATGGGTTTTCACCATGTTGCATAGGCTGGTCTCCAACTCCTGACCTCAGGTGATACGTCCACCCTGGCCTCTCAAACTACTGGAATTACAGGCATGAGCCACTGCACCTGGCTCTTCTCCTACTATATAATTATTCTATTCCTATCTACTGATTTTTTTATTGTAATACTTAAATGTTCATAAAACCCTATCTTAAAACATAGCCAGACTTATTGATGGGTTATCTATTATCCTTAAAACTATTTTCCTCACTTAACACGTCTTAAGCAATCTGATTCCTACTTTCATATATATGCTTCCACTTCATATATATATATATATATATATATACATACACACACACACACATATGTATGAAACATATAATAGTGTATATAATCAGACATTTATATATTAATATATAATGTATGCTAGATGAATTATATAATATATAACAGATACTAAATATATAATAGATAGATAGTATATGTTAAATATGTAACATATATATGAAATTATTCAAATAGTAATCCTGTATATCTGTTTTATTTCAATCGAATCACATTTATCAGATCAATTTTTAATTCTCATTCTTGAATATTTAATTACAAACAAATATCACAGTTTATCCACTCTACTATTAATAGGCTTTTAAGTAGTTGGGGCTACTTAAATTATATAAATACAAAATAAATACCAGAATATTTATAAGTTCCTATGTGTCTTTTGGTGAATTAATATATACAGTTTTATCAAGTATGTACCTGAGAGTGCAACTGTGGTGTTATAAAAATGCATATATTTAGTTTTGATACTTCCAGAGATTTCCAAAGTGCTTCTGCAAATTTATATTTCTAGCAACAATATATGCATCTACACTTTTCCCCATATTTTTCACATTAGCCAGTTTTGCAAGTATGTAGAGATATTACATTGAGGTTTAACTGACATCTTATTAATTACTGATGAAGCTGAGCATATTCTTCTATGGTTATAGCTTTGACTTGCACAGAGACATTGCTCAATTCACTTTTCAATAATCTGTATATATGTTTCTATAGTCTTTTGGATTTTCTTTGCATGAAAGCATATCATCTATGAATAATGACAGTTGTATTTTTTCTTAATTTATCTTGCCTTTTTTTTTTTTTTTTTTTTTTTTTTTTTTTTGGTGTTGGAGTCTTGCCCTGTTGCCCAGACTGGAGTGCAATGGCATGATCTTGGCTCACTACAACCTCACCTTTGGGTTCAAGCAATTCTCCTGCCTCAGCCTCCCAAGTAGTTGGGATTACAGGTGCATGCCACCACACCCAGCTAAGTTTTTGTATCTTTAGTAGAGACAGGGTTTCACCATATTGGCCAGGCTAGTCTGGAACTCTGGACCTCGTGATCCATCTACCTGAGCCTCCCAAAGTGCTGGGATTACAGGTATGAGCCACCATGCCTGGCCTATATTTTGTCTTTTTTTTTTTTTCTCATTATTTTACTAGATAGAACTGCCACTTTGCAAGTAGGGATACAAGGCATTTCTGAATCATAATCTAACTCAGGGAGAATGATTTCAATATGTTATCACTGATTTTTTTAGTTAACTCATGTATTAGATGTGTGTTTAAAATTTTTTCTAATAAATGAGGACTTACTAGTTTTCCTTTTAATATTGATTTCTAACTTAAAATACTAGTATGAATAAAGAATAAGCTCTGAATGATTTAAAACATTTTATATTTGTGGATGCTTTGTTTATGATATATAGTCAAATATTGTATGCTTTAGTTAGACTAGAAAGGAATGTGAATTCTAGTATTGTTAGTTACATCAGCGTTCTATTTATGTCAACTGGTTTTCTTAAGCCTATTATATCAGGGAAGATTCTCCCCACCCCAGGTATCAGGCATCCACAGATCTGCTACAGAGCAATACAGATTAGATACGTATTTTCTATAGTTGTATATAAATGGAATTCTATGCTATATAATTTTGTGTGTGATATTTCACATGCCATTACATCTGTAAGCTTCACATATGTTGCTGTATGTACCAGTAGTTTATTTATTGCTGAGAAGTATTAGATTTTATACATATACCACAATTTGTAAATTCATAATCTTGGTGACTGGCCCTTGGTTTCTTTCGCTATGATAAATAAAGTGTTGTTATGGCATTATTGTACAACTATTTTGTATTGTATGTTTTTATTTCTCTTGGGGAAATAACTAGAAATAAAACTATGTTCTGTAGTTAAGTATGCGTTTAACTTCATAAGAAATTAACAAACTGTTGACCAAAGTTATTTTAACATTTTGAATTCTACCTACAATGTATGAACATTACGGTTATTCTACATCCTCAGTTGCACTTGGTATTTTGATTCTTTTTACATTTTAGAAACTTTGATGAGTGTAAAGAGAAACGTAATTGTTTTGCTTTATTCTTCTTCTATGGTTAATATTTTTTGTCCTAGCAAAAAGTGGCTACTACAATGTTAAAAAGATTTTCTTTTAGGCTTTTTTTTCCAGATATTTGAAGTTAGAGATTTATGTTTACAATTATGCTTACTTTGTATTAATTTATATATATGGAGTAATGTGCAATATATTTTTTTTCATATACAGATATTGTTCAAGCACCATTTAGTCAAAATGATTTTCTTTTCTTTTTAAATGATCTTGGAATTGCTGTTAAAATTAAAATGACCATTTATGTTTGGCTCTATTTCTGCTTCATTTCTATGTCTATCTTTATACCAGCATCATACTGTGACGCTAACATCACTTTCTCAGGAAAGAGTTCCACGGTACTTAGAATAGATTGGATCCTCTTTTTTATGATCTTATAGAAATCTCTACTTCATTTAACATTAGATTTATCAGAAGGCAATATGATCCATGTAGATAAAGACAATGTTCTTTTTTACCCTTTTATTACTGGACACAGTCTATAGGAGATATCTGGCATATGAACAAGTTACCGGAAATATTACCTATATAAAGTGTAGAATTCTTAAGTACAGAAACCACATAGAAAATACTCTGAAAGGTAGACATGACTTCAATTATTCTCTTGTATTCTGCACAAACTGTTACTATTGTCCAGACATTTCATACCCTCACTCCATCTACCAGGAGGTTTCTTGCCTCTGGACATTACATAAAAACCCCTGATCAAATGATGTTTCTCGTTATTTATTTGTATTTAAATCTCAAAATACAAATCTGTTGTAAGTCATGCTTGTCAGAAAGTCCCAAAGTCCCCAATTCCCACTTTTAGATTAATATTTCTCTTATAAACTTTCACTTCTTAAGAAATATGTCTTATTGGCCCAAGAATAAAATATCAGTTTTGGGAGGATCCAAGATAGCTGAATAGGAACTGCTCCAGAGTGCAGTTCCCAGCAAGAACAACGGAGAGGGTAAGTGCCCACCGCAATTCCAAACAAATTTTCACTACCCACAGATCAGGAAATTCCTGGGCCAAAAAGCACCATGAGTTTTTAGCACAGTGGTTTCAGCCAATGTGGCTCGGTGCACTGAAACTCACACAAATCTGGGCGGCCATTTCAACTGACACCTGGAATGCCTGTGAGACAGAGCCACCCATTCAATTGAAAGGGAGGGGGCAGAGACAGGTGATCTGGCTTGGTGGGTACCACCCCCACAAAACAAGCAATCTGAAACACTCTGGATTGAGAGTTTCACAGCAAGCACAGATGGACCCAGGATGGTCCAGCTTAGTGGGGATAAGGGTGACCACCACTACCAAGGCAGTCTGCCACTACTGAGGCAGTTCACACAGCAGCTGGGCAGAGCCTGTGGCAGCTCAGCAACACCTCTGCTGGCAGATTGTGACTAGATTACTCCATGCGGGGCAGGGCATCTATGAAAAAAAGCAGTAGCATGACAGGAACTTATCAATAAAGCCGACCTTCCTAGGACGGGCACATAAGAGGCGGTTATGAGTTCTGCTGCAGCAGACTTAAATGTACCTGCCCAGCAGCTCTGCATGGAACGATGGAGCTCCCAGCACAGCAATTGAGCTCCTATAAGGGACAGACTGCCTCCTCAAGCAGCTCCCTGGCTCCTGTATACCCAAAGACACACCTCATAAAGGAGAGCTCAGGAAGACATCTGGGAGGTACCCTTCTGGTATGAAGATAGCAGAAGAAACCAGCAGCAACCCATACTGATCCTCAACCCCCACAGCTGATGCCTAGGCAAGCAGGGTCTGGAGTGGACCTCCAGCAGTCCTGTAGCAGAGGGTCCTGACTGTTAGAAGGAAAACTGAAAAACAGAAAGAAAAAACTTCATCATCAACAAAAAGGACATCCACTCAGAGACCCCATCCGAAAGTCATCAACTACAAAGACCACAAGTAGATAAAGCCACTAAGATAGGAAGAAACCAGCACAAAAATAATGAAAACACCAAAAACCAGAATGCCTCTCCTCCTCTAAAGGATCACAACTCCTCACCAGCTAGGGATCAAAGATGGATGGAGAATGAATCTGATGAATTGACAGAAACTGGCATCAGAAGGTGGGTAATAACAAACCTCTCTGAACTAAAAGAACATGTGCTAACCCAATGCAAAGAAACTAAGAACCTAGAATAAAGGTTAGATGAGATGCTAACTAAACAGCTTAGAGAAGAATATAAATGACTTGATGGAGCTGAAAAACACAACATGAAAACTTGGCGAAGCATACACAAGTTTCATTAGCCGAATTGACCAAGCAGAAGAAAGGATATCGGAGATTGAAGGTAAACTCAATGAACTAAAACTAGAAGGCAAGAATAGAGAAAAAAGAGTGAAAAGAAATGAACAAAGCCTCCAAGAAATATGGCATTATGTGACAAGACCTAATCTACATTTGATAGGTGTACCTGAATGTGACAGAGAGAATGAATCCATGCTGGAAAAAACTCTTCAGGATATTATCCAGGAGAACTTCCCCAACCTAGTAAGGCAGGCCACCGTTCAAGTCCAGGAAATACAGAGAACACCACAAAGATATTCCTCAAGAAGAGCAACCCCAAGGCACATAATCATCAGATTCACTAGGGATGAAATGAAGGAAAAAATGCTAAGGGCAGCCAGAAAGAACGGTCAGGTTACCCACAAAGGGAAGCCCATCTGACTCACAGTAGATCTCTCGGCAGAAACCCTAAAAGCCAGAAGAGAGCAGGGGCCAATATTCAACATGCTTAAAGAAAAGAACTTTCAACCTAGAATTCCATATTCAGTCAAACTAAGCTTCATAAGCAAAGGAGAAAGAAAATCCTTATGGACAAGCAATTGCTGAAAGATTTCATCACCACCAGGCCTGCCTTACAAGAGCTCCTGAAAGAAGCACTAAAAAAGGAAAGGAACAACCAGTACCAGCCACTCCAAAAACACACCAAATGGTAAAGACCATCAACACAATGAAAAAAATGTGTCAATTAGTGAGCAAAACATCCAGCTAGCAACAAAATGGCAGGACCGAATTCACGCATAATAATATTAACCTTAAATGTAAATGGGCTACATGCCTCAATCAAAAGACGCAGACTGGGAAATTGGATAAAAAGTCAACACCAATCAGTGTGCCGTATTCAGGAGATGCATCTCACGTGCAAGGACACAAATAGGCTCAAAATAAAAGGATGGAGGAAGATTTATCAAGGAAATGCAGAGCAAAAAAAAAGAGCAGGAGTTGCAATCCTAGTCTCTGATAAAATGGACTTTAAACCAACAAAGATCAAGGGACAAAGGACAGTACATAATGGTAAAAGGATCAATGCATCAATAAGAGCTAGTGATCCTAAATATAAATGCACCCAATACTGGAGCACCCAGGTACATCATGCAAGTTCTTAACGACCTACAAAGAGACTTAGACTCCCACACAATAATAGTGGCAGACTTTAACACTCCATTGTCAATATTAGATCAATGAGAGAGAAAATTAACAAGGATATCCAGTACTTGAACTTAGATCTGTACCAAGCAGACCTAATAGACATCTACAGAAATCTCCACCCCAAATCCATAGAATATGCATTCTTCTCAGCACCGCATTGCACTTACTCTAAAACTGACCACATAATTGGAAGTAAATCACTCCTCAGCAAATGCCAAAGAACGGAATTAGAACAGTCTCTCAGACCACAGAGCAATCAAATTAGAACTCAGAATTAAGAAACTAACTCAGAACCACACAGCTTCATGGAAACTGAACAACTGGCTCCTGAATGTCGACTGGATAAACAATGCAATGAAGGCAGAAATAAAGATATTTTTTGAAACCAATGAGAATGAAGACACAATGTATCAGAATCTCTGGGACACATTTAAAACAGTATCTAGAGGGAAATTTATAGCAATAAATGCCCACGTGAGAAGCAAGGAAAGATCTAAAATCGACACTCTATCATCAAAATTGAAAGAGCTAGTGGAGCGAGATCAAAAAATCTCAAAAGCTAGCAGAAGACAAGAAATAACTAAGATCACAGCAGAACTGAAGGAGATATAGACACAAAAACCCTTCAAAAAATCAATAAATGCAGGAACTGGTTTCCTTGAAAAGATCAAGAAAATAGACCACTAGCCAGATTAATAAAAAAGAAAAGGGAGAAGAATAAAATAGATTCAATAAAAAATGATAAAGGGGATATCACCATTGATTCCACAGAAATACAAACTACAATCAGAGAGTACTACAAACAATTCTATGCACATAAACCAGTAAACCTGGAAGAAATGGATAAATTCCTGGACACTTGCACCATCCCAAGCCTAAACCAGGAAGAAGTTGAAACCTTGAATAGACCAATAACAAGGTCGGAAGTTGAGGCAGCAATTAAGAGCCTACCAACCAAAAAAAGTCCAGGTCCAGACGGGTTCACAGCTGAATTCTACCAGACATACAAAGAGGAGCTGGTACCATTCCTTCTGAAACTATCCCAAACAATACAAAAAGAGGGAATCCTTCCCAAATCATTTTATGAAACCAACATCATCCTGATACCAAAACCCGGCAGAGACTCAACAAAAAAAGAAAACTTCAGGCCAATATCCATGATGAACATAGATGAAAAAATTTTCAATAAAATACTGGCAAACCAAATCCAACATCATATCAAAAAGCTTATCCATCACAATCAAGTAGGCTTCATTCCAGGTATGCAAGACTGGTTCAACACACGCAAGTCTATAAACGTCATCCACCACATAAACAGAGCCAAAGACAAAAACCACATGATTATCTCAATAGATGCAGAGAAGGCCTTCATCAAAATTCACCAGCCCTTTATGCTAAAAACTCTCAATAAACTAGGTATTTAATTAACATATCTCACAACAATAAAAGCTATTTACGACAAACTGACAACCAATATCATATGAATGGGCAAAAACTGGAAGCATTCCCTTGAAATCTGGCACTAGACAAGGATGCCCTCTCTCACCACTCCTATTCAATATGGTACTGGAAGTTCTAGCCAGACCAATTAGGCAAGAAAAAAAAAAGGACATTCAATTAGGAAATGAAGAAGTCAAATTGTTCCCATTTTCAGACAACACGATTGTATATTTAGAAGACCCTATCATCTCAGCCCCAAATCTCCTTAAAGTGATAAGGAAATTCAACAAAGTCTCGGGATACAAAATCAATGTGCCAAAATCACAGGCATTCCTGTACACCAATAACAGACTAACAGAGAGCCAAATCATGAGCAAACTCCCATTCACAATTGCTACAAAGAGAATAAAATACCTAGGAATACAACTAACAAAGAATGTAAAGAACCTCTTCAAGGAGAACTCCAAACCATTGCTCAAGGAAATAAGAGAGGACACAAACAGATGGAGAAACATTCCATGCTCATGGTTAGGAAGAATCAATATCATGAAAATGGCCATACTGCCCAAAGTAATTTAAAGATTCAATGCTACTCCCATCAAGCTACCAATGGCCTTCTTCACAGAACTGGAAAAATCCACCTTAAACTTCATGTGGAACCAAAAGAGAGCCCACATAGCCAAAACAATCCTAAGCAAAAGAACAAAGCCAGAGGCATCATGCCACCTGATTTCAAACTATACTACAAGGCTACAGTAATCAAAACAGCATGGTACTGGTATCAAAAGAGAGATATAGACCAATTGAACAGAACAGAGACCTCAGAGGCAACGCCACACATCTACAACCATCTAATCTTTGACAAACCTGACAAAAACAAGCAATGGGGAAAGGATTCCCTGTTTAATAAATGGTGCTGGGAAAACTGGCTAGCAGTGTGCAGAAAGCAGAAACTGGACCCATTCCTGACACCTTACACTAAACTTATTAAATACTTAAACATATGACCTAACACCATAAAAACCCTAGAAGAAAACCTAGGCAAAACCATTCAGGACATAGGTGTAGGCAAGGACTTCATGACCAAAACACCAAAAGCATTGGCAACAAAAACCAAAATACACAAATGTACAACAAAAGAAACAATCATTAGAGTGAACTGACAACCAACAGAATGGGAAAAAAATGTTTGCAATCTACCCATCTGACAAAGGGCTAATATCCAGAATCTACAAAGAACTAAAACAGATTTACAAGAAAAAAACAAACCCATTCAAAAGTGGGAGAAGGATATGAACAGACACTTTTCAAAAGAAGATATATATGAGGCCAGCAAATATATGAAAAAATGCTCATCATCACTGATTATTAGAGAAACGCAAATCAAAATTACATTGAGATACCACCTCATGACAGTTAGAATGGCAATCATTAAAAAATCTGGAGACAACAGATGCTGGAGAGGATGTAGAGAAATAGGAACACTTTTACACTGTTGGTAGGAATGTAAACTAGGTTCAACCGTTGTGGAAGACAGTGTGGCGCTTCCTCAAGGATGTAGAAATAGAAATTTCTTTTGACCCAGCAATCCAATTACTGGGTATATACCCTAAGGATTACAGGTATTGATCGACTTACCACCTATACAACTTACGACCATTCGACTTTATGACCACAATCGCTAGCCACGACTGCTCTGTGTCTGGCAGCGAAAACGTTGCCCAGCTGGGCGTACGACAGTGCGGACCAGCTTCTGGCAGCACTACTATCTCCGCGTGCACCATTTCAACTGTACATATCGCCTACTCAACTTATGACCAAATCGTGTTACGACCGGTCTGCGGTCCCGACCGTGGTCATAAGTCGAGCACTAGCTGTATAAATCATTCTATTACAAAGACACATGCACATGTATGTTCATAGCAGCACTGTTTACAATAGCAAAGACCTGGAACCAACCAAAATGCCCATCGACAACAGACTGGACAGGGAAAATGTGGCACATATACACCATGGAATACTATGTAGCCATAAAAAATGATGAGTTTGTTTCCTTTGTAGGGACATGGATGAATCCAGAAACATAATGCTTAGCAAACTGACACAAGAACAAAAAATCAAACACTGCCTGTTCTCACTCACAGGCAGGTGTTGAACAATGAGAACACATGGACACAGGGAGGGAAGCATCGCACACTGGGGTCTGTTGCGGGAGGGCCAAGGGAGGAACAGCAGGGTGGCTGGGGAGTTCGGGGAGGGATAACCTGGGGAGAAGTGCCAGATGTAGGTGACAGGGATGGAGGCTGCAAACCACATTGCCATGTATGTACCTATGCAACAATCCTGTATGATCTGCACATGTATCCCAGAAGCTAAAGTACAATAAAAAAAAAAAAATCAGTTTTACAGCTGACAACCTATATTTGAATCCGAACTCTGCCACATTCTAAATACAAAGCCTCGGGAGAAATCAATGAGCATATCTGGGCCTTAGTTTCCTATCAGCATAATTACAATAAAAATACATTTCAATGTTGGTTATTAAGATTTAATGTGATAACAGCTAATCTCAGCTTTGTGTATACACGTACACATGCACATAAATGAAGCTATAGCTTTTATAAGTTTATAAGGTGAACTGGAAAATAATATGATGCCAAATTTGGGATTTTGGTGAAATAAATCTTAAGACAAATTATACCCATGGTTAAAAATCCAGAAACAGCACAAGAACATTTACTGACAATTAGACATAAAGGGGCAGGTACTATGACTCTTTCCCATTATCCACAGCACATATGTATACACATCCCTGTGCACACACCTGCACTTACACACACATGCGTGTGTACACACCTTTCGAAATAGTGTGAGGTCAGCTCCACTAATCACAATCCTTTTGGTAAGTGTATCAGTCAGAGCTCAGTAAGAAAAAGAAACTGGTCAGGTGCAGTGGCTCACACCTATAATCCCAGCACTTTGGGAGGCCGAGGTGTGCCGATCACAAGGTCAGGAGATCGAGACCATCCTGGCCAATATTGTGAAACCCTGTCTCTGACTACAAATACAAAAATTAGCTGGGCATGCTGGTGCATGCCTGTAATCCCAGCTACTCAGGAGGCTGAGGCATGAGAATCACTTGAACCAAGGAGGTGGAGGTTGCAGTGAGCCGAGATTGTGCCACTGCATTCCAGCCTGGCAAAAGAGAAAGACTCCGTCTCAAAAAACAAAACAAAAAAACGAGAAACGACTCCAAGTGTATAAAATTTAATACAAGAAATTAATTATATAGGCAATGGAAAAACTAAGAAGCCAAATGTAAAGCAACCCTCACTTCACCATCAGCATAAGTTGTTACTATCTGGTGCTGAAAGAAATGGAGAAGATGAGCCCATGCCGAGTAAATAAGACAAATAAATGATTGCTTAGTCTGTCCATTGTCTCCCATCAGTTAACTCTAGTGGAAAAATCAGTAAGTAGTCAAAACATCTTGACTAGCAAAATGTTCTGAGAGTAAAAGTAACCAGGACTAGCAAAATGAACTTTTAGCCTGAGCATGCATATCCCCTCATTTTTAGTATGTCCTGATTTTATTCTTAAAATCTCAAAGCAATTAATTTTTTATTTCTGTGATTATAATATTAAGTAAGCTTAAAAAATAAAGTTCACACATCTGTGCTCTCATTCAATCAAAGAAATGCTTATACAAAATTAAATAGTCATCTTCTCTACTTCTATCTCTAGAAAGCAAAATACAATAGAGCGATGAGCTTTAACTCTCGGTCCTTTTACATACTTTTGATCATTAAGATGCCGTCAAACATGATTATTATTCTCTATAAAAATCCCATTGTTTTGTTGGGAAAATAAAGGCTGCAAGAGCAAGGGGATGCATAATTTTATATTATTAATATAAATATATACACTGTACATATTTATATGCAGAATGTGGTTTGCTGATTTTTAAGTAAAATGTCAGCTTCTCTATTTTTTGAAATATAACTGAAGTTTTGCCACATTTTGAAAATTTCCTTCATGACCCAGCTTTTTGAGAGGCTTTGAAGGTTTAACCATGATTATCATGACTATAAACTATGTAATTGGCTCTATTACTAAATTAATAGCTGACTTTCACAATTATCTATAAGGTGAGAGCTATATTGAAGAGATGACTAGCTTTAGACAATTGCAACAACAAAATATATGATAAAGGCACCAGTTTTCAGGGCTCTTGTGTGCTTCTGAAATGTATATCCTTCCCATAGTCTCATTTAACTGGAAGACGTGGCACTGCCATGTCCCTGTCTGCTAGGGCTTACAGACATTACAACACATACGATGTCAATTGTTTAAATATAGGTTAAGCAGCAGCAGCATTAACTCATACCATTATTGCTTCCTCAACACACTGGAAGTAAAGGGAAGCAGATAGCAAGACTGAACAGTGCTTTGGAAATTATTCCTGAGATGCCTGGAGCAACAAGGTTGTTATCTCAGATGCGAGGCATAGAATATGTCAGGTGTAAAAAGTGCACCCCGAGGAAAACAATTAAAGTGACTGTCTTCTATTTATTCGAGACTCACAAACTCTGTATCTTTGTGAATATCAGAGGTTATAGAAGTGTCGTGATCGAGAAATACTAAAGAGTTCCGTTCCTGAATTTAGTCTCTCTTCAAATCAGAAATCTCTCTCTTCCTGCCTAGAGTGTCTTATAAAACACAAAACAATCTTCCAGAGTCTTTCTATAGATCAGCACAGCTGTCTCCTAGCTGAGAGGACGAGGTTCAAACACATTTCAGAGCAGCTGGTTGTTGGCTTCCCAGCTGCTTAGGAAACAGGAAATTTTATTGGCAGCCATCCCCAACCCCAAAGCAGTAGGCCTCTAAACTAATCCCCAGGCATAGGAATTCAGCAACCAGGAGAAGCATGAAGCCATGCGTGGTTTTTAATCACTGAGCTGTCTGTCTTTGTGTAAACTCAAAGAATAACGTCCTCAGTGCTAGGTGGGTGACCCTGTAGGTGAGTAGGCGTGTGTAAGCAGAAGGGAGGGAGGAAGTAGAGTTGTGGGGTTAAGAATAGGGACTCTGAAGCCAAACTACATAAATTCAAACAAATTATCTCTCTCTGAGTTTGTTTTCTCCTCTGTTAAATGGAAAACCAATCTCCCTTATAGCATTGTCAGAAGGACAGAATGTGAGGATCCAGATTAAAGAAACAGCAGAATGGGTTGTATATACACTGTTTCATTGTCATTGCTAGGATTGTCGAGGTTTTGAAAACAACAATAACACTCCTTCTCCTTTACAATTGTTATTGCGAAAGCTGAAAGAATGCACAAAGATGAATTTTAATTATGGCTCCCATTTTGTAAAACTGTGTCAAGGCCATATGCTTTAAAATACTCTCTATAATCCTAGTAACAGCCTTGTGATGTAGGTATTATTTTTCCTACTTATTAGATAAGGTATCTAAGAACTATGACTCAGAGAATTTCAGTGCCTTGCCCAAGGTAATACAGACAGTAAAAGGTAAAGCTAGGATTAATCCCATATCGACGGAACTCCAAAGCCCTTATTCTCTCAACCATCTTGTGCTGCTACTTTCTTGAGAAAAGTATTTTGTAACTTAGTGAAAAAATCTCTTAATCGGGACTGTTTTGTCCTGGGCAAGGTCTTCCAACACACACTTCTTATTCTACCTCTGAACACTTTGCACTAAGATAATCCTTCTCTCTAGTTTGGAAGTCTTTTAAAAATTTTTTGAAAATCCCTAATCATTGCACTCTGTTGATCATCTCCACTCAGTTTTTCTGAATGGCGCTCCCCAGTTTCTCTCGTCCTCCAAAACACGTGCTAAATGTGATTGCTCACTTGTTCTACTGCATCTTAATTGCACCATTTCAAGGGAAAGATTGACTTTTGTGATTAAAAACTGCTTGAATTTCTGGGCAATCCTCATATTGACCAACCTTAATTTTTGAATGTTATATGGCTAATAATGGACTGAATGGTGTGTGTATGTATGTGCTTTCCATTTCAGATTCCCTGGAGTTTGTCTTCTCTTTTAAATCTCACTCTTCAACTTGAATAGCCAGAGATCAAAAAATGAAACAATATAATGATAGTAGCACAATGGTCACAAAGAGAAAAGAGGGTTGTCCTCTAGAGCAAAGCTTTTAACCTAGGGGTCCAGACAAACTGGTGCATTTCAATTATTTGTGACATCTGTCACAGGAACCATAATTTGATAGTAATAATAATAGTTCAAATATTGAAATTAGAAAATGATTTACTATTTTCTCACAAATTGGAGTGGCTCCAAGGTTATCCTCCTAATTATATCCTTCCACTCACTTGCATTCTGATATACTTCCTGGAGTTGGAAAGAATGGGGAAGGGCTAAAGCCAGTTGCCTAAGAATCAGTGTTCAGTGAAACGGGCCTACTCGTAAGGAATGTGCTCTGCATGTGTACATACATCATGGCATAAAAACAAAAAGTAAACATTTTGAGATTGTCTTCTGTAGGAACTAGAGGTTAAGACTAAATAGATTAATTGCTTTTAAAGACCTTCCTCATAACACCAATATAAAAAAATACAGCCATCTTCTAAGATCCAAGATTCAAGGTCCAAATTATTTTTAATAACCTCTATCTTACACATTTAATAAGTATTCAATTCATTTTGATTCATTTTCCACAATGCCTTCTGTAGCAGACACTATTAGTTGAGGACCTAACAGCTATTTGCCCATTCTTCCTTGATAATGATACCCTGATTTTATTCAGGCAATGAAACCAAACCTGAGAGAATATCATTTTTGATCTATTACCTTTTACAACTGATTGGTCTAGAGGTGTTTCATGTAACCCAGTCCCAAACAACTGGGTAGGAGGAAATCTGCTAGGGTGGTTCTAACATAGATTATTTTTTGCAAGTCATATAAAGGGAATGCTCAGTTTCTTACTTCTTAAGTGATGGTGTAAAAACATGAAATTTATCCATATTGAAATCATGAGGAAAGACATAGCAGTAAGAACAAATGATGATAGAGGGAAATGTTAAATAATCCAGGTTTAATGCCATTATTAAACCTTGCAATAACCATAATCTGGACTTCTTGTTCTGATTTAAGTCATTGATAATAAGATTTGTTACTTGCAACTAAAAGCACTCCTTTTCCAAATCCCGTTTTCCCTTCTCTATTTCCAGCCTAAAACAGTTCAGATGAAGACAATATAATCAGTCTCTTAGATGAGGTTCGACATTCTAACCATCTTGGTAACGTCAGCCGCAGATGGTTTTTCTCCAGTACTATTTGCTTCACAACACACCCATGTTCAAAAATACACAGATTCTCCTTACTCTGGATACTCATGTTATGGGCACTTTGTGTAGCACTGGCTTATTTAACTCCCAGATCATAACTTCACTTAAGCATGACTGGTCCATTTGCTGTTGCTCATCTACAACTAGTTGATCCTGCCTTTATCATTTGAATTCCAAATTATAATTTTATCTATGGAATCACACTCACACTATTCACTATTTCCATCTCTAAAATCCAGAGTTTTGAAGCAATGCTTCTATTACTTCAATTAAAAAAAAGTGATTGTAGGTATCAATCCAATCATCATGAAATAGAGATATTGTTTAACAATTCCCTCAGAAAGAAATACAAAAATATGGGCAGAGAGTTCAATAAAAAAGGAGGACGGCACACTGGGAGAACGGCTGCATGGAGGAACCAAAGGAAAGCCCACTTAAGAAGTAAAAGATCTTGGGAACCGGGAGGTTAGAGTTTTCATCCTAGGTAATCATTGATTGAGGACCAACATAAGATGGTCACTTATTTTAGGGAGCTCCGTAGCCTTTTAGAGAAAATACTGGGGGTTATAAAAACACAGGAACATTGAGAGTGAAGAGTCAGTCAAGCAAAGAAGTAGCATTGCCCAGTGAGTCCATATGACTGTCCCCTGTTCACTCTCATGAGCAGCTGAAATGATGAGAGATGGACAGGCCAGTGAAATTTGAGTTATTCCTGTTCATATAACATGATACTGTATGTATAACATTTAGATTGCTAAGCTTTAGAAAATGTTTGGCTACATTAATCTGTTGTCCTAAGAAACTATATTTCAACATATCTTCAATCTTTTGAAAAATCTACCGTTCAAAGGAAGAATAAAGAATATCTTTTGCAAGAAGATGCATTTTTGTAGGCTCCTATTATTTCAAGATTTTCAGAGATCTGCCAGTGTCATGAAGATAATTTGCTCTAACCTGTTTTTTTCTTTATTTTATAGTTCTGCTTATAATCATGTCATGCTTCTGTTTTGTTCTCTTTTAAGCTATCTGGTTATGATACCTGATTGTGCTGATTGATTTGAATTAAGCAGAAAAAGTGACAGAGGTGACTTATCCTGTGCTAGAATTTTGGTGAATTGAAAATCCTTGTTTTTATTTTTACAGAAATCTTATTCAAAATGTTGCATTTAAGAAAAACCTCCTCTAGCAGTAATGCAGATAATGCAGTTCAAGTGATGAGAAAATGTGATGAATGCCAATGTTTTATAGCTTTTAATTATTTTGTGCAATGAAATGGTTGTGTATCTTAGGGTCATGGAGAACGTTCATTATGTGTGTGTGTGTGTGTGTGTGTAATTTTTCTTCTTTATTTCTGTGTTAATTTTTTAAATTGACAGATAATATTTTATGTTTTTATCAAGCATAACAGGCATTGTAGCTTATGGAAAGACTTTTGCACTGAATATAGAAGGCTAGGGGTATTTTCAGTGGGTGAGCTTTTATGGATAATGAGATGACCAAGCTATAGTTCAGCCTTTATGAATGCATATTTTATTGGAACTGATAAAGAAGTGAGATGGTCTGTGGAACAGAGAGTCAAGGGTTTACAGAATGAGATTTTTATAACAGCATGGAAAGAAAAGTATCAATCCTGCTGCTTTGTTCAGACACCTGATGTGTCCTGGCTTCAGGCTTTTCTATTTATTGTTCAAAATGCTACCAGGGAAGACAAATGACTATCCCCAGTTGTCTTATAACAACAGTAAAGCTTTGGTTAGAGAGTTTACAATTGGACTTAGACTGTACAAGTTCTTGAAATCCAAATTTAATAATAGTTAAATGTTGATTAGGATCCTTTATTTCCTTAAGTTAACTTTTAGTATCTGGTATTAATGCAGTTAAATGCAGATGAGTTCTATGAATTTCCAAGTACCTCAGTCAAATAATTGTTTTGAATATATAAAAAAAGGAACAAAATGTATTTATGAAATAATACAGTCGTTGTTGCTTTGTATTAACACTATAAAAGGGGTCTAGAAGTAGAGACTTTTGATGTCATCAAGCTGTCTTGAAGTCCCTATTACTCTCATTCAGGTCAATAAAAGTATGCATTATTTGTTGGACAGTGTCTACAACTCCAATGAACACTCATACACTGAGGCATTCCACATCTTCAGCTCTGACACTGGGGTAACATTATCACATTTCCAATCACCTTTCGGAAATGCACACTTAGATGTGCTGTAAGGACCTCAAGTGGAAGCCAAAGCAGCCGCTTAGCATAATGATTAAGAGTGATTAAAAACACAGACTTCAGAAGCAAATGGCCTATGTTCAAAACTTTTTTCTGCTACTTATTAAACAAGTAACCATGGATGATTAATTTCTTGGGCCTCAGTTTTCTCATCTGAAAAACAGGCATAATAATCATATCTACCTAATAAAGTTGACATGACAATTACGTAAGTTATATAGCTGTATATTTAAGCACTTGTATCTGGCACGTACATATGTTAAAAACAGGCATAAGACTCATCTCTACCTAATAAAGTTGTTGACATGACAAGTACATAAGTTATATAACTATATATGAACCTTTGTTACAGTCTGTCACATAGTATGCACTATATATAACTTTTAAAATACTAATAGTAGCCTCCAAATCTGTGTCTATTCCACTTACAGTCACCAAAATGTATTCATTCTATCTCCTAAAATATCTCTTAAACATAAACCCCCTTCTTTGACTTTACATCTACCTCATTAATGCAAATCAATGTCTTTTTTATGCAAATCATGTCCTTTCAATGCAAATCAATGAACTCTTGAAATAGCCTTTCATTGGTCCCATAGAGTTGTTCCTGTTTCTTTAATTTATCCAGAATTACCTTTCTAAAATATGATTCAGATAATTACTGTCCTGTATTACAAACTTCAAAGCAGCATTAATAACCATAGAATAAGCTAAAAGTATTGAGCATGTTATAGAATCAAACTGTGATTTTGCTAATCTTATTTTCCACCAATACAACTACTCACGGGTTCTTCCTCACAGTATGAAATGAAAGTCATGCTTCTATGAGTGTAGATGCTTGCCTCTTTTCCAAGAGTTTCTTTCTCAAATTCACACTATTCTTTAAGACTCAGCTTGCTTATCTCAGTCATTTTCCAGGGAGATGGTGATGATATCTCCAACGCCACTCCTCAAGCAGTGATCATGACCAGTTTCTTTGTGCACCCTATTGTATTTTGCCAATATACTTTACTTCTGTTATAGCACTTACCACAGTGAACTGCTATTGTCTTGCCCTGACCTTCACTGGGAAAATGAATATAAACAAAAGATGTAGGATAAGAAAAACTCCACTAACTGTACTTGATTGTTGGTTCACATTTAAGTAGTGATTACATTTTTAAAAAGATCCTGGAGAAATGACTATTGTTTTCTTTGATTCTGTGACTCTAATAGATCATGACACTTTACAAGCAGGTTTGGCATGCCAGAGCAACCAAAGGAAGGAGTGAAAGAAGAATGCCACCTTAATCAAACAGGTTCAGACGGACTGCTCTGTCCTGTATCTACAAAAACTCAAAAAACAAACAAAAACCATTTATTAGCTTTCCCAATGTTGCCTTGATAAGAACAAAAGCATTAAAAAGAGGGAGGCTGCTGATTCAAATATCCTGCAGAGATTTTTAAAGATTTTAAAGGATAGCAACGATCAGGGTCCATCTCAGTGAGTATGTTGAAGCTGAGGGGAAACAGCTATTCCTGGGGCAAGTTTGGAAAATGAATTGCCCCAGAATTAGGTAGATATTGTATCCTGGAGTATTTTATTCCACTGAGACTGGAATCTTAATGCTTCGTTTCACTTTCCTGACTTCGATACTTAAACAGGCTTCATAAACCATCTGAAACCAAAGCTATAGGATTGTCTGAATTTAACCTAATGATACCGGGAAAATAACACATAGTTATTTCTGCTCTCCTTAGCAGAATTTAAATTCTCTCTCCTCTGTCAGAAAGATGACACAAAACATGACTCATGTCAAGAATCAATTTGTCACCTCTATAACCTTGACACTATTGGAATTTAGTATACAGTGAGATGACTGGAGACTTAAAGGCGCTGGTAGTGGCTTGACAGAAGGAAGTCTGATTTATAACCTTTCTCGTCTGTGAACTTTCCAAAGACTTTCATCTAATGTTCTTCCTGGATCCCAGCCCTGAATTTAGTTGACCTTTGTGGCTGTACCAATTTATCCACACCTTTGAGTTCTATCTCACCCCAGAATGTGAAACCAATCTTGGCCAAAGACAGGCCTATAAGGCATCTTTGGCAGGTGACATAACAATTTCGCATTGAGTTCTTCTCCTTGCCAGCAGTGTGTGTTAGTGGGCCTATTCAATCCCTTATAATTGTGTTCTGAATTATATTGTGCTCTGAATTATAAGGGATTAGAGGCCCACTAACTAACACAGCTGGCAAGTAACTGGAAGACGGCATAGACTACTAAAAAGAGGTTTTCAACTGTAAGTTGAGACTAAATATTCAATGTACGTTTTGACTACTGAATCGTTTTTTCCTAGTTACTTAATGTTTATGAGCTCAAATTTCTTTGTGCAGTATGCAGGTTGGACTGACTGACTTATAAGGTCCCATCCCATTCTACAATGTTAAGATTAATAACTGCTACCTTTTCCTCTAGGTCTTCCACAGATCCTTTAAAACCATGACAGATTACATCAGTGATTAGATCTCTTTAAATTCTTATGTTTAGTTCCTTGATACATGCAGAAAATTGTTTTCCTACCCATACATAATACATGTTCTTTTTATTTAATACAGATTTGGGGAACATATTACTATATTTTCTGTTGACACTTTCTATAAATTAAGTACATCCTAGCTTAGCATACTTTTTTGAGTCTGTCTTATAACCTATTGCTAGCCCTCCCCGAGTAACTTCTAAACTCTCAGTGAACAAGTAAAACATCACCAACCTACATACATTATGCTCTCAAACTACTATTATTGTACTGCAGGGCTTTTTTTGTTTTTGTTTTTTTGTAAGATGGAGGCTGGCTCTGTTGCCAGGCTGGAGTGCAGGGGCACGATTTTGGCTCACTGCAACCTCCGCCGCCCAGGTTCAAGCTATTCTCCTGCCTCAGCCTCCCAAGTACCTGGGTCTACAGGCATGCACCACCATGCCATGTCAATTTTTTGTATTTTTAGTAGAGACGGGGCTTCACCATGTTGGTCAGGCTGGTCTCAATCTCTTGACCTCGTGATCTGCCTGCCTCGGCCTCCCAAAGTGCTGGGATTACAGGTGTGAGCCACCGTGCCGCAGTTTCTATAATATAGATAATTTGTGTGATTATTTGGTGAACTTTATGATGATAGGTTCCTTTTTGCTTTAGAAAAATATTTATAACGAGACACAGTGTGGTGGTATTTTGGGGAAAAGTAACCTAAACACTATACCTTTTAATTTGATGAATAGAGGACAACATAAAATATCCTAGAAGGGAATTATATATTATTTGTGAAAAAAAATGTCAAATAGAATTAAGAAATGGATTTTTCTTAATCAAATCAATGTATTTGAGCAACTTTCAACTGAAAAAGCAGAGAATCAGTAAAATATCCCAATCCAAACAAATCTAACTAATAATTTATTTCCATTTTCTAGAACTCAGTATTTACCTTAACACATAAAGAGTATTTCTGAATGTGTAAGAAAGGAGGGCCCTAAACCGTCATTATGTTGCGAACATCCAGGTGAACTGTACTCTTCAATGTGGAATATACCTGCCTCCTGTACTTGTAGCCAGAAGAAGTTTTAAAGTACTAGTCAATATTGTTTCATAATAATTGGGAATGTGGCAGCTAGTTATCGAGGGAAGTATGACATTTGATGACCTCTAGCCCCAGGTTAGTCTAAAACATTGGTAATCTACAGAATATAGGCATTTTCAGCTCTCACACTCACTCCAACATAACAAAAAACAGGCAAAATATATCACTTTATTATGTGTTTTTTATACTAATGGCCGCTATTCACGCTGATGTTATTATGGATGTTGTTCAACCTATACTGACCCTCTCACATCACTGAGCTGCAACTAAATGATATTTGGTACAAATGGAAAAGTAGTAAAATATTTATTCAGAAAGTATGTGAGTTCATCTTACTTAGAGACCTGTGATTGTACACATGTGGGTTTTAGTAAAAACAGAATTTAGATGCATAGGCCTTTATCCCTACAGTGAAACATTTTTTTTTTCTGATTTAAAAATCATACTCTAAGCAGTTTAATCTCACATATGGCAAAATGAGAGATTTCCAGATTCCCAGTTAAATTTTGGGATTATATCCTGTTCAAAAATCGGTTTGTGAAACTTGCAATGCCATTCACAAAAGAAAATGACATTTTAGATGGTGCTGTGCTTTCTCAGCCTGTCCATTTAACCCTTCTTGTTTAACTCATGTTGCATGTAAAGTATTTAAGTCATGGTAATCCAGGATGCCACAATAATAATTAGTATTTACTGATTCTTGACCATGCCAAAAGTATTATATCCATTATCATATTTAATCCTAAAAACAAACCAAACAAATCTTATGAATATAGATAAGAAAAAGAAGATTAATTATCTTTCCCAAGACCACAAATCTTGTCAAACCATGTAAACTAATATTTACATAGTTTAAATGCATAGTAAACAGTGCTTATTATGTGCTAGGCATTATTAAATAGCTTTAGATATATTTAAATCATTTGCCATCAGAAGTCTGTACTGTAGGTCTTAATATTATCCTCATTTTACAGATGAAGCATAAAGATCCATAGTCACACATTTTGTACGAAGAGCAGTACCTGCAGCCAGGCAGTTTAGGTCCACAGTCCATGTTCTTAACCATGGTGCAATCCTGGCTCTCAAAGCCCAGGGCAAACTAAAAACCCAGGTCTACCTGACTCCAAAGCCAGTGCTTATCTTACTGCTCACTGCTGTCACTTTAACAACATGTAGAACAGTTTATGGAATAAACAAATGCATTCAGTATGCCAAGTCAGGATGCCTATAATATTGAAGCTACCCATGTCATTCCCATGCAGAAAATCAAGCCAGAGTCTGCATTTTTCACCCTGGCTAAGGAAGAGAAATTCAATTTGCTAGAAACAATCTCAAAGACATGGACTAGGGGGATATATGAAGAAGGAGGCCAGGCTTTGTGCAAGTATAAACTCTGGATTCAGTTACAAGTTCAGAATGTTACTCTCGTTAGTTCCACTGACTGCTCCCTCCACCATTTCACATTTAGTATCTTGATTAAATTGATTCTAATCTTTCCTTCCAAAATCTGACTATGCTCAGTCTTAGAAGATATCCTCCACCTGTTGGAACTTTCATCAAACACAAGGTCCTGAAATCTTTTAAAGATGATTACAGCTTGCATCATGGGGAGATTTAAAAAATGGGGTAAAAGTCGCATTTTGAAAAGAACCCTTGTGTCTATCTTATTTCTAGAACTGGTGTTTCTGGCTCAGTCCATTTTAACAGAGAATGTTCACCTTATATAATTTCCTGCCCCAAGCCTTCACCACCCATTTTGTTTGCTTGTTTGTTTGCTTAAATGGTATATTAAAAATATATGTTTAACATAAGTGAGAATTTAATGAGTCAAAGGAGTAAATTTTACTAGATTTCAGAGAAGAAGTCTATACTCATCTGTTCATTTTTTATTAAAGTAAGTTTATGTAAAAATCATTAAAATAAAATTTAGGGTAGGCTTTCTTGTGATGTGGGAGTAGTTAGAGATGCATTAGAGCTTGGGAATGATAGCAAGTGGATTGCCACTGGCAGAAGAATTAAAACAGAAAGAAGCATCCATACAAATGTATTTTTATTGCCTCTTTTCTTTCTCTTTATCGATATATCCTCTGACCTGAACTTCTTGCAGGAAGAAGTGAGAAACGGGATTTGGGTGAGAGAATAAGAACTGGAAAAATGTTTAGCATAGACAAATTTTGTATTGCTAAGCTAAAATCAGTCATTTATTTATACTTAAAGAATCTTTGGGTTTGTGAAACAGTAAAATGCTCTAGTTAGGAGTATAAGCTCTGGAATCAAAAAACCTAGATTTAAATGTGGATTCCACAACATACTCATGGTATTACCTCATGGACCAATTACATAGTTTTGCCTCAGATTTTAATTTGCAAAGCTGTGGTAAAACAACAGAGATCACACACAATTATTAGAAAGATTAAGTAAAGTAGAATACATAAAGAACTTAAAATATTTTCTGGTATATAACAAGCACTTGTAAGGATTAATTTTTGTTATTGTTGCTGCTATTGATAATAGTTATGTCATTCTTAATATGCATTGTGAACCAGATGCTGGAATGACAGTTTCACATAGTCGATCTATACAAAGCACTACTGTACATATACCCTCAAATACTACTGCTAGAATTCTCTAAAGAGAAGTAATATTATTTCCTGAAGTGACATAGGACAAACAAAATCCTCAATGACATTACATCAAACCCATTTGCTGCACACTACTAGCAATGTGAATGGTAGGGCATTGAAGCACATCTTTCTGTCACTATTTCCATTTACTCCGGCTTGTGGACCCATGGACACAGACAGGATGGGAACCCTGAAGTGGTCAGGCATTCCAGGTCTCTACTTTATGATTCAATTTCATCTTTAGCGCTGGAATCTCTTTACAAAGTATATAGGTGAGCTTTGGAATCAGTAAGAAGTGCAATCTTCCCCCAGTTTTATCTTAGAATAGGTATGTGAACATGAGCAAATTATTGACCTTTCATGAGACCTAGACCCATCATTTGTAAAATGGAGATAAAAATCTATACACTAGGTGAGTAACAACTAAAGAATATGATGTATTAAAAAGTAGCACCTTACAGATATTGATTTAGCAAGTTAGCTATTCTTATATTATTATATTTAATCTTCAAGTTGGAAAACCAGGCACAGATTTACCTTTTTTTAGAACAACTAATTTATGTATCTCTGCATTTTATATGTAGGCAAATACCTCTTCTATAAATGTCCCTCGGAATTGTTGCTAAAACAAACCTTTCTTCTTGAGAAAGCCTTTAAAGTCTGAAAGGTTGGCAAAGGAAGATTTTTAAGTCTTCCTGTATGAATTAGTAGACGATTTTTCTTGGCTTTCAAATCATCCTTCCCAAAACGAAGTACTAATAGTCCCAATATTTGCACAGATCCCTCACAGAGAAACAAACTAGAGTTTATCTGGAGCTCGTTTGTCACATTTCCCTTTCTTTTAGAATACTCTGAGGCACTTAATGCCATTAGGCAAAATTATGCCATCCATGGCATTGCACCTGGCATGGCTAGTGTTCCCAGGTGGAGACGCAGATATATAATGGGGCTATTCGAAAATGCTACGTTGGAAAAACAGCTCTACAAACAAAATTAGTGAGACAGTGCTGAGGACTGCTCTTCCTTCTGTTCCAGCATAATTTATCTTCCAGAAAAAAGAATTATAACATGAACCATGGAGGAACATAATTAAGGGGGAAGGCAAAGTGGACGAGTTTTGTAGCTGCATCTCCTGTACATTGTGCAGGGAGAGAGAAAGAAAACCAAAGCATTCAGCTCATGTGTCCATGTATATTAAGCCATTTAGCTGGCATATGGAATGTTTCAGATTGTTCCAGGGATATAGACAAGGAACTAAATATTGACTCAGCAAGAGTGCAAATGAGAGGTCTAATTAAATTAAATAGTACAAAGGGGAGGCTTGTTTCATAGACTCTAGTAATTGCTTAAAACACAAAAGAGACCAAATAATGGTCAAAGAAGTATAGTAACAACCATAGCCTTTGAACTCTTGGTAACTTCTATGCTCATGTCTTCTCTACGTCTCACAATACACACACACACACACACACACACACACATATATGTATGCTTATGTCAAATTCTTAATCTTAGGAAGATTCTTAAGTCTTCTTGTATGAATTAGTAGATGATTTTTCTCGGCTTTCAAATCATCCTTCCCAAACAGCATATGTATATGCTCATGTCATACACTTATGTGTATATGTATATAGTGAGACGTAGAGAAGACTTGAGCATAAAAGTTACCAAGAGTTCAAAGGCTATGGTTGGCTCAATTGTGAAAAATCATTGGAATTTGTTATCACAATATATAATCAGTGGTGCCTTTAAGCAGTCTGGCAATAACACATGCATCAGCATGTTAGTTTTAATTTTACTTTAATGACTGTCTATCTGCAGAAATGCCTTGGGATAATGTTCTTTCTTTGGACAAAATTGATTGACACTTCATGGATGATAGAGGTAATAGTTTTGAACTTTAAAAATGCTATGTTTTAAATTCCACCCCAGGAAGAAGTGAGTGTGAGGGACTATGAAGATGATTCTGGTGTTCTAGGGTTGTCTATTTCAGAAAAAAGCACTGAGAATACTGGATAGAATTTATGGGAATAGACAGATTTCATCTCTGACCCCAAAGGCACTGTTTCTGAGTATTGGGCATGGCAGAGCCCATCTTGGATAAGAGGGAGACGCAAGATGGGATTAGAGAAGGAGGAGAAAAGAGGCACATTTTCTTTCTTGTATCTTAGCTCTCTGAGCCTTATTCTGTCATCTATAAAATGAGAATAATAATGGGATTTTCTTCATTAGTTTGAAGATTTAAATAACATATTTAAGGGATGTAAAACCACTTCTAGTCATTATTTAGAGCTCAATAGATGTTAGTTGTCATTGTTGTTACCATTACTCTTACTGTAATTATCACACAAGTGAAGGATAAGAACCCTGTCCTAGAAGGATGCTTCACCTGCTCAAAGGGAGAGATATGAACCCTGAATCTGCTCAATTTTGCCTTTTCACTAAAGCTCTGTGCCCCTCTGCTGGGCAACTTAACATTAAATGTATATACTTTAGAATGAGAGAACTGGGTTTAAGATCTGGCTCTGCGCCTTCACAGCTTTGTAACCTTGGATAGGTGTTAGACCTCTGTAAGTTACAATTTTCATATCCATAAGATAGTAATAATAATAGCTATCCCATGGAGCATTTTTTGGTAAGTATAAAAAACGTCAATACATTTTAAATATTTAGAACAGTGCCTAGCATTAATAAGCACTCATTTTCATTTACTACACAGGCATATGCATATATTACATATATGGTTTACAAATGTGAACTAAACTCACATGCACACACACACACATATTCCACCCTTCATTCTTTTAGCTTTAAATAAAATCACGTAATTTTTAGCTTGATGAAACCTAGTCATATCACTCCATCCCTCTGTCTCTGTCTCTGCTAGTCTCTGTCTGTCTATCACTCAATCACACTCTCACATATGCAAGCATATGCTGGCAAAGCGTTAGTTATTATCTGGATCACTACTTACACTGGTTCCTAATTTAAACAAGTCTTTTAAAATTTATTATTAAAAACATCACCTTGCATTCTGAGAACATTTCTATTTTTAGGTCAGTTACATAGACCTTTTCTCTCTCTAACCAAATTCTAATTCTTTATTATTTAGCTTAAATTTTCTGTGAAATTCTTTAGACTACTGAAAAAAAAGTACTTTCTTTCCTGCAAATCTTTGGCATCTATTGTCCAAAACACCTATTAATTCTGTACTGCTCTTAAACATTTCTGTGAATATATTGGGCTATTGTACCCTGCCCTATATCCTAAAAGGCCTTGCTACTAGAAGTGTTAATTTTGCCAAACATGACTTCTCTGAATTTCTAGGCAGCTGAAGTTCTACTCTATACAGTTATTGAATAATTCTTACATGTAACACTTATATAAACATTCTAATATCAAATAAAATATCTCTATGCCCATTGTTCAAATCTCAAGGCTAAGTGAGATTTGTATCCATTTGTATCAGAAACAAGTAAAGTCCAACCATCTTTCTAAGGAGCTTTTCCCTTGTGCTGAATATGGTTAATGACAGCCTAAGTCTTTTTTTGCCCAATTCATCCATTACTCATCAGCCACATCTGAAAAAAACTCTAATCTTGGTACAGACGCAGGGAACATTATTCTTCCTCAAAGCCTACACCACGTGTTGCTGCTAAAAAAGTAATGGACAAACAACAGTTTCATAATAGGTAGAGAAATGATCCTACTAAAGGCAGGGCATTTTCTTACCTTTTTCCTTTATACCTAATTTGAAATAACTCTTATAAAAATTAGATGAAATATCAATGAATAATATCACTTTAGAGTAAATTTAACATTCATCTAATATTAGGTAATACCATGACTGTTGCCATGACGACTACTACTACTACTAATAATAATCACAAATATTTAATGAGCACCTGCTATGTGCTGGACATTATGCTAAGCAATTTAAATGTAGTAGAATTTCCCACCTGGAAGGTATTTATCGTCCAGTGAGCAACGCTTCTATCTTCTCTTTCCTAGTACATAGGTGATGGAGGCCTCATTAGTGAGATTCCAGAAAGTACATAATCCCTGGTCTGTGTGTAAAAATGTAGAGAAAAGCTCCCTACCAACCTGTATCAAATTTAAACGCAAGTGAAATTTAAAACTGTGTTGTGTTGAGTCACTGAGAATTGGGAGCTGTTTGTTACCACAGCATAACCTAGTTTAAGTTGACTAGGTATTATTGACTGAAACAACCTTTCTTAAACGGTTTTCAATAATATTCATTCCATGTTATGTGAAGGAGAGCCTGAGGCTAGCTAGCATAGGCGTAATTTATCTCTGCATTGAAGAGGAATGGACTTGAACTCTACACTTGTTTGTAAGTATAAATGAGGCTCCCGAAATTTGCATGAGAGAAAGTCAATTTTGTACTCAGTGATAAGAAATACCATATAAGTGCACGCATGCATACACCCCGCCCGCCCCCACATAGTAGGTGCTCAATATCTGCACAATGTATGAGTATATACATAGAGAGTATAGATCACTTTTTAAAAAACACTGAATGTTATTAGAAAACCCAACCATGAATTGCCTGTGACCCAGGGCTTGCCCAAAGCTTCCTCAAGACATCAAATATTGCAGAGACAGCTTAATGCACATATTTCCCTAGGGTTGTCAGCATTATTTTTTGTTATTAGCTAGATCATCAGAAAGTAGCATTTCCAGGTCATATTACTATCACAAATCCATGCTAGAGAGCCTTCACTAAATTGAAATTTAATATAACTTCAAATTTTATTGAGAGTCAATGAAGAAATGTCTATTTGAACATTTCTTTATTTTACAGACCCCTAGGTTAGGGCATTGTTCATCATGTTACCATTTGTTACTCAAATAATTACAATATACCATAAGTTTCTCTTTAAATTTGAAGCCTGAAAAAACGTTCTGTCTCAAAAAATGTCTATTGCTATCAATCAACAAGTCATGATGACTCTAAACCATAATTACTTATCAATTTCTAGTTGAGTATACTCATCTTCAGTAACTAATTAATCCCAAAATTCTCTATACTTTTGAAAATTCTTTAGAGCTTGCTGCTATTTTGAGTTTCAAATTTTTCTATTTTTCTTGATTTCTGAAACGGTTGCAATTTTTCAGAAGCAGGTGGAAACAAATTCTATTTGTGAAATAAAACTTCGTATAATTTGTTATTATCTTTTGCTTGTCTTTTCTTTCTGCCTGCATTTCTAGAGAACAAAGACCTTGCTTATTCATCTCTGTGGTGTTGTTTCAGAGCAGGCAAAATGAGAATAAATATATGTTAGCATGGAATGACACAAAGAGCTCTGAAAATAAAGCCTGAATTCACATTTTCACTCCATCACTTACCAACCATGTGACATTTGGCAAGTTATATTCATTTATTAGCCTTTCTTTTCTTGTCAACAAAATACCCTAAGTTTACTTGCAGCACCGTTGGGAGGATAGAAGAATATATATAAATGTGTCAGTAAGAGAAGAGTATTCACCAAATCAGCAAATACTACCGTCACCTTTTCTTCACCTACAAAGTGACAGTAAAGGACGCGATGACGCTACCAGCTGTCTCTTGAGTAGGTACCCACAAAGACAGCCTGAGAGAAATTTCTTCATGTGTTTCACTGAAGGTCTAATCTCAGAAAGGGAGGAAACAAAAAAGCATGGGGAGGTAGGGTATGGAACTCACAAGAACATTATTAATCTCAGTTTGTGACTAGCTTTACCTGACCTCAAAGTGGGCTGTGAAATTGCACAGCAGGTTCCACGTTGAGGCAAGGAGTCTGAGCTTTGTATCTTTCTCTCAGTCAGTGACTAGTGATTGGTTGTCCGAGCATGCAGGGGTGTCGGTGCATAACCACTCACACATCGTAGCTCCTGTTTGGCTAACAACATTATGCAGAAAAAGGAGCACCTGTAAGATGTTAGCACTCAACATTCACAGTAGCCGGATAATGGGTAACTGCTAGGTAAGGGGATGGGCCACTGGCATCAGAGTCGGTGGAGACTGGACATGTTGTTAAACATTCTACAATGTGCAAGGAAGCCCTGCACAACAAAGAATTATCCAGCCCCAAAAGTCAATGGTGCTGCAGATGAGAAACTGTGGAATAGATGAAAACATCAAAAAATCAATGTTTAATAATTATTACGGACAGTTATTGATTTGCTATTAAGAACATTCAGACATTAGTAATCAAAAGAGGAAAATGTAGAATCTCATTGATTTTGCTCGGGAACGCGCGCACACACACACACACACACACACACACACACACCTCACAGTTTTTATCCTGTGACTTTAGTGTTCTTTCATATTATGCAACAACAAGCATAAATTCAGCATGAGTCAGAGACTAAAATGACTACTTTTGCAAATATCATCCATACAGCCTTGTGCCTTTTTTTCACATCTGCTTTCACTTCTGCCTAATCCATGCCTTTATAGATTTTGACGCCAGCACTTTGCTGTCCTAGAATCTTCAGCTCCTTGATTTTTTTTGACGTCTCTTTTCTTCATTGTGTTTTTCCCTGGCTTTCAACTAAACTCGTGAGCATCAGGATGTCTGCATCCAGCTCTGTTCTTTTCCTTCAGCTGCACTTTGCCTAATGGGGAATTTGGCACATTCCTATAGTTGTCAAATACATCTTGCCCACTTTCATGGCCTCTCATTTCATCTCTGGCTTTGAAGTTCTACAGTTCAGGCTGCTTAGCACACAAAAGCAATAATTAATCCCTCCTTTTCTAAGGATTGATAACAACTAAGCTAATTATTTTCTCTAGAACAGAAATAATTATTTACATTAGGTTTTAAATTCATCCATTATTTTCCTTTTGAATCATATGGAACTATTTGACATGAATAAGAATATAGGAATTATTATAAGGAGTACATTTAACAGTAGAGACTTTCACATCCCATCTGTAATTTTTATCCCCCCCCTTCATTTCTTTCCTTCTCATATCCAGGTTTGTGTGTGTGTGCTTTATCCAGATGTTTTTTCCTATCTCTGATTGCACAAAAGGAATCTAATTTCACAAATCAGATCACTGCCGTGTGTGAGAGATACCACAACAGTCTCGGTAAAGCCATGTCAAATCAATCCTCAAATCATAAACTATTATTGCACTATTTTGGTATACATGTACTTTTTTCTAGGTTTGCAATTAGCAGGTAACTCCTGAAGGAGCTGATCTCATTCTCACTGATGAAGATTGCTTAAGCAAGATTAGAGAAGCCTCCTCTTAAAATCAATCAACATGGAACAAAACTGCCTTCTGTAGTGTAATATAATTTGTCAGTTTGTACTGAGATTAGTAATTTGGATAGAGATTGTGGAGGGAAAGGTACAACAAAGGAGAATAAGATCAGAGATTCTGATTTGGAAAGAACCACGAAGCTCATTTCATCCAACTTTCTAGATGAAGAAATGGACCCAAAGAGATTAACTTCTAGATTGTAATAGGTCTCATAATCTGGGGTCTAGCAGCTTTTCTATTGCCTCATGTTAGCTCCTCATTTTGAGGCTGAAGTGTGTGTTCTGATTAGTTCTTCTTAAGAATCCAGAATAATGAAATCATCACTATTATTAATACTGTGCTCTAGTCTGTGTTTCCCTATATCATTCAACTAAAACCATTCCTTAGCTCTTGATATATGTAGCAACCATCCTAGCAGGGTATGCTAATACCACCCACTCCCCTCCTACCTCCCACCTCTGTCATCTCACCACTAAAGTCACTGAGAGGTTGTATGGCTTTATTTCAGTAGCAATGAATTAAAGAACATGAGGCCTAGAATAAAGTAAAGAACATGAGATTCTAGATTCTGGTCCTGGCTCTGCCAATAGGTATCTTTGTGAACCAGAATAAGTCATTTAAAATCCCTGACCTATTTCATTGTTTATAAAATGAATATGAGATAGTTTTAACATAAAGAGATCATTTCTAAGGTTTCTTCAAGTACCATTATAACCAAATGCATTGCACAATCAGAAAGAAAATCCAACTCATTATAATATTAGTTTACCTAGATACCAAGGAAATGCCTTAGTTCTACTTTATTACAATGCAATACACAAAAAAGGAAGAACAGCACCCCCAGATGCATTTTTGAAGTACATTCTTTCAATTACTAAGGTCTGATTACTTCCATATGCCTCCTGCCTAAGATTTAAAACAAACAAAAAGCAACACTCAAAGGAGCTGAATTTACTGGCCAAGCAGCCTCTTTCTTCTCTTTTATTTTTCTTTTCTTCCTCCTCTCCCTGATCCTCTCTCCTTTCCCCTCTTCATTTCTTTTGCTTCTCTCCCTTCCACTTCATACTTCTTACCCTTCTTCTTTCTCTATAAATATTTCAGTTAATTTTCCATTAAAAAAAATTCCCTGTTTTTCTTTATGTCTATAAATGATTGCAGTAGGTTCAGAAAGCTCATTAACTGTTTTCCTTAATGCCTTCACAAAGCAAGAACATTAACCTACTGTTACTCTGTATGTACTTGATTGCCTACATTCTGTAGGCCCTTGTGGCTCTTTTGGTCAATAGCTGAATTGTTGCTGTTCCCTATCTTCCCTAATTGAATGAACACTGCCCCTTGATTTCTGCTGAAGCTGAGTTGCAGTTGCTTGGCGAATTTTCAATCTTGCTGATCCTTCCCCCTTGACTGATTAGTTTTATTTATTATCCAATTTTTTAAATTGTGGCTTTGGCATACCTGCCTCAGGGTAAGAGAACGTGATTAAACACATTTTTAAAAATCCACAAAACAGAGTAGTTACATAATTAATCAGTCTTAAGCAATTCCCAAAGAAAATGCTGACCTAAAAGCATGACATTTGGGTAAAGGGTAATTTTGAAAGTTTAAAAACATTTTAATTAATTGATTTTTATTCCTGAATTTTCTTTTTCATATATACAGGCTAGAAAATAACAATATTTACTTCTTTATAGCAAATCTCCTTTTACAAAATACAACAGTTTCCCATGAGGCATGGTGCATAGGAACGCTAGGTGAACAGTTGATGAAGACTCTGGTCCCTGATGTTAATGCCTTGAGGTAACTAGATACATTTTAATCTTCTTACAGTCATACTTTTTCTTCTATTTTTAATTTAGGACCTTCATACATCAAGATGACTATGAGAACTGAACTGCAATAGAATGTATTTTCCAGTGAAATTTTTATATACTCCCCTCTTTATAAATTTTTGGGGGACAAGGTCTGGCTCTGTCACCTTAGGTGGAATATAGCGGTGTGATCTCAGCTCACTGCAACCTTCACCTCCTGGATTCAAGTCATCCTCTCCCCTTAGCTTCCCGAGTAGCTGGGGACTACAGGCATACACCACCACACCTGGCTAACTTTTGTATTTTTTTTGTAGAGACGGGATTTGCCATTTTGCCCATGGTTGGTCTTGAACTCATGAGCTCAAGCAATCCACGTGCCTCAGCCTCCCAAAGTGCTGGGATTACAGGCCTGGGCCACTGCACCCAGCAACTCCCCTCTTTATTTGAGAAAGGATAGCAGCTGGAAGGCCAAACTGGCTTAATTTCCATGTGAATTGAAGCTACACTCAGGTTCCTGGATCCAAACAATGTCCTGGAGCTTGGCTGTGGTAGAAAAATATCTAGCATATGCTATCCCTGTTCATGATCTCAAAGAAATGCTGTTAACTTGGTTATTTTCTCTTCCAAGCAATGTTGAACAAAGCGATTGATATGTGGACCTCCTTATTTTGTTCTATTGCTAAAATAAAACTCAAATTGGGTGCTCAAATCTGAATCTTAACAGAAAACTACTCTTTCCATTTTACCAAACATGGGATTTATTGGCAACAAATTCTTCAACCTTTCATTCATTTCTGTAAAGATGATTATGTCTTTTTTTTTAAGTTAGACTAAATTAATTCTTTGCATTTTTAAGATTCGGGGGTACATGTGCAGTTTTGTTACAAGAGTATATAGCATGATGCTGAGGTTTGGGTTTCTATTGATTTCATCATGCAAATAGTGAACACGGTACCCAATAGGAATTTTTTCAACTCTTACCCCTCTCCTTCCTCCCTTTTGGTGACTCCAGTATCTATTCTTCCCATCTTTTATGTCCCTGTGTACTCAATGTTTAGCTCCCACTTATAAGTAAGAACATGTGATATTTATTTTCTGTTTTTGCATTAATTCACTTAGGATAATGGCCTCCAGCTGCATTCATGTGGATGAAAAGAACATAATTAAATTTTTTTATATGGCTGTGCAGTATGCCATGGTGTATATGTAACACATTTTCTTTACTTAATAAATGTGATCATATTTTAATTCATCTTTATCCTGGCTCAGAAGAACAGGTTTATTTTTATTTATTTATTTTTTTGAGTCAAGGTCTCACTCTGTCACCAGGCTGGAGTGCACTGGCACAATCTCAGCTCACTGCAACCTCTGCCTCCTGGGTTCAACTGATTCTCCTGCCTCAGGCTCCCAAGAAGGTAGGACTACAGGTGTGCGCCACCACACCCAGCTAATTTTTGTATTTTTAGTAGAGGTGGGGTTTCACCATGTTGGCCAGGGTGGTCTCGATCTCTTAACCTCGTGATCCACCTGCCTCGGCCTCCCAAAGTGCTGGGATTACAGGCGTGAGCCACCGCACCATGATAGTTTTTTTTTTTCAAACCTAATCTTTCTACCTGTGCTAATCTCACTTTCTCTCATTTGCTTGACTTTATTCTATCAGTTGTAGTCTTAATTTTTCACAGGTTCATTCTCTTCTGGCTGCTTTTTGTTCTTTACCTAAATGTTTCTCAATTACTGCCACTTTAAACAGTATATAAATAAAAATGTTAACAACAAAAAATGCTTTCAGTGATTCTGTCTGCTCTGACCCTCAAGTCTCTCTCTCTCTCTCTTTTTTTTCATTCCTTTCATCTTCAAACTTTTGGAAAATTGAGTCTGTGCCACCATTGTTTCTCTGTCATTGCATACTCAGCACTCAGCTGATCATGATATAATTTTTGCCTTCATCATATTACTGATACTGATTTAAAAAGTTATAAAACTGCAGCCATAAAAAAGGATGAGTTCATGTCCTTTGCAGGCACATGGATAAAGCTGGAACCCATCATTCTCAGCAAACTGACACAAGAACAGAAAACCACATACCGCATGTTCTCACTCATAAGTGGGTGTTGAACAAGGAGAACACATGGACACGAGGAGGGGAACATCACACACTGGAGCCTGTTGTGGGTGGGGGTCAAGGGGAGGGATAGCAGGGCTAGGGGGACAGCGGAGGGATAGCATTAGGAAAATTGCCTAATGTAGATGATGGGGTGATGGATACAGCAAACCACCATGGCACGTGTATATCTATATAACAAACCTGCATGATCTGCACATGTACCCCAGAACTTAAAATATAATTTTAAAAAATGCAGTTCATTAAAAATATACCTTTCGAAAAAAAGATATGAAACACCTTCTAAATGTAAAACCCAATGTGTACTTTTAAGACTAAGCCAACCTGTATAACTTTTCAGGTTTCATCCTTTATGGTCATTGGTCACTGCACTTTCATTCATGTAAAAATATTCAAGGACTTCAGAGGAGAATATGTGCAAAGAGATAATTATGATATGGGTACTTCTGTGATTTTGGTAATCATAGACGGAATATGATAGGAACTGTTAACTGCCACCCAATATTCATTCTCTTTTTTCATAGAAACAAAACTCTGATTATACTGGGAAAGCAATGTGCACGATTAAAACACAAACAAAAATACAAAATCTACATTTTGAAGCCTACCTTGCAGTTAAGTGTAACAGGATGACTAAGCTCTAGCTAATAGTTGGTTTAAAAAAAAAAGTATTTGAAAGGGACCTTCTGGAAGTTTCCTTTAAAGTGTAAAGAACGTTGGCTTCATTTTGTCTTTATTCCTACTGCCTGGAATGTAAAATTCATTGTGAGACGTACATAAGCCATATTTTTGACCTTGTAATAATGAGAGCGAGAAGCCAAGAAAAGTGAAGCTGAAAGACAAGAGTACCTGATTCCCTGGTGACTTTGTGAAGCTGTCATAACAGTGCTAGACTGCCCATTTGCAGACTCTCTTTATGGAGACAGTAAACGCCCAATTTGTTTTAACTGCCACAGTCAAGTCTTAGAATATGATAAAGGTACATTAGAATCGCTTTGTAAAAAAAAGTTGTTTGTGGATCACTGTTTCAGCTATTTTAAAAAAAATCGCACCCAACATATTTCCACTGGATGGACTCATCTACTTCTCTTTCATACCTCTTCCCTAAGTTCCAGAACCAAAAACCCAACTTCTCCTAAACCTTGCTCCGTGGTTGCCCCTTAGTCACTTAAATTCAACAAGCAAGGCCAGGTGTGGTGGCTCAAGCCTGTAATCCCAGCACTTTGGAAGATCGAGGTGGGTGAATCACCTAAGGTCAGGAGTTTGAAACCATCCTGACCAACAAGGTGAAATCTCATCTCTACTAAAAATACAAAAATTAGCCAGGCGTAGTGGCAGGCACCTGTATTCCCAGCTATTTGGGAGGCTGAGACAGGAGAATTATTTAAAGCCTGGAGGCAGAGGTTGCAGTGAGCTGAGATCATGCCCCTGCACTCCAGCCTGGGTGACGAATGAGACTCCGTCTCAAAAAACAAAAAAATAAATTTAACGAGCAAAACCTGAATGAGTTTCCATACTCACCGTAACATGGTCTTCCTTCTATATATACTGTTTAGTTAGCGATGCCATTGGTGACTAAGTAAGCAATTTAACCCCAAAACCTTTCTGAAATTCTTCTTTCATCTTTTTCACCCTTAACACCCAATAGATAATTGACTCTAAACATGTTTCCCTCAGAATTGTTCCTTGTGTGGATAGTCTCCTTTTCATTCTCATCAATGTTGCCTTAAATAAGTTCTCATTGTTTCTCTTAAACTAATTTTTAAAAGTCATTCCTAAATAGGCCTCAATCCTCCAGTCCCTTATCTTTCTAATTTATCACTGCCCTGTCTAAAAAAGTTAACTTTGAGGTACACAGATTTCTTAAAGCCCATCTCAAACTAAGAAATTGTTAATTACTCTCAATTGCCTACAGGGTAAAGTTAAATTATAAATGATCCCTTTAAAACATTCCTAGTTTCCTTTACAGACTTGTGCTCTACTTGCCCACTCACCCCTACTCCACAATACACACATCAAAAGTACCAAGTAAAGTTGTTTTCAGACACGTTAGACTGTCTGCCATGTCCGTAACGTTCCATGTCTCCCCCCACCTCAAATCCTTTCCCTCTTCTCCTCCTATAAGTACACATTTGTTCACATTTGTTTTCTACTTATTAATCAAGGCCCAAAGTAGGTTTGAACCACTTATGAAGCTTTATCTTGCCTGCTCTGCACATCAAATAAATTATTTCCTTGCATGCTATGCCATGTACATTTGTACATACCAATTTTGTATGGTTTACTATATTGTTCTGGAGCCTTTTTTGTATATTCAGGTATATTTTATATTTCTTTTTTTAAATGTATTTCAGTATCTTAAGGGAATTACCATCTAATCATCTTTACATCCCTCAGATGTCCTACTATGCCTTTCCCAGAGAGGGGCTAAATTCATAGTAATAGATTTGAACAAGCTATATATATTTATTTTCCATACAGGTAAAACATGCAACTTCAAGATGAGTGCTTGCAATATAGATCTAAGAATGATTGGGGAATAATTTTAATTAAATGGTGTATTATGAGAATACCTTTCAGATTTTTTAATATTATTAATTCATCTTCGTTATCCTCCACCTCCATACCTCAGACCCACAACAGAATGTACGGCCGATTCACTCTAGAAATGCATTCTATTCATACTTCTTATTTTTAACCAACTGTATTTGGTAAAGAAAAGTTTCATGAACATAATTTTGGGATGCCAGCTTTATTTAGTAAACTTTGAATAGTATGTAATTTTGAATACCAAATTTCTGTAATTTTTAATATCTCCCTGCTTTGGAATCATGCTTGCCATTCTTCAAGGGATCTTATAGAAAAATGATAACTTAGATTAGATCTTCTTCTGAATTTAAAGAATAAAAACAAGACAAGAACTCAGGGTCACTGAGAGATTAAAGTAAATGTGCTTTGGCACACGTAAATGAAATGTATTCAGAAAGCTTTCTAGGATCTACCTGTAAACAGATGGCAGTAAGATATGCAAAAGGGGGCATGCTCTCTTTTTTCAGATTTATTTTTTTCTAATGGGGAATAGTGAGTGAGATGATGACAAATAGTTTTGGATTTGCAGTGCTATTCCTCATTTTATATAATGACTCAGCTTTTAAATTGTAAATCATGGATTCTAAATAAATAGCTGCTGCCTAATCTATCTGTAATATATGTAAAGTTCATGAATTTGAATCATCATACCAAACAGGAAAGAATACAAACTGAGTTTATATATAGAAGGGAAATTGTATTTTGGAAGGATAATTATCACCAATAAATTTTAACAGCTATGCAGAGGCTAAAGCTCTACCAAAGATTTTTTGAAAGCTTAGCTTCAGACAATATGAAACAAAATAAAATTATATGAAATTTGGACCTTATAAAGCATAAACAGTGTGTGAAAATGACAAAAGTAAATAGAAGAAAGAGTTTATCCTCCAAATAAATATACTTTTTTTTTTTTTTACATCTTTAAGGTAGTATAATGTTAAATGAGAAAATGAAGACTGGATGTTTAATAAGCCAAAAGGAATATAGAGTAGTTAAATATATATATATGTACACACACATATTAATACATATGCATCTATATATACATACATGCCGTGTTTGTCTGTATAAATGTATATATACATACATGTATGCATATGTGTCTGTACACACACATGTTCCTGGTTGTATGGCTTGTGACTAAGTAAAATGCCTTTTTCTTGAAAAGTGGTAGGGCAGTAGTAATATACTTATTTTTGTGCAGAACTTTTGATAAAATCTGAATATCAAAGACACTAAATTTGTTTCCCCTTTAACAACCACTGGTATATAAAGCTAGAAAGCAATACCATCTTATAATTTCCAAAGTATTCACTATCGACTTGTGTTTTTCAGTTTTATCACAGATTTAGTGTTGTCTCCCTGAACAGAGGAAGCACAGACCTTTGAAGGTGAACTCAGCTCTGACATTTACTAGTATGACACTGGGGAAGCCATATAAACCTTCATAATTTTACTTCTTTATATATTAAAAAAAAAAAAAAAAACAAAAACAGAACAAATAAGTGATCCATCTGGCATGTTACTGTGAAGACTGACATAAAATATAGGCAAGAGATAAACGTCACTGTTTCCTCCTCTCTACATTTTTTTTTTTCCTTTTTGAGATGGAGTCTTGCTCCGTCACCCAGGCTGCAGTTGCAGTGGCGCAATCATGGCTCATTGCAACCTCCGCTTCCTGGGTTCAAGTAATCTAGTGCCTCAGTCTCCCGAGTAGCTGAGATTACAGGCATGTGCCACAACACCCAGCTAATTTTTGTATTTTTAGTAGAGACAGGGTTTCACCTTGTTGGCCAGGCTGGTCTCGAACTCCTGACCTCAAGTGATCTGGCCGCCTCGGCCTTCCAAAGTGCTGAGATAATAGATGTGAACGACTATGACTGGTCCCTCCCCTCTACTTTTGATGGCTCTTTTCTTGTGTTTTTGTAATTATGTCCTCTTTCAGAACATTAACTCATTGAGGGAATGTCCAATGCCCGGATATAGAAGCCCTATATGTTACACACACACACACACACACACACACACACACACACACACACACACATAATATATATAAGTAAACTAGTATAATTAAGAAAAATTTTCTCGGAAATATAAATTTTCAGACTATTCATAATGTTTCATTTAAACTTAAATTTATAATCTTGGTCCATGTCCTTCTCAAAGTCACTGTTACCTGAATCCAATATAGATATCATATATTATTTTATCACCATTTCTTCCCCAGAGAAATGATCTATTGCTATTAAAAGATGAGTAGAAAAGTTATACATTAGTTCTACCATGGTAATTTTATAGCAGCTTAAAACTCAGGGCCACCAAAGAATTTATGAAAATTCCTCTAAATCTATAAAGTTCTATCATACTCCATTTCTGAAAGTATATATGGAATGAAAAACCTCAAGAAATGAACATCTTTGTTATCAAAAGAAATAGGGGGAAAATGAATATCAATTAATAGCAGTGAAGCAACCATCTTATTTTGCTATTCCACATGCATTTCTTTTCAAAAATTACAGGATTTATTTTGGAGTTCTGTTTGTACACATTCTGAAGTCATACTCTAAATTAACATGGATTTCTCATCCAAAAGGCTTATAAAACCTGATTTACTCTTTAATCTCTGAAGTAAATAAAAATAACATTTTTAACCTTTAAGAAATCTGCCAAGATTTCTTGCTAGTTTAAATACATGTACTTTTAATAAAAACTCCAATTTAGTTTTTCTAAGCTGATTTTACCTAAAAGATTTGGTGATGCAAGCAAGGGTATAGTTACTCTGTATCAAGCATCTTCCACTTGTGATCATGGAAGCGCTAGGCAGTACTCACAGCTGACATGATGAGCTCTCCTCCCAGGTTCTGGATCTCAGCTTTAACTTGACTGCAGATTTTCAGCTGGTGGGAGTAGAACTTAATCTGTTCCAGGTAGGCCAACAGGTCCTGTTTGCAAGATGGATCTGGGCACTAAATATGCATCAAAGATAAAAATGGATATAGCAGACTAAATAATAGGCAGATCAAAGTGAGCAAATGCAGTATTAATATGGCAGGTACCTTATAAGGCAGCAACTTTATTTTCATTGAGGACCATTTCTCAGGTCAAGCCTAGATAGATTCTGATATGCTTCTACCATTATAATAGTTGATTTATTTTGCAACCTTAATTACTTCAGCTTAGCCAAAAGAAACATTAATATAATTTTTAGACATGAAATGGTATATAAAATAGCTGCCTTTAATTTATGAAGGTTAGAAGCCCTCAGATTTTGTTTTTAGGTAAATCTAAATAAGCATTTAAAATGCAATTATTTCCTTCACCTACAGTTACTATTAGAATGCTCCTTGAGACATAGTTCTGCATTGTCTGTCCTGTCCTACTCAAATGGGTGTAAAAAACATGCAGCAGCATAATATGTTCTATTATGCTCAGCCTTCAATGTTCTTAGCTGTTAACAGACAAAGGAAATAATTTTTACCTTATATAACAACTGTGAATCTAACTGAAGCCAATAAACAGGCAGGGTACATTGTTTCAGAGTATTAAATTTCTTTACAAAAACCAGCCTGCTACATTGTATTGTCTTTTGGAAGGAATTTCCTGGAGGACAGCTTTGAGCTTTATGGTCACATATTAAATAGCTTCAGTTAAGATTTAATCTTTGTGCTCTTTCTCCTATGAAATTATAATAGATTCATAAAAATCCCTTCTAACTTAATTCCATGTTTAGTAAATTTGTGTAAGAACAAGGAAATGTGGACAGTGATTTATATGCAAAGATCTTCACTGTAGCACTACATATAATATCAACATTTGGAAATAACCTAAATATCCCAAAATAATGGAAAGGCTAAGTAAGAATGCATATCGATATAATGTAGCATTATTCAGTCTCAAGAAAAAAGTTTCAAAGGATATGGAAAAATGTTTTTGGAAGTGAAAAAAATCAACATGTAAATATTGCAATCAAATTATATTTTTAAATGCGTGCATTTAAAACATGCTGAATGCTGGATGTAGTGGCTCAGTCTACAATCCCAGCAATTTGGGAAGCTGAAACAGGAGAATCGCTTGAGCCTAGGAGTTTGAGACCAGCCTGGGAAACATAGAGAGACATCATCTCTACAAAAAATAAAAATAAATTAGCCAGGTGTGGTCCCAGCTATTCAGCAGGCTGAGGGGGAGGATTGCCTGAGCCTGGGAAGTAAATGCTGCAGTGAGCCATGATGGTGACACTGCACTCCAGCCTTGGCCACAGAGTGAGACCTTATGTCAACAAATGCATAAATAAAATAATAAAACAAGCTGGGACAGCCTGAGTTGTCCCATCCTTTCTAGGCATAGATCATCGTGCATCAGGACTCTTTGCTCCATACCCAGGCTAGAGAGGTGGACATCTTGATACCAAAAATGCAGAGAACGTCTGTGAGATACTATACAAAAAGGAGCATCACCAAGGCATATAATCACCAGACTATCCAAGGTCAATGCTAAAGAAAAAAATCTTAAAGGCAGCTAGAGAGAAAGGTCAGAACACACAGAAAGGGAATCCCCAAAGACTAAAAGCAGACTTCTCTGCATAAACCCTATAAACTGGGACAGATTAGGGGCCTATTTTCCAAATTCTTGAAGAAAAGAAATCCTAATCAAAAATTTCGTATCCCACCAGGCTAAGCTTTATCACTGAAGGAGAAACAAAATCTTTTCTAGACAAACAAGCATTAAAAATTTCATTACCATTAGACCAGTCTTATCAGAGATCCTTAAGGGAATTCTAAACGTGGGGGGAAAAAAGAACCAATACCTGCTACCACAAAAACACACTTAAGTACAGAGCCCACAGACCTATCAACCAACCAAACCATAGAAACTACAAAGCAGTGAGCTAACAACTTCATGGTAGGATCAAAATCTTCCATATTAATATTATCCTTAAATGTGAATAACCTGAATACTCCACTTAAAAGGCACACAGTGGCAAGTTGGATAAAATAACAACATCCATCCATCTGCTGTCTTCAAGATATCCATCTCACACATAATGACACCTATAAGCTCAAAGTAAAGGGCTGGAGAAATATCTCTCTTGCAAATTAAGCAACAACAAAAAAGAGAAGGAGTGACTATTAGATAAAATATATGTATTTTAAAATATATTTAAAATATAACAACATATATTAGATATAATATGAATTTTAAAATATAATATATAATAATATATTAGATAAAGCAGACTTTAAACCAACAACAGTAAAAAGGACAGGAAGGGCATACATGATGATAAAGGGTTGAATTCAACAAAAAGATTTACCTATCCTAAATATGTATGTACCCAAGACTGAAACATCCAAATTCATAAAACAAGTACTTATAGTTCTACAAAGAGGCTTAGACAGCCATTCAATAATGTTCAGAACTTCAACACCTCACTGACAGTGTTAGATTATCAAGGCAGAAAATTGACAAAGAAATTCTGGACTTAAATCTGACACTTGACCAATTGGACCTAACAGACATCTACAGAATACTCCACCATCAGCCACAGAAAGTACATTCTTCTCAACTGCACACAAAACGAACTCTAAGAACAACTACTTGTTTGGCTATAAAGTAAATTTCAATAAATTTTTTAAAAATGAAGTTAAATCAACCACACTCTTTGAATAATACAATCGAATGAAAATAGCAATACCAAGAAAATCTACCAAACCACACAACTACTTGAAAATTAAACAACTTACTCCTCAATGGTTGACATGTTTTGGCTCTGTGTCCCCATCCAAAACTCATCTTAAATTGTGTAATCCCATGTGTCAAGGGAGGGACCTGGTAGGAGGTGATTGGATCCTGGGGACAGTTTCTCCCAGCAGCTGTTCTAGTAATTGTGAGGGAGTTCTCATGAGAGCTGATGATTTTAAAAGTGGCTGTTTCCCCTGTGCTCTCTCTCTCCTACCTCCATGTAAAACGTGCCTTGCTTCCCCTTTGCCTTCAGCTATGATTTTAAGTTTCCTGAGGCCTCTTCAACCATGTGGAATGTTAGTCAATTAAACCTTTTTTTTTTAAATATAAATTAGCCAGTCTCAGATAGTATCTTCATAATAGTGTGAAAATGGACTAATACATTTACTTTTGGGCAAGCAATGAAATTAAGGCAGTAACCAAAAAGTTCTTTGAAATAAATGAAAATAAGAGACAACATATAAAAATCTCTAGGATGCAGCAAAAGTGCTGTTAAGAGAAAAGTTTATAGCAGTAAACTCTTACCTCAAAAAGTTAGAAAGATCTCAAATTAAGGATCTAATATGCCTAGAGGAGCAAAAAACAAACAAACAACAACAACAACAACAAAAGAACAAACCAATCCCAAAGCTAGCAGAAGAAAAGAAAAAATGAAAATTAGATGGAACTGAATGAATTTGAGACCCAAAAATTTATAGGAAGAATCAATGATGATCAAAGTTTATTTTTTGAAAGAATGAACAAGATCCGTAGACTGCTAGCTAGATTAACAAAGACAAATAGAAGATCTAAATAAGCACAGTCAGAAATTATAAAAGTGACATTACAACCAATACCACAGAAATACAAAAGATCCTCAGAAACTATTCAGAACACCTCTGTGCATACAAATTAGAAAATCTGGAGGAAAATTAAATTTCTGAAATACAAAATCCTCCAAGAATGAATCAGAAAGAAATTGAAACCCTCTATAGACCAATATTGAATTCCTAGACTGAATCAGTAATAAAACGCCCAACCACAGCAATAACAAAAAAAGCCTCAGACCAGGCAGATTCACAGCCAAATTCTATGAAACATACATAGAAGACATGCTACTATCCTACTGAAACTATTCCAAAAAATGGAGAAGGAAAGGCTTCTCCTTAACTCGTTTGACAAAGCCAGCATCCTCCCGAAAGGAAAACCTGGTAAACATACAATGAAAAATATCTCTGATACCAATACCTTTGATAAACATAGATGCAAAAATCCTCAACAAAATATTAGTAAACTGAATTTAGTGGCACATCAAAAAGTTAATTCGCCATGATCAAGTAGACTTAATTCTTGGAATGTAAGGTTGGCTTAATATACACAAATCAATAAATGTGACTTACCACATAAACAGAATTAATAACAAAAATCATATGATTATTTCAACAGATGTGAAAAAAGCTTTTGATAAAATACAACATCCCTTCCTGATAAAAACCCTCAAGAAACTATGCATCAGAGTAACATATCTCATATCTCAAAATAACGAGAGCCATCTAAGTGAAACCACAGACAACATTATACTTGAATGGGCAAAAGCTGAATCCCCTTGAAACTGTTAAAAGAATGCTTACTCTCACCTCTCTTATTCAACATAGTACTGAAAGTCCTAGCCACAGCAACCAGGCAAAAGAAATAAATAAAAGGTATCCAACTAGACAAATAAAAAGTCAACCTATATCTCTTTGCTGTTAATATGATTCTATACCCAGAAAACACAAAATACTTTACTGAAACGCTCCTTTAACTGAGATGTGACTTCAGTAATTTTTCAGGATACAAAATCATTCTATAAAAATCAATAGCATTTTTATATACCAATAACATTCAAGCTGAGAACCAAATCAATAACTCAATTCCATTTGCAATAGCTGCAAATAAATAAAACATCTACGAATGCATCTAACCAAGGAAGAGAAAGATCTCTACAAGAACTACAAAACACTGCTGAAAGAAATCACAGATGTCACAAATAATGAAAAAAAAAAAATTCAAGTATATCGATTGTAAGAATCAGTATCCTTAAAATGGCCATACTGCCCAAAGCAATCTACAATTCAATGCTATTCCTATCAAGCAAAAACTATCATTTTTCACAGAACTAGAAAAAGAACAATTCTCAAATTCATATGAATCCAAGAAATATTCTGAACAGACAAACAATCCCAAGTTAAAAAAAAAAATGAAGCTGGAGGCACCACATTACTTGACTTGAAACTATACTATAAGACTACAGTAACAACACAGTATGGTACTGGTACAAAAACAGATACATAGCCTGAGGGAACCAAATAGAGAACACAGAAATAAAGCTGCCCAACTACAACCATCTGATCTTTGACACATTGACAAAGTTGACAAAAATAAGCAATGACTCCCTATTCAATAAATGGTGCTGGGATAGCTGTCTAACCCAAGGCAGAAGAATGAAACTGCATCCCTGTCTTTCACCATCTAGAAAAATTAACTTAAGATGAATTAAAGATTTAAATATAAGACCTCCACAATAAGAATCCTTGAAGGAAACCTAGGAAACACCATCCTGGACATTAGCCTTGGGAAAGACATTATAACTAAATCCTCAAAAGCAATTGCAACAAAAACAAAAATTGACAAGTGGAATATCTAAGTAAAGAGCTCCTGCATAGCAACAAACTATCAACAGAGTAAACAGGCAACTCACACGATGGAAGAAAATATTTGCAAACTATGAATCTGACATAGTTTTAAAAGGAACTTAAACAATTGAGCAAGCAAACAAAAAATAAATAACCCCATTAAAAATGGGCAAAAGATATGTGTTAGGTCGTTCTTGCATTGCTATACATGAGACTGGGTAATTTATAAAGAAAAGAAATGTAATTGTCTCATGGTTCTGCAGGCTATGCAAGCATTGCAGTGGCATCTGCTTGGCTTTGAGGTGGGGGTTCAGAGAACATTTACTTATAGTGGAGGGTGAAGTGGGAACAGGTGCATGACATGACGAGAGTAGGAGCAAGAGGGAGGTGGGAGGTGCCACACACTTTTAAATGACCAGATAACTCACTAGTCTGAGGACAGCGAACCATGAGGAATCTACTCCTATTACCCAAACACCTCTCACCAGGCCCCAAGTCCAACGTTGGGGATTACATTTTAACATGAGATTTGGGAAGGGCAAATGTGCAAACCATATCAAATCATGACTAGACACTTCTCAAAAGAAGACATACAAGTGGCCAACACACCTGAAAAAATGTTCAACACCACCAATCATCAGAGAAATGCAAATCAAACCAAAATGAGATACTATCTCACACCAGTCAGACTGGCTATTGTAAAAAAGTCAAAAATAACAAATGCTGGTGAGGCTATGGAGAAAAGGGAACACTTTATACACTATTGGTGGGAATTTAAATTAGTTCAGCCACTGTGGGAAGCAGTTTGGAGATTTCTCAAAGAACTTCAAACATAACTACCATTTGACCCCGTCATCCCATTACTTTGTACATATTCAAAAGAAAATAAATTGTTCTACCAAAAAGACACTTGTATTCATATGTTCATTGCAGCACTATTCACAATGCAAGGACATGGAATCAACCTAGGTACCCACCAATGGTGGACTGAATAAAGAAAATGGGGGCTGGGTGCAGTGGCTCATGCCTGTAATCCCAGCACTTTAAGAGGCTGAGGTGGGCGGATCGCCTGAGGTCAGGAGTTTGAGACTAGCCTGACCAACATGGAGAAACCCCATCTCTACTAAAAATACAAAATTAGCCAGGCATGGTGGCACATGCCTATAATCCCAGCTACTCAGGAGGCTGAGGCAGGAAAATCACTTGAACCCAGGGGGCGGAGGTTGCAGTGAGCTGAGATCATGCCATTGCACTCCAGGCTGGGCAACAAGTGGAAGACTCCATCTCAAAAGAAAACCAAAAAATAAAAACAAACAAAGAAAATGGGGTACATATACACCATGCAATAACAAACAGCCATAAAAAGGAATGAATGAAATGATGCCTCTTGCAGCAACGTGTATGCAGCTGGAGGTCATTATCCTAAGTGAATTAATACAGGAACAAAAACCCAAATACCACATGTTCTTACAAAGAAGTAGAAGAATGAGTAATCATGGACATAAAGATGATGACAATAGACACTGAGAAGTACTGGATAGGAGAGGGAGGAAAGGAGTAAAGGCTTGAAAAACTAATTATTGGGTACTATGCTCACTATCTGGGTGATTGTGTCAGTTGTACTCCAAACATTAGTATCATGTGATATACCCAGGTAATGAACTTGCACATATACCCACTCAATATAAAATAAAAGTTTAAATTATTTTTAAAAATTCCATAAAAATAAATACATTCTGGACTCTGGGTTAAAAAATTAAAACATACTTGGAAAGAAATATATGACAATAATCAATAAATGTGACACAATCAATACTTTTTATTTTATTCAAATCTTATATATGTTAAATATATATTTCTTCTATAACTATCAATGGTAATTTAAAAAAGCTTTTATTCTAATGGCCTAAACTATAAATTAAAAAGTAGAATGAATGGCCAGAAAACCTTTCATGCATTTCTGCTTTTATTCAGTAATTAATAACTTAAGCTGGAGTGTTTTTGGAAAATTCATGAGGTATTTCTCTGTTATATTTTTAAAATAGTCTTCATAGCTCCAGAGTGTGTGCACAAGATAAGAACATATTACCCTGAGTCAAAGTTGATAATAAACAACAAAGGTAACAAAGAATTCAATTCTTCTGCAAAAGTACTATCAATCTGCAACATGGGCAATATATGCATGAATACATACAGGATAGCCACAGCCAGAGACACAATCAGACAAGAATATAGAAATTACAGCTAAGTAAGAAGATATGGAGAAAGGTAAGAAAAAGAAAGAGATAAAGGAAGAAGAGGAGAAGGAAGAGACAGAGGAGAAAGAACAATAATTAATTTTCATTTAACTCTTACTATGTGCCACATGCTATGGAAACTAATTTAGACATATCATCTCACTCAATTACTAAACCTCTAAGACACAAATATTTCCCCCAATTTACGGAGGTGAAATTACCTATAATGATGAAAAACAAGTCACCTCTGTTTTCTCTTGTCAGGCAGCTGATCTTTATTAGGTACTTCCTTTGTGCCAGGTACTATGCCAAGCTCTTTATATGCATTATTCTAAATTAGTACTCATAGCACCATTTTAATTAGATCTATTGTTTTCATTTTGTAAATTTGCAAACCAAGTTTCAGAAAGAGTAAATGATTTGAATTTAGTTTTCTCTGTTATATTCACATGAACGCAGAATGATCTCTTCTATGGGACATTCTTTCAAAACATTGTTTCTTGTTGTTGTTCTCACTGAGTAACTTTCTTATCTATTCTTTATTCTTAAGGATGGACACAATGATAACCCCTGACATGTAAAGTGTTTTATTTGTCATGCACTTTTCTAGATGCTTTGTCTATACTACTTGTTTTAATAATCACACAACCACAATTCCATGAGGTAAGTGGAATCATGATCCTCATTTAGCAAAGGAGCATACTGACACACGGAGAGGTTAACTGACTTGCCAATAAATGGTATTAGTGGTAGAGCTAGTGTTGAAACATGGTCCAGTTCCACCTCCTTACCTCCATAGTCTAGGATCAGTATCAGTCTTCTTGCCAATTGTATCTTTTTTGTAAATATTAAATTCCCATTCTAATTTGTAAATTGGTTTCTTAAATTGATGCTCTTACTTGTCAATTATAAACTGGTTTAATGTGGATTTGTTCCTTGAAGACCAGCACCACTATACAACTCCTGATACAATCAAACTGTCAAACTAATAATTAGATTCTTGACCAGTAACCAATGGCAATCACTCAAGTTTAAGCAAAACAAGCTGTCTCTATCAAGAGACTCTTCCAAGGCCACAGAAGAGCCTATAATTCTATTAAGGAAAGAATAAGTCAAATGAGTAAAAAGTGTGAAATTGATAAAGTTCAAAATTGCTTGACCTAAATTTATCTTTCATTTTCAGAACTGATGAAAATATCTTGATTATAAGAGTAGCAGTTAGTTTTATAACAAAACTAGAAGGAAAATACTACCTGGTAAATTCTTATACTATAAAAGTCACTAAAGCCTTCTTTCCCATTGATATCTAGAAAGCCTTTCTGAGTCAGTTTTGCTGACTTAGAAGCAGAATCAGGAAAATGCCTCATTCTCACTAAAAATGTTCTGCTATTTTTCAAGCCTCCTTTTGGCCATTTTCATGTATTCAGGTGTTTTCTCATTTTTTAATCAGGTTACTTGGATTTTTCTCCTATTGAGTTCTATAAGTTTCTTTCACACTTTAGACATTAATTCCTCATCAGATCTATGGTTCACAAATATTTTCTTTCAAATCATAGACTTTTAATTTTGTTATTACATTGTATATCTTAAGTCCTTAAATATGTACAATTTTTACAAAAATACAAAAATTTAAATTTAAAAACATCTAACAGTGCTTTTCCCACCTTTTAAGTTTTTACAATGAAGGTGACAGAAAAACTTCAGGCTCTAGGTTTGTAGAACATTCTTTTTTTTTCTTTTTTTTGACATTTATATCACAATATTTTATTTTTGTTCAACCATTCTGGCGCAGACAAATTTAAATTTACCTTTGTTACATTTAAGAAAAAATTATTGCTGGTCACATTTTGCCTGAATAGAAGGAAAACATTTTTATAAATGTTCATGTAGCTTTCATGCTTCCGAGAGACTGTTGCAATCAGATTGAATTTATTGAATATCATTTCAATTTTTCTTTGACTTCTATTAAAGCTTTTGGTACAAATCTGTTTTAAGCATAAATTTGTTTTAATAATATAGAAGAAAACACGTTATATGAAGAAAATATTTATTTTAGATAAATAAACAGAAAATGAACAATCAAGTTAACCCTGAATGCAATTATATTCCAAATGAGTGACTCATGAAAGAGGAAGAGTAAAACGATTTAAGGATGATGTGCTGTTTTTAACCAGTATTTTCCAAACTGCATTGTACGAGGTGTTCATCACTGTCCTATGGAAAAGGAGCTTCTAATCTATTTAGATACCAAAATGGAAGTTTGTAAGATACATTGAGAAAAAAAAAAAACAAACTAGAATTATTCTTTAATTATAAAGACTAAAGGTTCCACCGAAAATCATTTTTTATTAGGCATTCTAGAGATAGAAAGTTTCCTGAGGTTACTAATCTCAGCTTCCTAAAACCTCATCCATTGAAACTGGTCAGAGGGTTTGCTAGAGCAATCAGAAGAATAAAAGCTATCTATACATGCAATGTGTAATGGGCACATCAGGGTAAATGTGGTATCAATTCCCTCAAGGATTCATCCTTTCCTTGTGTTACAGGCAATTCAATTGTAGTCTTTTAGTTAATTTAAAATGCACAATAAATACATATATATAAATAAAATGTATAATAAATAAATATAAATAGGTGGAAAATTATACATTTTTGTGTCAATTTAGAATTCTGATTTCAATTCTGTTTCTATCTCGTGAGCTAGGTCCGCAATCTTTTTTTTTTTAAACTTATATCAATTATTAATTTTTTTTTCCCATTTATTTTATTACATTTTAGGTTTTGGGGTACATGTGAAGAACATGCAATATTGTTGCATAGGTACACAAGTGGGAGTGTGATTTGCTGCCTTCCTCCCCATCACCTACATCTGGCATCTCTCCCCTTGCTATCTCTCCCCAGCTCCCTGCCCCCCACTGTCCCTCCCCTATTTCCCCCCAACTGACCCCAGTGTGTAGTGCTCCCCTCCCTGTGTCCATGTGTTCTCATTGTTCAACCAAAAGAGAGCCCGCATAGCCAAGTCAATTCTAAGCAAAAAGAACAAAGTGGGAGGCATCACACTACCAGACTTCAAACTATACTACAAGGCTACAGTAATCAAAACAGCGTGGTACTGGTACCAAAACAGAGATATAGACCAATGGAACAGAACAGAGGTCTTGGAGGCAACACAACATATCTACAACCATCTGATCTTTGACAAACCTGACAAAAACAAGCAATGGGGAAAGGATTCCCTGTTCAATAAATGGTGTTGGGAAAGCTGGCTAGCCACGTGCAGAAAGCAGAAACTGGACCCCTTCCTGACACCATACACTAAAATTAACTCCAGACGGATTAAAGACTTAAACATAAGACCTAACACCATAAAAACCCTAGAAGAAAATCTAGGCAAAACCATTCAGGACATAGGTGTAGGCAAGGACTTCGTGACCAAAACACCAAAAGCATTGACAACAAAAGCCAAAATAGACAAATGGGATCTAATCAAACTCCATAGCTTCTGCACAGCAAAAGAAACAGTCATTAGAGCGAATCAGCAACCAACAGAATGGGAAAAAATTTTTGCAGTTTACCCATCTGACAAAGGGCTGATATCCAGAATTTACAAAGAACTAAAACAGATTTACAAGAAAAAAACTAACAAGCCCATTCAAAAGTGGGAAAAGGATATGAACAGACGCTTTACAAAAGAAGACATACAAGAGGCCAACAAACATATGAAAAAATGCTCATCATCACTGGTCATCAGAGAAATGCAAATCAAAACTACATTGAGATACCATCTCACACCAGTTAGAATGGCAATCATTAAAAAATCTGGAGACAACAGATGCTGGAGAGGATGTGGAGAAATAGGAACACTTTTGCACTGTTGGTGGGAGTGTAAATTGGTTCAACCATCATGGAAGACAGTGTGGCGATTCCTCAAGGACCTAGAAATAGAAATTCCATTTGACCCAGCAATCCCATTACTGGGTATATATCCAAAGGATTACATATTGTTCTACTATAAGGACATGTGCACACGAATGTTCATTGCAGCACTGTTTACAATAGCAAAGACCTGGAACCAACCCAAATGCCCATCGATGATAGACTGGATAGGGAAAATGTGGCACATATACACCATGGATTATGCAGCCATCAAAAACGATGAGTTTGTGTCCTTTGTAGGGACATGGATGAACCTGGAAACCATCATTCTCAGCCAACTGACAGAAGAGCAGAAGATCAAACACCATATGTTCTCACTCATAGGTTTGTAGAACATTCTTGCCTTGACTATTGTTTCAGAAATAAAATTTGCTTTAAAACAACTTTTAAAAGACTACTGAGACTGGGTTGTGGACGATGAGCTGAGGTCACTCCCTGATAGAATGTTTTCTTCCAGGCCTTTTGTCCCTCATTCACCCCAGTATGGGGGAGAGGACCCTGCTGGGCATGGTGAGCTTATTTTAAGTAAATATCAGACCCAAAGAGTTTTGCAGAAAGTGATTTATTTAGGCAGAGAGAGAAAAAAAGGAGAAAGAAAAGCAACTCCCACTATGTCATGGAAGGGGATCCAGAAATGGTGTCTGCAGCAATGTGGGGGAAGAGGACTTTTAACCTGGGAGTAATTCCTGCCCCATTCAAGTTTTCTGTCCTATGAAAGGAGTTTCTTTAAACTTTCGCTAGAGTGATTGATCCTTCTATGTTCCCGAGCTCGAAAGAGTTAAACAAAGACCTCTAAGCTCCTGGATGGAGACATGGAAGAAGGCAGATCCGGCATGTAGCTGCGAGTTCTTGCCTTTGAAACTACGCCCCCTTGTGGACCCAGGAAGAGAATACATTCCTCAATACTATTAGGGACTTTCAGGCTAATCAAATGGTATTTTACCACACTTGGTTATTGTTTCCCAGTTAATTTAGATAGGAGATGTTGACCAAAACATTTGGTTAGCTCTTTAATGCATGATTTTTAAAATTTATATTTTATAATCACAGGGACTCACTACTTGTAAGCAAATGGCATTTCAGCCTATGTGGTTTTCTTACATTAAGCCAGTTTTCATTTTTCTAGTATGATGCTTGGAACCAATATGGAATACATCATTTAGTAATAAGGAAAAAAATATAAAAAGCATTCATTAACTTTTAGTTTAAATTTCAGGGATGAATTAGCAAAATGAACACTTTTGAAGACTTGTATTCCATAATCTTAATGATTTTTTTTGGCCCATATTGAAGCATAAACTTTAAGAAATTTAAAATGACTTTGCAGTCTGGCATGGTGGCTCATGCCTATAATCCCAGCACTTTGGGAGGCTGGGGCAGGCAAATGACCTGAGATCAGGAGTTTGAGATCCACCTGGCCAGCATGGTGAAACCCTGTCTTTACTCAAAATATAAAATATTAGCCAGGAATCATGGCTCATGCCTGTAGTCCCAGCTACCTGGAAGTCTGAGACACAAGAATCGCTTGAACCCGGGAGGTGGAGGTTGCAGTGAGCTGACATTGTGCCACTGCACTCCAGCCTGGGTGACAGAGAGACTGTGTCTCAAAAATAAACAAACAAATAAATAAAAATAAACTGAATTTTGCAATTACAGATTACAGTCAACAGCCTAAATTCTGCTAAGCTGGAAAATTTTCTTAATGAAAAGTATTAAGTGTCATTGTAAATTTCAAATTAGAAATTTAAAGCAATCGGTGGTAGCAAAAGCACTTGGTGTCCATGACTTTTCCTTTCCCACAGGGCTCATTTCTTCACCTGTACTGCAGTCCAGAGGTTGACTCATTTCATCTTGCTAAGGATCACAGATCATCAGTGATCCCATCTTTTCCTCTACTTTTAATGTCTCTTTTTCTGATTCCTGACTCTATCAAGTCCCTCAAAGCAAATTCCAGCTCCTTTCTATCATCCCATCTCTCCTTTTTTATGAATATGCCTACTAAAGTGCAGATTCCTCCTTTCCTTATCATGTTAAGAACTGTTTTCAAGTCCTCCACTCCACAGAATTTCATCTCATTGGGATCACTAATGTACTTATAATTGCCACATTCATTATATATGTGGCAGTTCTTCCCTTATTGCATCTTTCTGGAGCTTTTAGATCTTCATTCGTGAGTCTCATAAATATTAATTCTCATGAATGTTTCTTCTTAGATTTTCTCCTAGTTTTATACCAGCCTTCCCAGCCTCCTTTACAAGTATTTTTTGTTGTTTATTTTGCCTGATCCTGTTGTTGTTCTCAGCTTTTGTTCCTGAGCATTTTTTTGCTTTCATCCTCTTAGACAACAGTAGACAGTGCTCTGGGTTCATCTGTCACTTATACAACACAAACTACAAAAGTCTATCATCCAGCTCCATCAGAAGTTCCATATAACTACGGTGTTTGCCCATTCCATTTCAGCATCTCATCAACATTTCACACTCAACACATTTATCTCTCAGCTATTTCATTCACTGTCTTGCCTATTTACATATTCAGCTATTTTTCTCTTTGTATTAACTATCTCACTGAAGAATGCCTTGTTCCTCTTTTCCATCTCTTAAATCTGGTCAGCCATTAGTTTGTGCTTACTCTGCACCTAGAAACCTCAACATATTTTGAGTATTGTTTTCTTTGCTATGCCTATTACAGCCACTGTTTAGCAAACTCAGGTTTCTGAAACACAGAACAGAGAAGGTACCTAGAGAAGTATGATTATAACACTGGAACTCTGTTATAATGTCAGTGGTAGAGGATAATGTTGTCCCATATGGTATGTTCAAGACTGCACATGTTGATTTAAGAGAGGTATATTTGGGAGACTATGGTGCATGACCTATCTCAATGAATAAAGGTTGTTTTACCAGAAATTATATATGCTGTTAAAATCTTTTCGTATTTTGTCTCTAGGCTGAACTTGTCTTGAGTTTAAGAACTGTTTAAAATTCATTTTTATTTTCAACTTGGTAACACATACAGCCATTGAGAAAGTGACATATACTTTGAGCACAATACAAATTAAAGACAAGATATTTTCCACATTCAACAAAGCTCCTTTACTTTCGCAGGTGTAAACTTATGACTCAAGCTACTTTTCAGCTTTATGTTACTTTCATGAGAGATTCTCAGAAGAGATGAGTCTCCTGTATAATAGACCATAACTAGAAAGTGTCACCCTCTCTTTGATGCCTGAAATTTGTCATTCAAAGAATTACTTCGGTTGAAACAAACTCACAGAAGTGCATTATCCTATACATAGGATAAGGATGTAGAAAAGATGGGGGAAAGGTAACTCAGACAAATTCTGGTTGTTTGGAATTTTTGGCTAAAGATAGCCAGCCAACTGCAAGAAGAAACTTTGCTCATCTTTCCTCTTCTCCACTTATACAAAATAGCTCTTTTCCCCCAGAACCTAGAACACTTTATTCTTTGGTTACATAGTTTTGTAACCACACATGAAGTGAACCTGAATAGATAATCACCCTCAGAGCATTTAAAACACTGCTTCAGTGAAAAAATGTCAAACATTCAATAAAGGGGAAAATAGTAAAGCAGTATCTCTTAGATCAGGAGATTGACTATTATGTGAAAGATGCAAATAGATCACATATTTCAGTATATATTTCATCCTATTTAATTTCTGAGAACTTTCTGTGCATTTATTTTTATAAAGTAGGAGTTCATTAATCTGGAGAACTAACCTAGACATCAACTACTCTGCCAGAGAAGAAAACAAATAACAAAGATCAGACCAGAATGAAATGAAATTGAAACAAACAAACAAACAAAAAACAATACAAAAAATAAATGAAACAAAAACCTGGTTCTTTGAAAAGATAAATAAAACTGATAGACCATTAGTGAGATTAACCAAGAAAAGAAGAGAGAAGATCCAAATAAGCTAAATTAGAAATGAAATGGGAGATATTACTACTGATACCACAGAAATACAAAAGATTATTCAAGGCTACTACGAATACCTTTACATACATAAACCAGAAAACCTAGAGGAGATGAATAAATTCCTGGAAATATACAACCTTCTAAGATTAAACCAGGAAAGTATAGAAACTCTGAACAGACCAATCTCAGAATGCCACCATCATTCTTCACAGAGTTAGAAAAAACAATCCTAAGATGGATAGAGAACCAAAAAGAGTCCGAATAGCCAAAGCAATACTAAGCAAAAATAACAAATCCGGAGACATCACATTACTTGATTTCAAACTATACTACAAGGCCATAGTCACCAAAATAGCATAGTACTGGTATACAAATAGGCACACAGACCAATGGAACACAATAGAGTACCCAGAAATAAAGCCAAATGCTTAAAACCAAATGATCTTTGACAAAGCAAACAAAAACATAAAGTGAGGAAAGGACACTCTATTCAACAAATGGTGCTGGGATAATTGGCTAGTCACATGTAGAAGAATGAAACTGGGTTCTCATCTCTCACCTATTAAAAAAAAAAATCAACGCAAGATGGCAAAGACTTAAATCTAGGTCCTAAAACCATAAAAATTCTAGAAAATAATATCTGAAAAACCCTTCTAGATATTGGCTTCAGCAAAGACTTCATGACCAAGAACCCAACAGCACATGCAACAAAGACAGGGATAAATAGATGGGACTTAGTTAAGTAAAAAGCTTCTGCACAGCAAAAGAAATAATCAGCAGAGTTAATGGACAACCCACAGAGTGGGAAAAAAATCATCACCATCTACACGTCTGACAAAGAACTAGTATCAGAATCTACAAATAACTCAAACAAATCAACAGGAAAAAAGAATCCCATCAAAAAGTGGGCTAAGGACACGAATAGACAATTCTCAAAAAGAGATATACAAATGTCCAGCAAGCATATGGAAAAATGCTCAACAATACTAATTATAAGGGAAATGCAAATCAAAACCACAATGAGATACCACCTTACTCCTCCAAGAATGGCCATAATCAAAAACTCAAAAAATAATAGAGGTTGGCATGGATGCAGTGAAAAAGGAACACTTTTACACTGTTATTGGGAATGTAAACTAGTACAACCACTTTGGAAAACAGTGTGGCAATTCCTTAAAGAACTGAAAGTAGAACTACCGTTTGATTCTGCAATCCCACTACTAGGTATCTACCCAGAGGAAAAAAAGCCATTGTATGAAAAAGATACTTGCACATGCATGTTTACTGCAGCTTAATTTGCAATTGCATAAATCTAGAACCAGCCCAAATGCCCATCAATCAATGAATGGATAAAGAAAATGTGGTATGTATATGTATGTGTGTGTGTATATATTATACACACACACACACACACACATACATACACACATACAATTGAATACTACTCCACCATAAAATTGAATGAAATAATGGCATTCACGGTAACCTAGATGGAATTGGAGACCATTATTCTAAATGAAGTAACTAAAGAATGGAAAACAAAATATCCTATGTTCTCACTCATAATTGGGAGCTAAGCTATGAGGATGCAAACATATAAGAATGATACAATGGACTTTGGGGACTCAGGGAAGAGTTGAAGCGGGGTGAGGGATAAAAGACTGCACATTTCAGTACAGTGTACATTGCTTGGTGATGGGTACACCAAAATCTCAGAAATCACTACTAATGAATTTATTCATGTAAACGAATACCGTCTGTTCCCCAGACACTTCTTGAAATAAAAAATAATTTTAAAAATCTCTGCTGGAAATAAATTTCAGATAGGTAATAGTCTTAAAATATACATACTGACATACTGTCACAAGGTGTATCTAGTAATTATATCCTTAGGAGTTGTGTAATCATGGTATAATGAATGCTCCAGAAGCTTCTCAGTAGTTTTATTAAAACAATTTTTTGCCAATTATAATATCAACATAAAACAATTCAAATGAGGCCAGCCTCCAAGAATATTTTATAAAATATTAATATAAATTATATTTGTAGGTTGTTTTGTTCATAATGGAGTGCATCTTGTGTGATTTGGTTTATACCTCTTTACTTTGGCTTTTAAAAATCATCTTTTCCTTAACTAGAACTACCTGTCAATGTATTTAACACTGAAAGTTAATTTTAATTGTGTTCAGTTACAATTAGGTGAAAATATCCAGTTATTAGCCTTGATATCTTTGCTTTGGCAAAATTACAAGGAGGAAGTAACTAGGCTCTTTACATGTCACCCAGGGGTCAGAAAGCTCATATTTTTCTCTCTTGGTGCAAAACACTTTAGCAGACGCTAATTTTATTTTGCCTCCTATTGTCTTCTTCTTATCTGGGTTATACTGCTTCTATAACTATTCGAAATCTTTATGTACATTATCCCTACCTAATGAAGTGCTACTTTATCTAATTTAGAATATCTGCTAATATGATTAATTACAGTGTAGTGTACAGAAATAGAAAAAAATGTGTACTGAAAGCTTGAAATCTTGGATTTGTATTTTCTCTAACTTATTCTGTTTAATTCATAAGCAAAATTTTTAATAATTGTTATAGCTAAGAATAGCTATAAGAATCTTGTTTTATACAAGGATACTATCTAAAGGAGACAAAATTTGTACTAAAACTCTGCAGGACTCAAATATGTCTTTGATGGCATACTTAGGCTACCACCATTTTGAGATAATTCTAGAGTCTAAAAACTGTTGAATGATTGGGAAAAATTAAAAAGGGAACTGGAAGTTTAAACAGAAGGTTTTACTTCTTCTCCTTCTGGCTAGCTAATGCCAAAGCCAGAGTAGTGAATTGTGTATGGCATACACATAATAAATATACACTCAGAAAGCAATGAAGGAAGGAAAAGTGAAAAATAAAAATAAGAAGGCCAAGCAAGCAGAATGAGAAGCATCAACTAATCTGATTCTGTTTCATTCTTTCTACATATGAACTTTAACTCTGAAATTTTACATCATGTAACTAAATGGGTCTAGTAATTATGTAATAGATGATCTATATAAACATACATTCAAATAAATGTATATAAGATACACAATTTCAAGACTAATGTTTGCTGGAATGGAAATTAGTGTTTGACCTTCTGACACACTAGCAAAAACTAAGACTAGAAGGCATTTGTTTGGAACTATTAAATTGATCAAAATACAAAGCAACCAGTGATCCAGTAAATTTTTTCATAATATACATAGACACTGAAAATCACCTTGCTTACATTGCTCAATTGTATTCCATAATCAATTTCAGATGCTATTTTTGTCTAAAATGTCTTCAACTGTCAAATAATAATGTCAGAAGCACATTCACAGACAACCTCTCTAGATGGTCACTGTAGTAACTGAGTCAGTTTCTTCATTCTCAATTTTAATTGCTTAGAACTATATTTCTTCAGAATAAAAGTAATTCATTTGATACCATTTTATGTATGAAATGGAAAAGGCCAAAAAGAGTCATCTATAATTCTTCATTAGTTAGTGACTACTTTTCTAAGCTTCTCTTAAACTGTCAAAGCTATATGCAAGTAAGGTTTTTTTGCTTTCTCCCATGCCATTTGAATAATGCTAAAAACAATGACATAATTTGATAAAGCCAGTTATAAAAGTACCCACTTAAAGGCAACCCAATACAATTAAAGAAGATTGTCAACCTAAGAAAAAAACTCTTCAGTGTGACACAATTATGTCAACTTGAAAACTGGGTGTTTCAAAATAAACAGAAAAATAATGGTAGGAAGTATTCAATATTTAAAAAGTTATTAACCCATGTAAATATGTCTAATGTACTATGGTTTCACTTATTCTACTAAGATTTAGTGTCTCTCATAAAAGTGAATGCAATAAAATTCTAAAAGAAACTATGGGCATATAGGCTTCAGTCACATAATCAAACTCAGAAATTTTGGTTTAGATTAGGACAGTTTGCTTTCACTATAAATATAAACTAATAAAAACATAGGATTAATAAAAATTTTATAATGATTAAAGTAACATGGAAAAGACATGTTCTTTATTATTAGGAATGATATTAAATAATTTATCTGGTATTATAATTAGTCTTTATTTGTTTCATTTTCTTTATATCCACAAATATAATATTTGATAGGAAAGAGTTCTTCATGTTCCAAGAAAGAGAGTATAAAAAGAGTGAACAATAGTAATCATTATAAAAAGAAGTTCAAAAACCTTTCCCTCTGATTATATAAGCAAGAAATAATATAAAATAGTTGTAAAAAAAATCAGTTTTTTTCCCAAAGGGAAATAAATATGTACTATGAAGTTGAACAGAGTATAAAAGCCACAAAATAACATTATACCCCAGTCTAAAATGTTAATTGAATATATCAACACATTAATGAAACCAGCAGATTTTTCAATTAGAGTGTAAAGTATTTCTAATAATGTAGCAGCTGCTTAGAAATACTGGAATAAATGTGAGAAATCTAAAAAAAGGAAACCAAAGTGTTTATAAACACCAATATCTATAATTATATACTTCATGCATGTTATATCTTCAGCATTCTCTTTAGTTTTCTACTAAATACTGTTTTTCTTTGAATTTTCAATAAAATGTTAGAATATATTGTTGACACAGAAAACCTTACATTATAACATTTTACAATGTATTGATTTTTGAAGAGCTAAATAAGGAAAAAAATGACAGCCTTTCCTGTAAGATCTGGAACAAGACAAGGCTGTCCACTTTCACCATTTTTATTCAACATAGAACTGAACAGCTTAGCTAGAGCCATCAGGTAAGAGAAATAAATAGAGAGTATCCAAATTGGAAAGGAGGAAGTCAAATTGTTCTAGTTTGTAGATGACATGGTCTTATATTAAGAAAAAACCTAAAGACTCTACCAAAAACCTCTTAGATTTGACAAATTCAATAAAATTGAAGAATACTAAATCAACATGCAAAAATCAACAGCATGTCTACACACAAATAGTGAACAATCTAAAAAAGAACTCAGGCAAGCAATCCTATTTCTGATAGCTACAAAAAACAAAATACCTAGAAATCAATATAACTAATGAGGTCAAAAATCTCTACTATAAAACTATAAAATATTGATAAAAGAAACTGAAGAAAAGACAAAAAAATAAAAAGATATCCTCTGTTCATGTACTGAAAGAATATTGTTAAAATATCCATACTGCCCAAAACAATATACAGATCCAGTGTAACCCCTAGCAAAATACCAATGACATTTTTTACATAGATAGAAAACAAAATTCTAAAATTTACATAGAACCCACAAAAGACCCACAATAGCCAAAGCAGTCCTGAGAAAAAGAACATTACACTACCTAGAAACATCATACTACCTGGCTTCAAAATATATTACAAGGATATAGTAACTAAAACTACATGGTATTGACATAAAAAAACAAACAAACAAACAAAAAAACCAAACATAACCCACTGTACAAAATGGAGAACCCAAAAATAAATTCACATATTTATAGCCAACAGATTTTGAACAAACATCAAGAACACATATTGAGAAAAGGATAGTCAGTAAACTGTGGTAGGAAAATTGGATCTCTATTGCAGACAAATGAAGCTAGATCCCTATCTTTCACCATATGGGAAAATCAAATCAAAATAAAGGCCCAGCATAAAATCCAATACATATAAAACAGTAGAAGAAAACATAGGGAAAATGGAAGAAAACATAGGGAAAATGTTTCAGGACATTGATTTTGACAAAGATTTGATGGCTAAGACCTTAAAAGCACAGGTAACAGAAGCAAAAATAAACACATTGAATTATATCAAACTAAAAGCATTTTGCACAGCAAAGAAAACAATTAACAGAGTGATAAGATAATCTACAGAATGAGAGAAGATATTTTCACACTATTTGACAAGGGATTAAAATACAGAATACATAAGAAACTCAAACAAAGCAACAGAAGAAAAAAAATTTAAAAATGGGCAAATGATATGTATAGACATTTCTCAAAAGAAGACATACAGGTATGTGAAAAAAAGTTCCATATCATTAATCACCAGGGAAATGCAAATCAAAACCACAATAAGATATAATCTCACCCCAGTTAAAATGGCTGCAATTGAAAGAACAAAAAAAAAGTTCTGTCAAGAATATAGAGAAAGGGGAACTCTTATACCCTGTTGGGAGTGTAAATTGGTACAGCCATTATGGAGAATAGGAGTTTTCTTTAAAAACTAATAATAGGCCAGGAACAGTGGCTCACCTCTGTAAGCCCAGCATTTCGGGAGGCTGAGGAGGGCAGAATCAGTAGGTCAGGAGTTCGAGACCAGCCTGGCCAATATGGTGAAACCCCATCTCTACTAAAAATACAAAAATTAGCCTGGTGTGGTGGTGCACACGTGTAATCCTAGTTACTCAGGAGACTGAGGCAGAATAATTGCTTGAACCTGAGAGGTGGAGGTTCCAGTGAGCTGATATTGCACCACTCCACTCCAACCTGGGTGACAGAGCGAGACTCCATCTCAGAAAAAAAAAAAATCCTCTAATAATAATAAACTAATAATGGATCTACCATATAATCTTGCAATCCATTACTAGGTATTTATTTAAAGGAGGAGAAGCAGTATGTCGAAGAGATATCTGCACTCCTATGCTTACTGCAGCACTGCTCACAATCTATCAGACAGTTAGAATCAATCCAAACTGCCAACTATGAATGAATGGATGAACAAAATGTGTTATACAACACAATGGAATATTCAGCCACAAAAAGGAATGAAATACTGTCATCTGTGGCAACATAACTGAGACTGGAGGACGTCATGTTAAGTGAAATAAGTCTGATATAGAAAGACAAGTACCACATGTTCTCACATGTGAGAGTTTAAAAAGTAGTATCTTATATAATTAATGAATAGAATAATGGTTATCAGGAGCAGGGAGGAGTAGTGGACAGGGGAGAATAAAAATAAGCTGGTTAATGGTACAAAAATACCGTTATATAGGGTGAATAAATTCTAGTGTTCTATAACACGGTAGGCTGACTATAGTTAATAATTCATTGCGTATTTCAAAATAGCTATATTAGAAGATTTTGAATATTTCCAAAACAAAGAAATGATAAATGTTGGAGGCATAGTATATGCCCATTCCCTAATTTGATCAATAAACAGTGTATACATGTATAAAAATATATGTATTCTACAGATACAATTATATGCCAATTAAAAATAAAACATAATAAAAATAAATGTTAAAAATCCATAACCAAAAAAGAAAGAAATATAAGCTGCCAACACCAACAACAAAACTTAGTTTTGTGACTACAACCAACTAAAATAAATTGAGTATATTTGATGCTGAATAGCTGATACGTGAAATAATTTGAGTAAATTTGAAGCTAAAAAATCTGCCCTATGAAATAATTAAGCTTCCTTATAGTCATCCACTACCTAGTGTATTCATACTGGTATTAGAAATTCGATTATAATTTAGAAAAAATGGTCGAACAGAGTAAAATCTTAACTTTACCCCAATCAATGTTGTAATGGCAAAGAGCAATTAGCACGAACTTTTACCACGTCTGTTTGTAAGTAACTCACCTGATTAGCAATCTGCCGAGCAAGGACATCCATCCTTGATCCTGATTCTGATATCATTTTTGCTGCATAGATCACATCAGTTGTATGCTTTAGTGGTCCTTTGCCCCTGAAAAAAAAAGTATATGTTAACTGTAGCGTTCATGAAAAAATGTATGTTAGCTGTGTTGGTTCATGAAAAAACATATAAATCTATCCATCCATCCACATATGTAAAATATTTGCATCCGAAAGAACAGCTATTGGTTTTAATATTTTTGTTTTGAAAAGACCATAATTAGACTTCTGTATTAAATAAATGTTTTAAAAAATGCAAGCCTATTGTGTTAAGTCAGGAAATACTACAGAGAAGATGAAGACCTTTTAGTCTTCATTCCCAGGTGTTTATCATAGTAAAACTCAGCCTAGAGTACCCTTCACAGATCTAGATACCTCAAAGGCAAAGTTATTTTCCTGATTCTACGAAGAAGCATAGTATTTTGGACATTGTATCCAACAGTTCATTTTTTATCGACATTTTTTCTACTTTTAATATTTCACATTTTTTCTTGCTATATTTTATTTTTTAAAAAATTTTATTGATGTAATATTCATTTTTATGGGGGTACATATATTATATTGTTATTTATACATGCATAGAATGTGTAATGATTAAGTAATGGTATTTAGGGTATCCATCACATCAAGTATTATTTCTATTTGTTGAAAATATTTGAAGTCTTCTAGTTATTTTGAAATATTCAATACATTGTTTTTAATTATAGTCACCCTATTCTGAACATTTGAATTGTTCTTTCTATTTAACTGTATGTTTGCTCCCATTAACCAACCTCTCTTATCCCCCCAATCCCCAACAGACACTATGCCAAGCCTCAGGTAGCTCTCATTCTACTTTCTACCTCCATGAGAGCAATGTTTTTCACTCTCACATGTGGAGGAGAACGTGATATTTGTCTTACTTTTATTTCACTTAGCATAATGTCCTCCAGAATCATCCATGTTGCTGTAAATGTTAGGATTTCATTATTTTTTTAAGGCTGACTCTTTCATTGTGTATGTATACATGCCACATTTCATTTATCCATTGGTGAACACTTTGATTGATTTGATGTCTTTGCTATTGCGAATAATACCGCAATAAAAATAGGGGTGCAGAAGTACTTTTGAAATGCTGATTTCCTTTTCTTTGGATAAATACTTAGGAGTGAGATTGCTACATCATATGTTAGTACTACTTTCCATTTTTTGAGAAATCTCCATATTGTTTTCCATAATGGCTGTGCTAGTTTACATTCCTATCAACAGTGTTTAAGAGTTCCCTTTTCAACATACAGTTGCCAGCATATTTTTTTTGACTTTTTAATAATAGTCATTCTAACTGAGGTAAAATAATATCTTACTATAGTTTTGATTTGCATTTTCATGTTAATTAGTGATATTGAGCATGTTTTCATATACCTATTGGTCATTTGTCTTCTTTTGATAAATGTCTGTTCATGTCCTTTGCCTGCTTTTTAGTGGGATGATTATTTTCTCCTGTTGAGTTGCTTTAATTCCATGTATTTTCTGAATATTAGCCCCTTATTAGATGAATAGTTTACAAGTATTTTTAAATATTATTTTCTACCATTTAACAGGCTGTTTACTCTGTTGATTATTTATTTTGATGTGCAGAAGCTTTTTAGTTTATGATAGTCCCATTTGCCTATTTTTACCTTGCCTGTGCTTTTGAAGTCTTAGCCATAACATCTTTGTCTAGACCCATGTCCTGAAACATTTCCCCTATGTTTTCTTCAAGTGTTTTTATAATTTTGGATCTTATGTTTAGGTCTTTAGCTGATCTGGATTTGATTTTTGTATACGGTAAGAGATGGGGACTAGTTTCATTCTTCTGATTATGATTATCCTGTTTTCCCAGCACTATTTATTGAAGAGCCATCCTTTCCCCAGTATCTGTTCTTTGCACCTTTGTTGAAAATCAGTTGGTTAGAAATGGGTGGATTTATTTTTGGGCTCTCTATCCTGTTCCATTTGTCTTTGTGTCTATTTTGATGCCCATACAATGCTTTTTTGGGTTACTATAGCCTTATGATATGTTTTGAAGTCAGGTATATGATGTTTCATGTCCTTTTTCCTGTTCTTTTCCTGAATATTACTTTGGCTATTTGGGGTCTTTTGTGATTCTATTAATACGTAACGTTTAGGATTGGTTTTTCTGTTTCTGTAAAGAATGTCATTGTTATTTTGAGAGAATTCCAATGAATATGTAGATTTCTGGAGGTAGTATGGATATTTTGACATTATTGATTCTTCTGATCTATGGACATGAGATATCTTTTTATTTTTTGTGTCTCGTTCAATTTCTTCCACCAGTGTTTTAAAGTTTTGCTTGTAGAAGTAATTCTTTGTTTGGTTAAAATTATTCCTAGGTTTTTAATTTTTATAGCTATTTTATATGGGATTGCTTCTTGATTTCTTTTTCAAATTGTTCAGATTGATGTATAAAAATGCTATTGATTTTTGTATATCAATTTAGTATTCTGCAACTTTCCTTTATTTACCAAATATAAGAGTGTTTTGGTGGAGTCTTGACGTTTTTCCAAATAGAATTTCATTGCAAAGAGGGACAATTTGGCCTCCCTTTTTCCAATGTGGATGCCTTTTATTTCTTTCTTTTTCCTGGTTGCTCTGGCTGATAACCTTTAGTACTAGAATGTTGAAGAGGAGTTATAACAGTGGGCATCCTCATCTTGTTTCAGATCTTGATAGAAAGGCTTTCAGCTTTGGCCTGGTCAGTATGATGTTAGCTGTGAGTTTGTAATATATGGCCTTTAGTATATTGGGGTATGTTGTTTCTAAATCTAGTTTCTTGAGAGTTTTATCATGAAAAGATGTTGAATTTTATCAGGTGCTTTTACTAAGCCTATTGAGATGATCACATGTTTGTTTATCTTTCATTCTTTTGATGTGATGTATCACGTTTATTGATTTGTGTATGTTGAATCATCCTTGCATCCCAAGGATAAATTCCGCTTGAATTAACTTGTATTATCTTTTTGGTGTGCTGTTTGATTCATTTTGCTAGTATTTTGTTGAAGGTTTTTGTGTCTCATTCGTCATGGATATTGACCTGTAGTTTTCTTTCTTTCTTGTGTTCTCCTCCGGTTTTGGTATGAGGGTAATGCTGGCTCATAAAATGAAATAGGAAGAATTCCCTCCTCTTCAATTTTGTGGAATGGCTTGAGGAAAATCAGTGTTAGTTATCCTTTGTACATTTGGTAGAATTCAGCAACAAAAGATCCAATTCTGGGCTTCTCTTTGTTTGGGAGACTTTTTGTTTACTGATTCAATTTATTATGCATTATTGTTCTGTTCAGATTTTCTATTTTTTCCAGACTTGATCTTGGTAGATTTTGTGATTCCAGGAATTTATTCATTTCCCCTGTTTTCCAGTTTGTAAATGTTAACTGTTAATAATGGTGTCTGATGATCTTTTGTATTTCTGTGATGTCAACTGTAATACCTCTTTTTAGATTTGTAATTTTGTTTATTTGGGTATTCTCTCTTTTCTTGGTTAGTCTCTCTAGCAGGTTATTAAATTTTTTATATTTTCACAAACCAACTTGTTGCTTTGTTGATCTTTTGTATTTTTTTTAGTCTGTGTATCATTTAGTTCTGCTCTGATCTTTATTATTTCTTTCCTTCTACTAATTCTGGATTTAGTTTGCTCTTCCTTTTCTAATTCCTTGACGTGCATCATTAGATTGTTTATTTGAAATCTTTCTACTTTTTTATTGTAGGAATTTATTGCTATGAATTTCCCTCTTAGCACTGCTTTTGCTCTATTCTATAGGTTTTGGTATCTTGTGTTTTATTTTCATTTTTTCAGAAACTTGTTTGATTTCCTATTTAATTTCTTCATCGAGTTGATGGTTGTCTAGGAGCTTGCTGTTTAATTTCTATGTAGTTGCACAGCTTCCAAAATTCCTCTTTTTATTGATTTTTAGTTTTATTTGATTGTGGCGTAAGAGGATACTTGGTATGATATTAACTTAAAAAAATTTTTTAAGACTTGTTTTGTGGCCTAACATAGCATCAATCCTGTGCAATGTCCATGTACTTGGGAAAAATGTATATTCTACAGTTGTTGAATAAAATGTTCTGTAGATTGGCCTGTTAGACCAATATGGTCTAAAGTGCAGTTTAAATATAATGTTTCTTTATAAATTTTCTGTCTAGATGATCTTTCTAATGCTAAGAGTTGAGTGTTGAAGTCTCCAACTATTATTTCATTGGAGTACATCTCTCCCTTTTGATGTAATAATATTTGCTTTATATATCTGGATGTTTTCATATTGAGTGCATATGTATTTACAATTTTTATATCCTCTTGCTGGATTTATCCCTTTATCTTTAATATGATGACCTTGTCTCTTTTTTACTGTTTTTGACTTAAATATGTTTTTATCAGCTATAGAAATACATATGCTCAATTTTGGTTTTTGTTTGCACAAAATATCTTTTTCAATCCCTTTACTTTCATTCTATATGTCTTTACAAGTGAAGTGAGTTTCTTAGAGACAATAGATAGTTGGTTCATGTGGTCTTTGTTTTGGATTTTGGTTTTTGTTTTCAAATCCATTCAGCCAGTCTATGATTCTCCTGCCTCAGTCTCCCGAGTAGCTGAAACTACAGGCATGGGCCACCGAGACCAGCTAATTTTTATATTTTTAGCAGAGATGGGGTTTCACCATGTTGGCCAGACTAGTCTTGAACTCTTGACCTCATGATCTGCCCACCTTGGCCTCCCAAAGTGCTGAGATTACAGGCATGAGCCGCTGTGCTATATCTTTTAAGAGCAAAATTTAATCCATTTATCTTCAAGGTTATTATTTATGTGTAAGGACGTATTTCTGTCCCTTTGTAAATTGTTTTTTGGATTTTTTTACATACTTTTTTCCTTTCTTATTGTTTATCATTATGGTTTGGTGTTTTTCTGTAGTTGTACCATTTTAGTAGTTTCTACATTTGTATGTTTACTAGTAAGTTTTATACTTTCTGTGTTTTTATGATAATAGATAGCATCTTTGCAATTTCAGATATACAACTCCTTTAAATAAATCATGAAAACACAGGAAAATAACAAATTTCCTTAGTTTTTGCTTGTATGGGAAAAACTTTATTTTTTATAGCTGAAGGATCAATTTTGCCGGGTATATTGTTCATTTTTTTTGTTTTCTCCCCCTAGATCTCTGAATATATCATCTCATTTTCTCCTGATCTGTAATTTTTCTGCTGAAAAATCTGCCATTAGTTTAACAAGATTTTCTTTATATTGTACTTACCATCATTCCCTTCCCATTTTAAAAAATCATTTCTTTGTATTTGACTTTCAACAATTTGACTATAACTTGCCTTTAACAGGACCTTTTTGGGTTGGATCTATTTGGGGTTCTTCAGGTTTTCTGCATCTGGATGTTCACATCTCTTCTAAGACTTGTAAGTTCCAGGTATCATTTTACTAAATAGATTATCTATGGTGTTGGGCTTCTCTTCAACTTCTTGAATACCCAGAATTTGAAAGTTTGGTTACTTTATGGAGTCCCATATGTTACACAGGATTTGTACAATCTTTATTTATTCTTTATTCTCTTTTGTCTGACCAAGTTATTTTAAAAATTCTTTAGTCAAGTTATAAAATTATTTCTGGTACATAATATAATCTGTTATTGAAGATCTCACATTTTGTATTTCATTCATTGAATTTTTTGATCCATAATTTTTGTTTCTTTTTTATGATACTTATCACATTGGTAAATTTCTCATTTATGTTCTGAATTGTTTTTCTGAGTTTTTAATATTATTTATCTGAGTTCTCTTGTATCTCACTGAGCTTCTTTAATATTATTACTCTGAACTCTTCATCATTTCATTAATTTCTTTCTTATTGTCATATCTGGCTGGACAATTATTGTGTTTCTTTAGATGTGGCATATTTCCTTGACATTTAATGTTTCTTTTGTCCTTTCTTTGACATCTTTGGATATGGCATAAGTCACTTCTTTATATTTTTGGATTGGCTTTTGTAGGGGAAGGTTCTGAGGATCTATCTGTAGTGTTGGTTTCATAGGGCACTTTAGCCTTGATTCTGGTAGTCTCCGTGTGATTTATTTGTCTGTAAACAGCCTCAGTGGTGTCTATGATCTCCTCTGTCACTTAGGCTGTAGTTGTTAGTGGAGGCTGTGTTAGGTAAGGCTTCGTAGGGGATGGGAACTGCAGGTAGGTTGGTCCTCAGACATCAGTGGTGGCAGTGGTGGGCTAAGCATGCCTGTCCTTGGGCCCCAGGCAGCATGCACGGGCACCAATGTAATTAGGTCTAAGCACACTAATTGTTGCACCTCCAGGTGGCTTTCTTGGGTTCTGGCAGGGGCGGTATTGGGCCATGTAGTTCATTAAGTTCCTGAGCAGCATGCATGGCATGAGCAATGGCCATAGCTGTGACCGGACAACTCCATGGGTTCATGGATGAAACATGCTTCTGTTAATGGTGGCTGTGATGAGCTGAGTGGGCCTGCCCTTAAGCCCCTGAAATACTTGCACTGATATCAGTGGTGGTGGTGGAGCAAGATGATCCCCAGATCCCTAGGCAATGTACCAAGGTGTTGGGAATGTTGCCAGACAAGACAGGCCTGTCATTAGACCCCCTCGATTGTGCACACAGGTACAGGCTGTGGTTGGCAGGCAAGGGTGATCCCTAGGCTTCCCTGGTAAAGTGCTACGTGGTGACAGCAACAGCAGCAGTGAGAAGGGAGAATCCATCCCCAAAAACTGTGGGCCTGTTGCTGGGAACTAGGGTTATTTTCAGTGGCAGTAGCCCCAGTCAGTTGGCTCTCAGGCTCTTGGAAGTATGTGGTTTAGTGTCCTCAGCTGGCAGAAGCAGCAGCAGTGGAGAGAGCCAGTCTTCAGAGCACATGTAATTTGAATATTGCTGAGAGGCAAAGTTGCTGTCAGTGGCAGCATCCCCAGGCAAGCATGTTTCAGATTCTGGGGAGCACTTGCTTTGGCTCCCTTTGTCGCAGGGGCACTTTGCTTTGCCTGCTGCACCGCCCATACCCTAGGGTGCAAGATGCTGTGTATTCTATAGTGCTGAAGACCCTGCTGTTCTGCTGAGTCTAATCACTCTCATGCCACTGCAGTCCTGTAGGGGATGTAGGGAGATGTCAGTGGGGTTATAGGGATGTAGGGATGCAGGAGCTGCTGGGTCTCAGGGACAGATGCAGTCTGGTTTGGGCCACATTCTCAAAATGACACTGTGCTACAACTGCTTAGGACTCAGGGTGTGTACGGGACCCAGCATAAGCTACCTATCTGGAGCAATGTCATCACACAATATCCAGGCAGCACTCTGTGGTAGCCTTATGGTATGCAGGGCTCAAGGAACTCTCCTGTGACTAGGGTTGCATTAGTCCATGATGGGAATGTGGACTGCTGGGGCATTTTCCATTTTCCCACACTGGGGTGACTCTCCAAAATTCCAGATGATCCTGGACAAGCTGGCTGCCTTGCTTCCACGTTTTTTCTTACCTTGGGTGTTTCCTGACACTTCTCTGTTTAATTCCAGTGTTCTGTGTTAGATGCTGTATTCAAAGTAGGATTATGTACTTGCTATTTTAGCTTTTCTTTGTGGAGGAGGCAATTGCTGAATGCCTCTAGTCAGCCATCTTGGAGCCCCTGTTCCAATCTTTCTCTTTTTAATATGTTTTGACAGTCTTTCCATTAATTGTATTTTGTTTTTATCCCATTATCGATTCTCCACAATTGATTTAAACATGCAAAGTCTAAGCCTAAGAAATGTGTAATCTAAGGCCTTCAATGTGGAAACACAAATTAAATTTATCTTCTAGTTGGTCTCATAGTGGTTCTCCCATTTTCAAAGAGGAGTTACTCTAAGACTTACCTAAATAAATTCATTAATTCTATTTTCCTTCAAAGGAAAATACTGACAGTATTGCTGAGATTAGTGAAAAATTTTCCAGAAAAAGAATTTTGAGACCTCAGGACAATTAGTAAGAAGTACTGAAATGAAATACTATCTATTCATCTAAAATAATCCAGCTAAATATAAAATCCGGTGCTGTGCATTGGTCAATCGCTATATACATCTTGGGTTAGCCAAGAGAACACGGCAGTTGAAAGTAGAGAGTGGTGGCCCGGGTCCCTTTACATGATCTTACACCTCCCACCCTTTGATCTGATCTTGTTTGGTCACTACTAAGTTATGCCACTTAAATATCATGATTTAAGTGTGAGAGAAAGAAAAGAATTGTACTATAGAAAAAGGATGGGATATCTAAACTCAGAGAGTATCAGGAAGTCAATGATGCCTACAAGAACACCATTCATGTATTCTTCCTTACATGGTTTATTTTTGTCTCTCTCAGTTCTCTCTGAATCTGTTTACTTTCTATTCAGTAAAAGAAAAAGGAAGTATATCATAGTAGTTGAGTATAAAGCTGGAGTCATATTATCTTGGTTCCTAACACCATAGAATAAAAGTTGAGTTGATTTCAGGATTCTGCAAGGTAGGCAAAAAGCAAGAAGTGTGCTTTTAATTTTTGGAGAAGTTTTCCATGTTTCCTGAGTGATTGACCATTTTGATATGAGAACAGCATTTCTGGGAGAAAAACGAGTACTGTTTTTGACACATTACTGCAAAAGGATAGTCAAACACCTATATAACTAGATCCTTTCACCAAGAGCTCCTTTCTTTAAAGATGTGCAACTGGACTGAAATATGATAAGGAGATATTTTTCTATCTTCTCTTTTTTGAAAAAAAAATGAATGATTATCTGAATAAATGTAGCTGTTCCATCCATTTAAAATCACTTCTCTCCATATTTCCTAACCCTCTACTGAGTCTCACCACACAAATTTCAGGGTTTTAATTATTAGATTTCTGTTCCTTATCCCTAGCAGAGAATAGGACCCTGAAGAAATAGCTCACTAGACCAATTGTTTTGATGCTTCAAGGGAAAGAGAGATAAGAAGGAAGGGAGAAGGGAATAAACTAGTTAGAGCGAGAAAAGAAAAACTCTGAGAGGCCGAAATGCAGTTGATGAAGAAAAGACAGGGAATGAAAACAGTCTTGGTGCACGTCTTATTTATGCCTTGAACTGACCTTGAGAATAGACATTCCTAATATTAAATTCAATAAGATGTATGTTATTAGAAGAAAGTCTTTGTTCACCGAGAAGAATAGCACTATGTAGTGATACAAGACAGAGCGGATTCATGCAAAGCGAAATTATCAAAGAACTCTATACCTGAAAACCTAAACCTAAAATACTAGTGTCTTGTAAGCCAAAAAAGGTCCTTTCATTGCTCTTTTCCCATGGTGCTTTTCAAAATCATTATTAGCAAGTCTTCCTGTAAAAATGAAACAGCATGTCTAACACAATGAAAACCTGGTCTCATAGATGGTTATCATCACACGTTTTCTCTGAATCTGCTGAAAAGGTTGCTTTGTAATAATAAAAAAAAAATCAACATTAATCATTACAATATTTGTGTTGCTCTTAGCAAATTTACTTTACACATCAGGCAGGACGAGGTGTTATGTACATGGTTATGTTCAAGAAAGGCATTGCATTTCATTATTTCAATGCATCTCTAGAGAAAGTTAAACTTAAATAAAGCTGTCTACGCTCCTGAAAGGCAGTGCATCAATTTTCAAGGTCTTAAACAATGAACAAAAGTCGTTTCTAAGGAGAGCAGCTAAGGCTCTCATAGCTTAAATGACAGACAGTGTTATATCTAAAGAGCAGCTGAAGTATCCTTCCCCTCAAAATAGTATGTTTCCCTGTTTAAAAACCCTGGACTGATGAAAGGGAAATTACATCTAGCTTTAAATGCATACCTTGTTAGGAGACCACTATCTTAAACACATGTGGAACCTAAAAGTAATGACAATACACTGTGCCAAACCAGAATTATTCTCTTCCTAAGGTTCTTAATTAAATGTATTGCCTGGCAAGCTTCCTACTGAATGCCACACAAAATACACATTTTACAAATGAGTCTATATCATGCCAAACTTCCAGAGGATGCTACAATTACTGAAACTATGATAAATTTAAAAAATGAGCAGCCTGAAATGTACTATGTAATGAAGGCTTTTTAAATTGGGAAATACATTCAAAAGTTGTTTGCTGCCTTTACTTTCATAATGGGTTCACGGATCTCCTGTCAGCAAATAGCATCTTAAATTATTGCATTGGATCCTACAGAGAAAGACCTAGAGGATGAAGGGTTAGAGATCGGAAATATTTTAAAGAAATCAGAGGCCAGAAGTCTTTAATAAACAGTGGTTATAATAATGATCCACAAAAGAGCAGATCAAGCTCTAAAGCAGAGGGCCGGATGCAGGCAACTATGTGAGGTAGCGCATATGTTAATTAGCCAGTCCATTTTTATGCATATTTCAAAACATCATCTTGTACACAATAAATATATACATTTTGTCAAGTAAAGGAAGCAAAATGTAATAAAGATAATTTTAAAACATTATGGGTTAGAAAGTATAATGAAAAAGGCTACCGTAACCCAGTGATCATGATACCATGAACATTTTTTTTTTTTTTTTTTTTTTGGGATGGAGTTTCGCTCTTGTTACCCAGGCTGGAGTGCAATGGCGCGATCTCGGCTCACCGCAACCTCCGCCTCCTGGGTTCAGGCAATTCTCCTGCCTCAGCCTCCTGAGTAGCTGGGATTACAGTCACGCGCCACCATGCCCAGCTAATTTTTTCTATTTTTAGTAGAGACGGGGTTTCACCGTGTTGACCAGGATGGTCTCGATCTCTTGACTTCGTGATCCACCAGCCTCGGCCTCCCAAAGTGCTGGGATTACAGGCTTGAGCCACCGCACCCGGCCACCATGAACATTTTATTCAAATAAGTGAAAGGAATATCTTTGAAGCTTAATTGATTGGTTTGGCATAAGCCTGCCAGCCATTTTTTGACACTGCCCCATCCTCGACTCTCTTTCCTATCCCTGACTTCATCTCATTTCTGGCATTCATTTCCTTCCTCCTTTTCCTTGTGATTAAAATGAGAAATAAGAAATTGGTATAGGTGATCAGAAACAGGTCAATTAACTAGAGCTATTGTTTTAAAACAAAAAATGCCAAATGTTTTCATAGACTTATTCTGTCTTTTTAGAGACAGTGAATATCTACGAAATGATTTGGTAGTTTCTGCTATTGTGTGAAAACAAACAGAAAGCTTAATTATACTTTTACATTTTGTAGCTCCTAAATCCCAGGTAATATAATAGTATTAAAGACCAAAACCTTTCCCCTTAATCCTTTTTTCCTTTGATATTTATATAGAATAAGTCCCATAACATGGTGATTCACTTTATAGATGAAAACAATAATAGCATATATTTCCTTCTATAATAAGAGTTAGCACATTTAGCATTTTCTGCTTGCCAGACACTATTCTATATACACACTAGTTTTATCAGTATAATAATCCTTAAGTTTAATGTTATTCTTGTCCTTATTTTGCAGGTGAGGAAACTGATGAACAGACAAGTTTAAACGTAGCTTGACCAAGTTACATAGCTAGTAAATATTGGAGATGGGATTTGAACTCAGGCAATGTGGCTAGAGTCCAGTTTTAACAACTATGCTATGTTGCCTCCCATAAAACACACTAAGTTAAAAATTAAAATATTAGAAAATCACCTTAACCATTGATGGGCATTACCGTGAATGTAACAGACTGAAGGCAAGGGTTAAATATAGCTGATAGGTTGTTGGGAGGTCCATCGGCAGTGATTTGCTCACACATAGCAGCCTCAAGGAGTACAGCCTAAATCTCTGTCCCAGTAAAATAAAAAATATATACACTACATTACATAGATTTCAGGGGTCATGACAAGTGGTTGAAATGGCTCCGGTAGCCTACAGTCCCTGGTTTTCTTTCTTGAGATATTATTACTTCTTTCTGTCTGTTATTCCCATTACCTCTCCTACCTTTTCCCGTCTCTCTGGGTTCTGAACACTACACTCCGACTCAGCCATTCCATGTGCCATGCTACATGGGAGACTGCACTTTGATGTTTATTTATAACAAACGGAACTTTTATCTGAGAGTCTTAGCTTTAGACACAATCATTTTATTTCTAACATTCAAATTTAGTGCTGCAATAAAGTAGATTGAAATGAATACAGACTTGAAAAATAAATTTTGTCTGCATCCCAGGACTGCCACTGATTAGCCAAGTAGTCTTCAGTAGGTGATTTTGCTGGTCTGAGTTTCTTTTCTCTTCATTAAAATAAAATTGTGGCATTGGTCACACGGTAATGAATAGAAAACCAGATGTTTTAGACAACATTTGGCACATAGTAGTTGTTCATTGAATGCCATTTTTTCTTTCCTTCTCCTTTTACAAATTATATTTTATAAAAATCTACCTTTTCATTTTATTTACTTATTTTTTTTACTGTTCTGAAGGTACATGAGTACCTTTTCAGTTTTTTAATTAAAAAATTACAGTACTTTCCAGATAACATCAACTGAAAGGATTATGGTAAGTTCTTTCTTAGACCTGCTGACAGTATTACTTTGCAGAGTCTCATCCATAATGCTCTTTTACTAGGAAGAAACATAAAATACATACACACATAAACTCTCTGTGTATAGTTGCTATTGTTTCAAGTTGTTATTTAACTCCTAATACAGAGTTTATTTACTCTTAGTGACAGATCTTTGTTGTAGGTTTTGGGGGTCATGGTATAACTTCCTAGGATTAAATAATTTAGCTCCATAAGAATAGAGCTAAATTACAAGAGTAAGGGAATTCTACTATCAGAATTCTCTTACTTGTAATTCTGTATTAGATAAAAAAGAAAAAAGTAATTATTATGGAAGCAACCAAAAATGATGAGTTGAAAAGAGATACTGACTCAAGCAAGGACATACTGTTCTACTATTCAAACATGAAACTTTAATTAGGCAAAGTTCTCCCTCTGGGTGTTACTTTCTCTTGTAAAGTGTCATTCTAAAGTTTTGAGGACCCTATAAAAGTCCTTGGAAAATCAGCTAGTGAATAATCAGGGAGTAATCATCTTGAGTAATTAGTATCCTGAGGAACTTTGGGATTCAAGTTTGAAAAAGGTATTGCTCCATGAAAGAGAGAAAGCGTTTGTCTGACATTGTATATATTTGTCTCATTTCCGTTCCCCTTGTTCTGTATTATTCAGAGTAGCCTAACTGCTATTATAACATCAAAATGTCTTAATAGCTTAACACAATAATGTTTATTCCACTCTCACATAAAAGTCCAGGTGGATCGTGGGGTGGTGTGCTATGTACCACATAGTTGTTCAAGGACCCAGGTACCTTCTGTCTATAAGACATCCTGTCACCTAAGGCTCCAGAGCCCGCTGCAGGAATCATTGCATCCAGATATCCAACAACAGAAAGGAATGAGAATAGATTTCATAGTAGACTTCTGGGGTTGAGACAGAAATTGACACACATCACTCCCACCCACGTTCTAGAATTCAGATACAAAGGTTCAGGTAACTGCAAAGAAAGCTGGGAAATGTATTCTATTTGGTCCAGGAAAGAAAAGAAAACAGGGTTTTGTGAACTCACAACACTGCCTTTGCATATCATCCCAGGGGTGCTAAAATCCTATATTTTATTTATTTTCCTTTCAGCAACAAAAGGCTGTATTCCTTGTGAAAGGAAATTTTGGATGTCACCAAGTAGATGGAAAAAATTGAGGAAGAACTGAGGCACTTCACTAATACAGCTGTAATTACATGACATATACCCTGCCTGGGCACAAGACCAATTTTATTTCTTATTTTGAGATTGTCACAATCTAGAGGATCTATTATTAAAAACAAAAAGTACAAGAATTCGACTTGCATAATAATAGTATTTCATATTCAGTGTTGCATTTGCTTATGAAACAAGGATAGAGTGTATTTCCAAGAAATTTTGGGGGATCAACCTGGGAGAATATTACTGTTGCTATTGCTGCTGCTATTGGTGGTGGTGGTACGTGTGCATGTGTGTGTGTGCGGGGGGGGGGGGGTGGGGGGGGAGAGAGAGAAAGAGGGAGGGATGGAGAGAGAGATAATTTGAGGAAATTATCTTCCTCAAATTCAAAACTAAGTTTCTAAAAAATTCCTAGACATAATTTTTTTTCTGTTTTTCAGTCCTCAAATACCCCAACTTGCCTTTTACCTGTTAGTCTTGTAAAAAATCCTAGACAGATTTTAGAATTCATAGAATCATTTCATGGTGGGCAAAAAACAACAAAAAAACAAAAAAACCACCCACAAAAAACCACGAAACCCATGCATGGAATCAAAGGTAGAATTAGAAAGAAGAATTTCTTTGGCATAGAGGTCAGCAAGCCAAATAATTTTGTTTTTTGTCTTTAGCAAAACAGGTAATTTTGTCCATGACTTTAAAACTCTGAAGATTTAATATTTTTTGTGAGATTTTGTACTGAAAACATACATAATAACAAACATTATTGTGTTACTATGTGCTTACAATGATCCAGGCACTGTTGCAATTGCCTGCTTTTCTTACTCACTTCTCATACCCAGCACTGAGCTGCACACCTTTCACACTGCACAGAAGTAAGGGCTGCCATTCACAGCACGGATATGCCCATAATTGTGCACATCACATCATATGCTGCTTTGCATGCCCACTCTGCTCCTAAAATCTATTATCTTTGTCCAATAAATAAGAAAACAGAATTTTAGATGCACAACACTTTTTTAACTTTTCTCCAGCATATAAGAATACAGGTCAGTTTCAACTGAATAGCAAGGAGTTTAAATTCATGTTTTCAGAGCCAATTAAAAATAGAACACACAGTGAAAGCATCATTATAGGTTTTATGTCAGTATGCATCTTAAAGCACTGAAATTCGATGGGTACTTCAGAATCAGTGGAATGTTTTATATATTGCGAAGAAATATACAGAAACAAGATATTCCCAGTCATTGTTCTCAGTGGGTCTGATTAAAACATTATTCTCTGTCTACCTGAACCAATCCCAAATATTATAAAATAAATAACAATTTTTTGTTGGAATTTCTTTCATCAGCAATCTGGCATTTATCTTTTTCTTTTCCTTTTTTTACCCCATTATACTTGAATGTGAAAAGATAGACCTAAGGGGGAAAATCACTAATGTTTTTTCCCCCAGTTGGACTTTTGGTTCATAGAGACATGTAACCTAGTTGTGGCGGTCCATGACTGACCTTCCAGTGTTCTCTAGAACCAACAAAAATAGCCATTAATGTTAGCTAAGAACAATGACCATCTAGTGTTCTCTAGAACCAACAAAAATAGCCATTAATGTTAGCTGAAAATTGTGGTTTCTAGGTAGAAGTTCTCCTAAGGACTTCAGCCTATTTTTTGATCAAGTTTGTTTGCTATAACATCTAAGGAGCATCACTATCCAAGAAACAGTGCCAGTCTCCTCTGCTCTTTCTTCCAATGGCAAGTAAATTCTTGCATCACCCTAAAGAGAAAACTGGAGTTGTTAGTTTCATACATTCTAATTCTTACTGTTCTCTCTACAACCCATGACTGGCATCACTCTTGTATCACTTATTCTACTAATTTTTCTTCATGTAATTCTTGCATTAGTTTCTCATTGCTGCTACAACAAATTATTAACCAACTTGTTGACAATACAAATTTATTATTTGGTATTTCTGGAACTGAGAAGTCCCAAGTAAGTGTCACTAGGCTAAAGTGGGGGTGAGGGTCAGCAGGTCTGATTCCTTCTAGAGGCTCTGAGAGGCGAATCCATTCTCTCACCATTTTCAGCTTCTAGAGGCTGCCTGTATTCCTTGGCTCATGGCTTTTTCTTTCACCCAAACATATCACTGTAATGTGTGCTTTATGCACATTTATGTCCTTCTCCTTTCTGTTCTCCTGTACTCTTGAAAAGACTCCTGTAACATCATTGGACCAACTCAGATGATTTACCTCTCCACCTCTCCATCTCAAATCCTCTCTTCACAGGTTTTGGGAATTAGAAGGTGGACATCATGGAGTATCATTATTCAGCCTACAAAGTCCTCAAGAGTCACTACAAAGTAGTCAGAATCAGCTCCTGTGAGGAAGCTACTGGTTTTCCTGCATTTAAATCAAATCAATCTGTAGGGATAAACTGATGGAGTTATGGTGATTATTTCTCCAGATTACTAGTTATTTTTTAACATGACCTATATTATTCCAACTTCCAGTCAAAGGGTCAGTTCTTGATTCTTAATTACCTGCTAGCTGTATGCTCCTTTACTTACAATTCATATCAAAGTGGGGTGGCCTGGAAAAATTTGGAGACCTGGGAGAACCAGAATTACCTGGGAAGACATTTTATGTATCTGATGCTACTCTCCTTCCCCCATACATCACACATTAAGTTTAACCTGTCTTTTTCCTCTCCTGGTGCTACACATTAAATATACACTTCCTGAAAGCACAGCAGACTCTGGCATGGGGCAAGAGAAAGAAGGAAACCTCTCCTAGGGTAGAGGAGAACATTTGTTTTTCAGGTGATTATTATATGTACTCATTTCTTCTTTGACATCCACGGGCCTTGAAAACCTAGAACATGTTTTCATAAGACATTCAAATACTATATAAGTACTGCATACTTAAAGCCTTACTTAGGGATGACATTATGGTTAAAACTACTTAGTAATCCCCTTAAAAGCAATTGGTTATTGAAACGGAGATGTGGTATAATCTTCTTAGTGGTGACTCTCCAGACTCATATGAGTAGTAAGAATTCACAAGAAAGGCCATTTTTATCTTCCCTCATACATGGGAAAGTTACCCTGGCAGTGTCCTCCTCACTGGTACCCCCAGCAGCCCCCTCCGCCACCGCAAACCAAAAGACTGTAAGTCACTATTCATTGACACCTTCTCAGGACATAATGGGAAATCCGTGCTCAGCACCAACATTTGAAAACAGGTCTTTTCTTGCCTTCTCCATATTACTTCTCTGAGTGTGCACATTAATCAAAGCCAGTGTACTGTAAATAGAATCACACTCTCTGACTGTGGGAGTCCCCCTCTTTCCTGCTGGCAGTGGCCTCAGCATTAATCATGTACACGATTCTTACAGAGCCTGGGCATTTTTTCCAGCTTCCCTTTAAACCACCATGACATACTGGCTGCCTCTGCTCCTTTCATATCAGACCAAATTTTATGAGCTCAGAAAATAATCATTTTCCATTTAGGAAAATAATATAATTTAGCCATTATTGTTAGCATTTGACCTTCTCAAAGCCTACCAATTTACTTCTTATTCTGATCACGGCATAATATTATTCTAAGGTCCAGATGAAGAAACACACAGAGGTGAAAGAGCCACTAACTTAGTCAAGACCAATCACAGCTAATAGATTCAAGACAGAGTTAGTTCAAGGGTCTGACTTGCCACCAGTCTGAGGCCTTGTTGTTTCTGAGATGACAAGTTCTTTGGCAGCTGATCTTTGGCATGCTCTCCGCCCCCAACTATTCTAATCTAGTATAGCTACAGGCCATTAAATTTTAGGACACTGTAAAGCTTGCTATTTTCAATCAGCTTATTCAGACTGAGTATGGCTTGAGACATACTGAGTTATGCGCTGGTTTTCATGTTAATGTGTCAAATTTGCTGCTCTCAATTGATTTACATGCTTTATTGAATTACTATATAAGGGCAGTGACCCAAAGTCAATTTTTAAAGAGTACGATTTAAAAATTTTAAATAATCAGCTCGAGTTCAGATGAACATATTATTTACAAAAATTTCTCTCTCCATCAGATTACTTCATCACTCAGGTATTAAGCCTAGTACCCATTAGTTATTGTTCCTGATCCTCTTCCACCTCCTACCCTCTACCCTTCATCAGGCTTAACATCCAATTATTTATATTGCAAAATGACACAATATAATGCCTCTTCAATTAACAAATGTTAAAGCAAAATCATTGTAGCATGGTAGTTATTAGGTATCATAAGCTATGAGTGATCCTTCCTCTCATGTGTGTATGTCCTTGCCTTAAAAAATTTTTGCCTCAGGACAAAATACACTCATGCCATATCTAAATATTTGAACATGGCTTTGTATTGGGTAGCTCCGTCTAGAGGGTCTTATGTTGGTGTCATACTGAAAGGAATACTGGCCAGGCTTTCAGATCCCCCTCTATTCCTCCCTCCCTCCTTTCCTTTTTCCCTCCTTCCCTTCTTCCTTCTTTCCCTTCCTTTCCTTCCTTCCTCCTCCTTCCCTCACTCCCTTCCTTCCTACCTCCCCTCCTTTCTTCCTAGGTGTGCATATTGTGGTGCTGCCCAGGAATGTGCCTTAAGTCACAGTGCCAGGATGTGTTAGGCCACAGACTTTTTCTACAAAAGATCTATTTCATTTAAGGTCTGCCAGTTGTCTTTCTGAAAACAGGCCTCAAAGTTTTCCCCAAATACTTCTGAAAATGATATGATGGCATTTGAGCATATTGAACTGGGGTGAGAAGGCTGGTTTTCTCTACTGCCTAGAACTGCTCCCCAAACCCTAGTGTTTCTTTTTTGAAAACATTCATTGAAACATGAGACACTGAGTCTCAATTGAGTGGGGTTATTTAGGAAGAAAAGATAGAAAATGAGAAAAACAACAACCATGTGACAGGAAGGTTACTCTGAATATAATACAAATCCTTTGCAGCTTTCAGGAGGAAACTCATAGAATATGTTTTGGTGGTTTACACACTAGTGTTGAGTAAGATTTTTGCCTCTTAATATGAAAAAAAGATGACATTTTCCCAGAAGGCTGAAATCATTAAGACTGTGCCTGTTCCATGGGATCAGTTCCAAGAAGTCTAATATGTTTACGCCAGAAGCTGGCATCCCAAAGGGGTCCCTATTCACATTGAGCCTTTGGTTTCTTAAATAGCAAAACATTCATAGCTTTAGCCAAAAAGGTTGCTTTGGGGCTTTTATTTTATTCTCTGTCCAGAATAGAGTCTTTACATGCTTTATCTTCATTCTCTATATGTCTATATTTATTTATGTTATACCTGCATTATCATGCTACTAAGTTATGTATAAGACATATATAGAAATATAGATTTTAAAGAGATAAAGTAAAAATGAAAGAAACTTTTAAATAGCTTGCTAATGATAATGTCATTAAAAACAATCTCAAGATGCAATAATCCCTCAGGAGAAATGTATAAATGAGTATTAGAGGATGCAAATCTGCATGTCAAGTAGTCTTCTTGATACTAATTTTACTGGCCTAGTTATTGTCAGTTTTGACTGGATAACCACTGATTTTATTTTGTAATGTTGCTGACTACCATCTCCTTCTAAGAATAAGAGAATTTCCAATTCTGACATCTTCTTGCTCCGTTTAGGCTTCCCTTTTAATGATCCTTAATCCATAGTTTATTTTATAAAAAATATAAAACAGTGGGTCACGCTTAAGGAGAGTTAGATGAGTTAAAACTAAATCATATATTTCATAAATCCAGGTCTGCATTGATTGTGATAATGTTGAAAGCTGCTATTAAACAAGTGACGGCACCACAAACAACCCTTTCATCAAGTTCTCTCTTCTGGGATATACACAGGAGAGTGTCAATGCCAATCATACAGTAAATCCTGGGAAGGCTCCAATTTTTACGCTTTAGATAACAAATATAAAGAAACTTTCTAATATTTTCTTTTCAGTCTCCAAAAGAACATCTTATAGCCCCATTTTGGAGGCTAATATTTAAAGCCATAACCCCAATGTTATTTTTTCCAGATTATCTTTCCTGTAGCTCAAAGCAGGATAGAAACCTTTGATTTCTCTGAACATTTCCATCATATTAACCATACCTCTTTTGATATTTTCACCCCTTTCTACTTTAGGGTTATGTATATATATATCTTAGTTCTTGAAAAAGATTGTAAGCATGTTGAAGACATGATGCATGGCTGCCTCATGCTTGGTTTTCCCAGAGAATCTGGAGACAGAACAGTAGAAAGACTAGCCGTAGAGTTACATATCACAGTTCTTCCAAAAATATACATGTCAAGAGATTAATTAATCAATTCCTTTATCTAAGTTGTAAATAGCTTCATGGTTTTGACTTTTATTTTGTATTCTTGGTTCTATTGGCTATTTCCAAACAAAAGATTATGAAAAAGCATGTGAGAAGTGATGGAAGGAAGGAAAAAGTATTCTTTGTTTTTTAAGGTTCTAAAATCAATGGCCTTTATTTTGAACCTTAAAAAAGTTTTATTCATTCATTGCCTGTCATTTCTGAAACGAAAATGGGCAGTGAATGATTATCCTAAAACATTTTTCATTCTAAACTTTTTAACATGCAGCTACCTTCAACATGTTACTGTCGTCTACAATGTATCCTCCTTCCCCTTTGCTAAGTCAGCTCCAAAGAGCAACTGTGAATGACCATAAGGACTTATTTTTATTGCCCCTCATTTCAGATGCTGGATATTAGAGAAGGAAGTATTACGTAAGTTAGAGAATAACTAAAAAGAAGTTTATTCTTGTGAGCACAGATGCTATAGTACAGATAACAGGAATTATTTTTAGGGGCTTTTTAGACCAACAAGAAACTAAAGGTGAAAGGGGAATTCAAATTGAAAACCGGAAAACATGGTTACAAATAATAATAATAAAAGATCAAAAGAATAAAGAGCGGCCTATTTCTAAACATAGCTATTATTTTAGAAACATGGAAAATAATAGCTGAAGGGCTGGGAATTATAGATTCTACTCTGACTTCTAAGAGCTGAGCTTGGGCATCCTTTACAGCAACCAATTTTCCACACACTCAAGATGGCTCCCAAGGATCACTGAAGTAATTTTCCTTTCAAAGGTTATGTTCAGATTCTTATGCCATGTACATGATAACTAACTGTAGGGAAAGTGTGTCAGGCCAGGCTTGGTGAAAACTGCAGAGGTTTCAGCTGTGACACACTGTACAAAATCTAAGGGGTCAGTCAAGTCGTATGCATGGTAAGGCCACCACCACCAGAAGGTGGTCTTGTACTAGAGCTTGCGTCTTGAAAACCAGAGTTAACCATGTTAACCAACTAAGAAGAGATTCTTAGTAAGCATAAGCCTATGTTCTTGCTGCAGTTTCTACTTTAGCAGTGAACAGGTGAATGTCACCCTGTCTCTGGCATTTATGGTCGCCCGTTTCCATGGGATGACATCTCATTCTGGCTAATCCTTTGTTGGTTTGAAACGTACAACCCTACCACATCCCTCACATCACCTAGTCTATTGCTTTGAAATGAATGAAACCTCAATTTCGAGATTTCAGCCTATCTGTGGTCACCATAGATGCTACTCCCAATTCCCCTTTAAAGCAATTATTTCTCTCTTGTTGGTTCTGCTCCCGTTTCTCTTCTTCCCTCTTGGCCACGTTCTCCTCCTGTAGCCTCATTTTATATATTTTTTCTTCCTTTCTTTTCTTTCTCTTCTTTTTCATTCTTTGCCTTTTCTCTTTCTCTCCTCCCTTTTTTCCCTCTATTCTCCTGCTAGTTCAAACTAGAGACACTTGTTACTGTTACATGTGAATTGGACAGATGGCTGCTCCTTGGCTTTGCAGGAGTTTTAATGCTACCCATACTGGTAAGTTTTAATTGTGTGGTATTTTACAACCTAAACAAATTTCCCACATATAATGCGTTTTTGATGTACATAGCAAGACTGGAGTACAGGATTGGTGGAGATTATTAGCCCCAATTACAAAAGAAAACATTGATATGCATGCAAGACTGTGGCTTGATCAAGTTCAAACTGTCAGAAATTTGTAGAGCAGGGATCAGTCACGCCTGGCAGTTCTTATTCTTGTCCCATGTTTATACTATTCCAGTTTGTCAGTTTCATTTATTCTTTTCAGGGCCAAAAACCAACACACAGCAACTCTCCTTCTCTTGTTTTAATTTTAAAAGAGTCTAGTTTACTAAGACACTTAAGAAAAAGTGGTATCACTTCCATGAAGGGTTTTAACTCATACACTTATCAGTTGTTGATAATTTGTTATGTGTGTGTCACTTTGCTATGCAGCATGATAGATCAAAAAAAGAATAAGGCATGGCCCTGCCACACAGAATGACTGGATGAAAATGATACCCCAATGGAAAGATCATTTTGGGAAAAGACTGTCTTCCCTATTAGATATTAAGCTTCATGGATGCAAAATTTAAAAAGTGGTTTATTCAGCCATCTATGTATTAATTTATTCATTAAATTTATTTATTGTGAATTTTTACCAGAGACTAGGAGTTTTCCTAGGTATTTGCACTCATAAAGCTTGAAATCAAATAGGGAAAACAGTAAAGTTAAAAAAAAATGAACATGTAAACAAATAAATGGTAATTGATAGTTTTAGATGATAATAGATATAAGATGAAAATGAAACTGGGTCATATGATAAAATACTGACTTGGGGTGGGGAGAATATTAGTTGAAGGAAAGAATAATGTCTGAATCCAGTTTGTAATTGAAAGCAGAAGGTCTCGAATAACAATAAGTGAAGAATAACGAGAAGGGCAACTGTTATATATATAAGTCCAGTTGGAGTTGTAAAAATCTGATCCATAGAGATTTCCCAAAGGAGCTAATTTCTCTCTTCAGTAAGTACCATAAACCATACATAATTATATTAAAGGATAAAACTAAGTAAAATGATACAACTGGATAAAAAATACATAATCATAGCTAATCAGAATGGGCATGAATCAGGATATTTTATAATTACAAATGCCTTTGACCTATACAATTATAGAAACTAATAGTTGAATGGAAACTTGATGGTCAAAGAGTCTGGGGTCTCTCAACTATAGAAACAGTTTCTACAAACTCCATGACAAATAGCTATCTAATTTCTCACTGCACATTTCCACATTAGGGGCCTATAACTCCATGAGATAGTTTTTGTTTTTTGTTTTGCTGGATTGACAGCTTTAACTGTCAGCTATTTCTTTAAATTCAACAAAAATCTGCGGAATTCCTGAAATTGGTCCTATATCTATTCTCTGGAACAATGCAGAATGCATTGGTTACAGTGTATCGTCTATTGGCTGTTGTCGCCCAGGCTCTCATGCAATGGCACCATCTTGGCTCACTGCAAACTCCATTTCCCAGGTTCAAGCAATTCTCCTGCCTATGCCTCCTGAGTAGGCTGGTCTGTTTTGGCCAGGCTGATCTTGAATTCCTAACCTCAGGTGATCCGCCCACCTTGGGCTCTCAAAATGCTGGAATTACAGGTGTGAGCCACCATACCTGGCCTCAATGTTTCTTTTTTTACATACTGTGTAAATATATTATTTTCATGAAACACAATCCTGAAGGAAAGAGAGAATATTAATTTAAATAGTTTAGCATATTACACCAACTATTGTATTCAAAATATGCCTTTTGTCAAAAACTGTAAGTCTGTATAAGTTACATATGAGTATCATAAAATTATATGTATGGATCTGAACTATTGCAAATTTTAAAATAGTAGATGCTAGAGCATATGCATGATCTTGACTTGCAATGTTCCATGCAGTAGCCCCTAGTCACATGTACATATTTTATGCACACACACACACATAACACACTAGTATTTTGCTAACACACTTTTAACTGATAATTTCAAATGTTTGTGCAAGAGGCTTTGATTTCAATGAAAATCTTTTGGTCGTTTGAAATAGAAACTATCTTTCTATTGATAGAAATTGTTTCAACAATTGAATTTTATTAAAACAAATAGGACAAAGGTTGTAAAGTTTAATTTAGGCACCACATTGTAGAGAAATATGACTAAAATTTTTAAATTTAGATTTTGTGTTAGCTGTGTTCCTACAACATCTGTTATGCTATTATGACAGGTGTTTATTAATATGGATGTCTAATCAAATCTCTTGGTTGCTAATAGCTTGGCAATTCAACATCTAAATATTGTCAAAATCCTTGATTATATGTTGAAAATTGTGGATAATTGATTCAAAGCTGTTTGCCTTGACTAGATTAAAAAACTAAAACCTGTCAAGTGTATTAACTTTCCTATAGAACCTCAACATTTTCCTGAAATTTCTAAAATGGTCCAGTAACAGAACTTGTGAAGGAATAAAGTCTTCTACAAGCCAATGTATGTCTTGATCCAAGTTTCCTCAGACCCTTCATTATATGAATAATATATATTTTTTAATTTTTGTCATGGATTAGGCGTGAATGAACAGAGGGGGAGTAACAAAGTAAAACAGTCCTACACTACATACAAAAAATGCCCTATAAAAAAGTTTTTTGGGTGCACGTAAGCTCATATTTTTCAAATTATACTTTCCTGAAACTATTTAATAATTTCTGAATAGTAGAAGCCTGAAAGAAGCAATGTGGTGGTCTTCAGCAATTTGGTTAAATAGCTTTAATGGGTGCCACTTTCTTTTCATCTCAGTCACTGAGCTGGAATTTCCTTTTGAGTACACAAAGGCATTACATAAATCTCCAGGAAACTTCTGTGGTAATAGTATTAAATGGAAATCTTTAAAATTCTTTTATTTTTATTTATTTATTTTTTGACTTTGAGTTCTGGAGTACACGTGCAGATCGTGCAGGATTGTTACATAGGTATACGCATGCCATGGTGGTTTGCTACCTCCATCCCCTATCACCTACATTAGGTAATTCTCCTAATGTTATCACTCCCCAATCCCCACACTCCCTGCTATCCCTTCCCTAGCCCCACCTCAACAGGCTCCAGTGTCTGATGTTCCCCTCCCTACATCCACATGTTCTCGTTGTTCAACACCCACTTATGAGTGAGAATATGTGGTGTTTGGTTTTCTGTTCTTGTGTCAGTTTGCTGAGAATGATGGTTTCCAGCTTCATCCATGTCCCCACAAAGAACATGAACTCATCCTCTTTTATGGTTGCATAGCATTCCATGGTGTATATATGCTATATTTTCTTTATCCCGTCTACCATTGATGGGCATTTGGGATGGTTCCAGTTTTTGCTATTGTAAATAGTGCTACAATGAACATACGTGTGCATGTATCTTTATAATCTTTATAATAGAATGATTTATAATCCTTTGGGTACATACCCAGTAATGGGGTTGCTGGGTCAAATGGTATTTCTATTTCTAGATCCTTGAGGAATTGCCATACTGTCTTCCACATGGGTTGAACTAATTTACATTCCCATCAACAGTGTAAAAGTGTTCCTATTTCTCCACATTCTCTCCAGCATCTGTTGTCTCCAGAATTTTTAATGATTGTCATTCTAACTGGCATGAGATGGTATATCAATGTGGTTTTGATTTGCATTTCTCTAATGACAAGAGATGATGATTGTTTTTTTCATATTTGTTGGCTGCATAAACATCTTCTTTTGAAAAGTGTCTGTTCATATCCTTCATTCATTTTCTGATGGGTTTTTTTCTTGTAAATCTGTTTAAGTTCTTTGTAGATTTTGGATATTAGCCCTTTGTCAGATGGGTAGATTGCAAAAATTTTTTCCCATTCTGTTGGTTGCCAATTCAGTCCAATGATAGTTTCTTTGGCTGTGCAGAAGCTCTGAAGTTTAATTAGATTCCATTTGTCTATTTTGGTATTTGTTGTCATTGCTTTTGGTGTTTTAGTCATGAAGTCCTTGCCTATGCCTATGTCCTGAATGGTATTGCCTAGGTTTTCTTCTAGGGTTTTTATGGTGTTAGGTCTTATGTTTAAATCTTTAATCCATCTGGGGTTAATTTTTGTATAAGGTATAAGGAAGGGCCCCAGTTTCAGCTTTCTGCACATGGCTAGCCAGTTTTCCCAATATCATTTATTAAACAGGGAATCCTTTCCCCATTGCTTGTCTTTTCAGGTTTGTCAAACATCAGATGTTTGTAGATGTGTGGCATTACTTCCGAGGCCTAAGTTCTGTTCTGTTGGTCTATATCTCTGTTTTGGTACGAGTGTCATGCTATTTTGATTACTGTAGCCTTGTAGTATAGTTTGAAGTCAGGTAGAATGATGCCTCCAGCTTTGTTCTTTTTGCTTAGGATTGTCTTGGCTATGTGAGCTCTCTCTTAGTTCTGTATGAAGTTTAAGGTGTTTCTTTCCAGTTCTGTGAAGGTCAATGGTAGTTTGGTGGGCTAGCACTGAATCTATAAATTACTTTGGGCATTATGGCCATTTTCACAATATTGATTCTTCCTAACCATGAGCATGGAATATTTTTCCATCTGTTTGTGTCCTCTATTATTTCCTTGAGCAGTGGTTCATAGTTCACCTTGAAGAGGTCCTTCACATCCCTTGTTAATTGTAATCCTAGGTATTTTATTCTCTTTGTAGCAATTGTGAATGGCATTTCGATCTTGATTTGGCTCTCTTTAAAAGTCTATTATTGGTGTATAGGAATGCTTGTGATTTTTGCACATGATTTTGTATCCTGAGACTTTGCTGAAGTTGCCTATCAGCTTAAGGAGATTTTGGGCTGAGATGATGGGGTCTACTAAATATACAGTCATATCATCTGCAAGTAGAGACAATTTGACTTCCTCCTTTCCTATTTGAATGCCCTTTATTTCTTTTTCTTGCTTGATTGCTCTGGCTATAACTTCCAATTCTATGCTGAACACGAGTGGTGAGAGAGGGCACCCTTGTCTAATGCCAGTTGTCAAAGGCAATGCTTCCAGTTTTTGCCCATTCAGTATGATATTGGCTGTGAGTTTGTCATAAATAGCTTTTATTATTTTGAGATACATTCTGTCGATACCTAGTTTATTGAGAGTTTTTAGCATAAAGGGCTGTTGAAATTTGTCAAAGGCCTTCTCTGCATCTATTGAGATAATCATGTTGTTTTTGTCTTTGGTTCTATTTATGTGATAGATTATGTTTATAGATTTGTGTACGTTGAACCAGCCTTGCATCCCCAGGATGAAGCCTACTTGATCGTGATGGATAAGCTTCATGATGTGCTGTTGCTTTTGGTTTGCCAGTATTTTATTGAAGATTTTTGCATCAGTGTTCATCATGGATATTGGCCTGAAGTTTTTCCTGCCAGGTTTTGGTGTCATGGTGATATAGCTGTGAACATTTGGCTGACTTTCAAAATGGCAGTGAGTTCGTCAATTAGGACAAGTGGCTTCCGGAGACTAAAGAACCTTTAAACTTTTATTGTCAACAGGCACATTTAGGAATGGATCATCCTAAATATTACTTAGTCATGTTGCCAAACAGAACTCTTGTTAACTGACAAAATGCTATGCATTGAAATTTCTGGTTTGACAACTGAGAAAATCGGTTTTGTTTACAGTGACAGTTCAGAATAACAAACATATAAATATTGAGGTTAGAGTCTGTTAATGGGCTGTTTTACACTAATCATCTGAAGAACAATTCATTTTCTCACCGAGATATACATGATTTGTTTTCATATCCTATAAGGCCTCCTTTATGTTTATGGAAATTTGTTGTCTTACTGAGGTATATGAAAGCCCGCGAGCTTGGAAGATACTACCTTTTGCATCATCTTAATTATTTGACCATAAAAGAAAATGATTGTTCCTATAGAGGTCTCCTCAACTTCAGCCAGAAGCGAATGTGACATGATCCAATCTCTATCATATTAGACAACTTACAAAGGACATACATACCCATAGCCATGAGGCACAAGTGCATACCTAATTCTGTCTGAGGATATAGCTCAGATACATACATACATACACACAACATTTTATTGGCTGACAAGGAATAAGTGAAGATGTATCTAGTATATAAAATGACTAATTTTGAATCAGGAGAACTGTTTGTATTTACTACTTTTTAGTTTAGTTTTACTAAGTTAAGCATTGTACTACTTAATTTATTTTTGAAGTCTGCATACAAACTATCATGCACAAACACATACACATCTTTTGATACTATTCAGGTGAACAATGTGAAAGCCTTGTAAATATTTGTCTTGATATACATTCAGTATTTATTTTGAGAAAAATAATATCACCCCCAGATAGACATTCAGATTGCTTCATGAGCACAATTATGACTTCTGTTTTACTAGTCATTCTTTTTTTTTTTTTTTTTTTTTTTTTTTTTT
>NW_022437018.1:7884876-8084732 GCF_009761245.1 Sapajus apella
CAGAGTTTCGCTCTTGTTACCCAGGCTGGAGTGCAATGGCGCGATCTTGGCTCATCGCAACCTCTGCCTCCTGGGTTCAGGCAATTCTCCTGCCTCAGCCTCCTGAGTAGCTGGGATTACAGGCACGCGCCACCATGCCCAGCTGATTTTTTGTATCTTTAGTAGAGACGGGGTTTCACCGTGTTGACCAGGATGGTCTCGATCTCTTGACCTCGTGATCCACTCGCCTCAGCCTCCCAAAGTGCTGGGATTACAGGCGTGAGCCACCGCACCCGGCCTACTAGTCATTCTTTATAAGCACTCATGTAAAGCAATTATATTGCAATATTACTTACTTATTACATAATCAACACTTCTGTTTGTGTGAAATGTCACATTACATCTGAAGCCCTGAAATGCATAGGTCTACAGAAAGAAATCAACTGTTTTTCAAACCATTCACTCTAGAAAAGATACTAAATTTAAAAACAGGAATTATATTCTTTAGCTGTAAAATGAAAGGCTGGGGAAAGAAAAACTTGCAAGACTTTTCGGTTCTTAGATCTCATAATTCTAAGCCTTTTTCTTTCTCAATAAATTATCCCTCAGAAATACATAGACTACACCTTTGAAAGAAAAAAAAATATGAAGTGATAATCAATCATATTATGTTTATAGTGGGATATATTTATTTTCTATATTAGTTATAAAGAAAACTTGTCATTTTTAGCTATCTGAAAACAGAGAGAGTTACACAGACGATCAACCATATGGCATTAATAAATGTATGAGCAAGACAGACATGCAGCATTTTATATTTTAACCAAATGGCTAAACTAACTCATGAAAATGTCATATATTACCTATTTAGCTGAGAGTTTTATTGCAGAGAAATTGTGTCATAATTATCAATTACCGCAGGACCAGCCATTTCATTGTATAATTACTTCTCAAACAAATTAAAGTAGTAATTTTATTTCCCATTAAATCTTCCATGTAAATACTACTGACAGAGCGGCTGAGATTTTTTATAAAACATAGATATTTACATATTCCTACATATAAAATTGTAACTGAATGTGGGTGAAGGAAAAAGACCCCATATTCCTTAATATATGACAGTAATTAAGTATATATAATTTTTAAATACATCAGTAGTTGTCAATCTGTCTTTCACTTGCCTTAATGTTGAAGGATATAGAACAGAAATGGGAATCGGACTCCCCAAATATGCGAAAGTGGGGGATCCCAGGTCTCCTACAGTAGTATCTTCAAGTTTATCTTCTTTTCTCTGTATTTGTATAATGGAGTTATGCCTAAAATTTTGATTTTTAAAATGATTCCAATGCTTCTGACATCAAAAAGATCTGTTGCTGAAATACTTAAATACTGAAATAGATTAAATTATCTAAGAAAACAGTATTACGGAAAAAAAAATAGAATAAAAAAGCAAAAGGTAGGAACTGATAAAAGTCAAGGAAAAATTGACATTTAAACAAAAGAAATGGGCAAAAAATAGCCAAAAAATTGCTTGGTGTAATGTGATGTTCCTGCACTGCCAAAGTCTATAAAATGAATTAGAGTGAAGTAGGAATGTTAACTTTTTTGTTGTTTACTCAGAAATGGAAATATTTAGCATAATTAGTCCATTAGTGTTTTCTCTATTTTATCTCTGCAGTATTATAATTAACACAATATTACATTCAGTATAGATATGAGACCAACTTATTTCCCTCGGAGGAATTACAATGGAAATAGATTGAGTTGTCCAATGCTACCTGATATTTAAGCATTTAAAACTTAAAAAATACATTTATTTCAAAGCTTATTCTGTCTTCATCACAAAATATTCAGCACAAAAAAACAGTTGAATGTAATTTTTTATATTCCAATTGTGTCAGTAAAAATGGCAAATGACAGCAAAATAAACAAATTCCTTTATCATTTTAAAGCTTATAAAACCAATTTTAATTTGGGATGAAGGCATCACTTGTATGCATTCTATCCCAGGAAGCTAAGTGCAAAAGTGTAGGAGAGGATGCTTGAGCTGGAAGAAAGTGGAAGGTCTGGCTAAATAGAAAGGAGGGAGCTGCTGGCACACATGAGTTACTGAGAGGAGACTGCTTTTGCGCTCCGGGGAAAGACTGCTGATTTGATCAGAACAGAGACCAGAGGAGTGATGGACAGGAAGTAGGGGAGTACAGACCAGATCTGGAAAGCCTAGAAGGCTGACATGTTTAGGACACCTGTATTCTCGACACTTCAACCATCACTGAATATTCCTGCAGAAAAAGGTAACTAGAAAATATTTAAACAGCATTAATTTATCTTATATTCTGGCTGGAAATCTTTCTGATGCTCAGGGATCCCTAGTTAGCCTCAGAGACAATTTGCCAGTTGACTGGATCTTTCACATGCTTGCAGCCTAAACACTTGCTGATAATCTGAATTTTATTCATGGTTGATCATTGACTCCTTCTTGATCACTGACTCCTTCATGATCTTTTGCCTAACCACACGCAGCTCATATGTGTCTCTGTTCTTTGCCCACTTAGAGTAATCTTCACTTTTTAAAATGGATGTGATCTCTATTTGCCATGGACATTATTTAAAGACAGAAAGCTTGGTCTACACATTTTTTGCACACCCCTAAACATCAAAATAAGAATTGTAGGTGCTAAAATACTGTTAATGCTTAGACTGACTATATCGAGCCTACTAAATTAGGAATTTAAGAGGCTGAATTTATCTAATCTCTTTTTAAATGACAGAATAATCAGTGATACTGAAGAACAATCCACATCCTCATGTCTTATAGGAAGACTGCCAAACTGGGGGAAATTTTAACTACTATCAGGGGATTTGTGTTTATCATTATTCATTGTTATTTACAATGTGAATTATTGCTGTCAGTACTTATAATAATACTTTGCAAAGATTTACATTAAAAATAATGTATTTAAGTATTTGTAAATAGCAATATTTTGAAAACAAGCAGTGAACTTTGGCGGAATTCTTACTGATTCATTCATATTTGCATTATTTATAAGATGCTAATTGGGCTCTACTCTAAAGGAGGCTCTAAATATGGTACTCCACAAGAGTTCTAATTTAGTTAAGCCCAAACAACAAATATTCACAGAGCTCTCAGATTCTCAAGATTCCATGTTTGGCAAACCACATTAGTGTCCAAACTGAGACAGAAAAGTAAAACGATACTAAGCTTAGAATATTTTTAGCTTGATTGAATGAATACTTCAAGTAACATATATATATATTTTTCCCCCAAATAATCTGGAAATTCCGTAGACAGGATCTTGGCTCTTTTTTTTTTCCGAGATAGGGTCTCAGTCTGTCACCTATGCTGGAGTGCAATTGCATGACTGCAGTTCACTGCAGCCTTGACTTCCCAGGTTCAAGAGATCCTCTGCCCTCAGATCCCCAAGGAGTTGAGACTACAGTGTTATGCCACCACCCCTGGCCAGTTATTTTATTTTTAGTTGTGTAGTGATGGGGGTCTTGCTGTGTTGCCAAGGCTGATCTCAAACTCCAGAGTTCAAACAATCCTTTTGCCTCAGCCTCCCAAATTTCTAAGATGAAAGGCATGAACCACCATGCCCAGCCTAGATGATGTCTTTCATAAATGTAAGGATTTGATTTTTGACTTTGAATTTCCTTGGACTAGTTGGTGACATGTTCAGCCTTCATATGCTTGGTTCTCCTCACTTTCAAATCACTTCTCAAATAAAAAGTAAACAGCAAAATCTCCAGTAGCTTTAAATGAAAATCCTATTTCAAAAATGAATGATGTATACAGTTATCCTCAACCTATATGTGCAAAGTACAAGGTTAAGAAGGACTTCATTTTTGCTTTGATAAAAGACAAGACAACTCCATTCATAATTCCCTTCAAATTCTTCAGTATTAACATCTACCAAAAAAAGAATTCACTGTTCTATAACCTGAGATGCATTAAAGATTACATGTCAAGATCTACTTTAGAGAATAAGGGGAAACAGGAACTGTATGTGTCCTATATACACTTGCTTTACCAACAGCATGGCACCCAAGGATATGCACATGTCCTACAGACACACACACACACACCCCAAGAGCAACTAAGCCTCCTTAGCAAGATATACACAATTGCTTACCACCTGGGTTCCACATTTCCAAGCATATCCTCCCATACCAAACACTTCTTATCACACACACGTTTGACACTACTATATGGACAACTTTACCCCGAAATCCCCTTGTAGTCTCATCTTTATTACTTAGCTGTTTCTATTTCCTTATCCTATCATCTTCATCCCTGCTTCCCTACCTAGTGAATTCCAACGTATACTTTGCCATTTGTTGTTGAATTTCCACCTCTTCTCTAAAAAATGTGAGGACCTCCCTAAAATAATCAGTTGCTCCCTCATTATTTTCCCATATCACTTAGAGTAGAACACTGACATTAACCCATATCCAGTTATTTTATTGTTTTACATAGCATGCTTGTTTCCTTGCTAGAATTCAAACAATACCTCATGGGCTGAGTCAAAGTTTTTAAACCACCTCTAGTACTTAGAACAAAACATATCATGAATTTTGTACACAATTAATGTTTTCAGAAAGTCTTTCACTAACCACCTATTTTCCATATTGGCTCAAAATACTAACCCAGAACAAGAATGCTAAAATAAATATTAAAAATGGTTTTAAGTAGTTTGTGGAATTGCAATGTTTACTTATATTGCAACAGAGGAATCGGTCACAACTTTGCATTTAGAAAACAATTTTGGAAAATGTAGAAAGTTTTTGAACTTGGTACTTATCTGTTAACATACATATCTCATGAGTGTTAAGTGGCAGACAGAGAGAGAGAGAGAGAGAAATAGAGAGTATTTGAAGCAGAATGTTGACTCATATTTGCAACAGCAAGTTTTAACTTAGCACCTCTCCATTTCCAGTAATGAAAATTATAGAGGTGATATATATTGCTCTCCTATTAAAGAAATATAGATATTAAAGTATGTCTGTGACTATTACTACAAATTCTACTTTAAAAGTACCAGCACAAATGTGTTCAGTGATGAACTGTTGCTTGAATAAAGAGATCTCAGTTCTCCCTAGATATATTGTGAAATTGCTTCTGGAAGTCTTTCTGAGTCTCACTTTCTCACCCGTAAAATAAGAAGATGGACTACAGAAAGTTTTAGGCCTTTTAAATATTTGAAACGTAACTCTTGATAAAGTAATTTACACAAAAGCTGAATTGTTAATGCACTGTCTTAGTTCTTCAATAAGTCTTCTTTTAGAAAAAAATTACAAGCTTTTACATAATGAAGAAAAACTTCTATACCCATGTGAAACTTGTTCTATGATACTTTAACCAGTACAAAGTTTACAGTGACTACTCAGAAACATTTCTTCTCACAAATAAGCTATAGTCAGATAGCTTCTTGTTAGAACAATTTAGTTTAGTGTGAGTCTAAAGTATGTAGCTCCTTCAGTCATCAGAGAAATTAACACCATACAAAATCTTTTTAAAAAATCAAAATTTACCAAAGTTATTGACACAGTTTCATAGACTGACAATGGTTTGAAAATGCCCAAACATTGGTGTGTGACCCTTTAACAAAATATAACCACTTTCTGTAAAGATGCATACTGATACATAGTTCAGAAAAATCAACATACTGACATACACTTTCATGACAAGTCAAAATAAGAAACAATCACTGAACTATTTTTCCTAGGTAACACATTAGATCAAGACTAAACTGTTTGATAATGCGAACAATGACTGGATTAAAAAACGGAACACAGGCTTTCAGAGATGAGTGGCAGACCTGGGGAGCTAATTAAACAGAGTCAAATGACGAAACTAATCTATGACAAGCCTGAAATAGATTAAAACGAGTTGCATGAATAAATAAGAGTATCGCAAGTTTAGAGACGTAAGAATCAGTGATATAGATATCAGAAAGCTAGATCCTCTGCAGTTAGCACCCAGCTTGATAATGCATCACAGCCTGAAGAAAGGAGCTGCCGGTTATTTACAGATCACTATTTCTAAGCCATAGCACACAAAAACATTCTTAATGTAAATAGCAATGTCTTTTATGTTTTTAAATACTAAATCTAGCAGTGACAGCTTTGTATCTACTTGAATGTGTTGGTTAATAGTGATTAATGAAGAAACGATATTGGCTTCTGCAAGAATGCTTATTTTAAACTAAAAATTCTGCCAATGTCCATCATGTTACATACTCTGTTTTCATCTGTCCGCCATTGCAAACAGCTCACATACTCTAGTGTGAACTGGAGAAATGATCTCAATTGGTTAGAGCATTGGGTTAATGAGGACAAGGTCACAGATTTAATCCTATACAGCCCAGTTAACTTGGCAGAGAAAAACCCTGCTGCACAAACTCCAGCTGCTATTTCAGCAAAGCCCAATTGTAAATTCACATTGTGGTTCACAGGGGAAGTTTGCAAAACAGTGGAGGTGATGAAAACAACCCACCCACCCTGTTTCCTGGAAAACAATGCCAAACACCCATGGTTCAAGTCAACAATTGCTCGTTTTATTTAAATAATACGACTTTTTTTTTTCTGAATATTGCCTAGTCCCGAATACTGTTGGAAGATATAAATTCAGATAAATATGTTTTACACCACTGAATGTGTTTTTGCACATCATCTACTATCTCCCTACGTCTGTGCTTTGTTCACCTGTATCAAAGGAGTAATTCATAGATCCTAAGCAGCAAGTTCAAATTGCATCAGGCAGAAATGGTCATTTCTAAGGGTATAATTATGTAAAACAGAGTACATTTTCTGAGCCTCAGATTTAGAGGAAATTTTTCAGCAATGAGATATACTAAGCCACACTAATAACGGGCATTTTGCTCCCTAAGCATTACAAATGAGAGACATCCTGTTTCATAAAAGACTCATAATTTAAAAATGAGTTTATGTGATAGATTAGTGAATTAGCTGCAACAAAAGATCCTAAGTGACCATGCCAAATATTAGAAGCAGCACATATGCTGAATATGAGCACACACACACACACATACACACACAAACGCACACACACACACACATAAATGCACGCACACACGTGAGCGCGCACACACACACACACACACACACTCAAGCTAAAAATCAAAATGTGAGTGCCATTATCTAATATTAATTTTGTATCTCCTTCTTCAGTCTCCTATTTAAATTTTTGAGAGTATATCATTAAAGAGCTTTAAGAACCAGAGGTACACAACTTGCTTTAATGATGTTAAATGAACTAGCTCCTTCTGATTTCTAGCTGTCACTGAATGTCTGTGTCATCCTGCTTTATATGTACTTTAGATGAAAGATTGTGGCATCTACTTCAAGTAAGAGAAAACAGAGTTAAAGTGTTGACTCAAGATGCCACTCATTATAATTCCCATATTTAATCCTCTATTTTATATTAATGTTTACTTTGAGAAAGGTATTTAATCAATGTTTTCACTGAACTGAGCTCTATCACTCCTAAATTTTTTACCCCCTTCTCTGATTTAGTCTTGATTGTTCTCTAAAGCACAGAAAAGGGAAGAAACATTTAAAACTTCTATCAAAGCAAAGTGGAAGAGTAGAATCATTAGATTTTTTTTTTTCAGGAATATCTGCAGAACCATAAGGGCCAAAACTGACTTCAAATGACACATAAAATTTTCTCAGTCTAAAAATTGGCATTCTGCTAGACCCTATTTGACTGATAACTATTATACTTTTCCTCTAACTCTTTTACTTATAAGGTGGAGCAACACACTGTCTAGAGTTTCTTCATTTTTATATTCTTGTTGCTTCATTTGGCTCATTTATTAACAAATTCCACAAAAGTGTATTTTTGTGTTATCATTATGAGTGTTATCAGCACAGGAATTTGAAGTCACACAATAAATTAGAAGATAAATTTGTACAAAATCACTTATGGTTGAGCTCTAATATTATCAGAATTAACATACTACTTATGAAAATGGTGCTTCTTCTAAATAATATTTTTAAGTTTAAACAACAGTAGTAAACTCATATTGGCATTTCTAGGGGGTTTTTTTCTGTTAAGTTCTGATTTTTTTTTAGTATAAACACTGAAATAAGTCAAATAAGTTAAATAGATAAAATAAAACAAATATATACAAAGTCTAGGGATTTAAAAGATAATCTTAATTTTTTAGCTATGGTTTTATCTCATAAGGTATTATAAAGAAAATAATTGGTTTGAAAAATCAGTTTTGAGTTTGCCATAGCTCTATTTTTTGTGGTTGTGTGACATTAGGCTACTTACTTATGTTCTCGCAGTTTCAATTTCCAAATTTGCAAATTAGAAGGTAAAAGTTATACTAAATATTATAATTAACATATAGGATAATTAAACACATACTAGGGGCTCAAAATTTTAGTTGTTTTTAGTGATCGTTTTATTAAGGTGGATATATTAATAATTGTGTTTTATGCATATTTGTGTTAACAATTAGTCTTATTGCTGTTGTTAACACTGGGTCCAAAATGGACCAATCATCATCAACAACCACCACCAAAAGCTTAAATGCCTATTTGTTTCTCCCTATGCTCCCCCTACATGCCCTCATGAAATAAGGCCTTTGAATAGGCTATGCCAGAAATATGCTCTCTACCATTTTCATCTTGTGAATGCTTCCTTATTACTCAGATATCCTTATAATTGTCCCGTTCTTAGGGAAATACCTTGACCTCCTTAAGTCATCTTGTTTTATTTTTAAAACAAAAATAAGAGCACTTATCACTTTGTAATCTTGCATTTACTTATGGTTTACGGTAAAGGAAGACTCAATTTAGGATTACAGACACAGGCTCCAGACTCGCAACACCAGTCATAGAAAAAATGAGGCTAATATTCGGTTTATAAATAGTAAACCCCACTCCACTTCCAATTTCCCTCCTTTACCTGCGCTCAAAAAATACTGACAGATAAGAATTTATCTCTCAAGCCAAAGGTAGAAATTTCTTTTTTGAAGAAATATAAAAAGCATATTCTAAGAATTCTCTAACTGTGAACACAAATGTTGACAACCACAGATTAAAGCATTTAGAGTCCTTCAGTTTAAAGGACAGATTCGTCCTATTAATTCTTTGTCAAGAGAGACAGAGACAAAACCTGCATAAGTGTACAGACCCCCAAGTCTGCTTTTCTTTTACTTATTCTTCAATATGAACAGAGATCAAAGCATTACCATACATTTAAGAACAGTCTTCAACATGGAAAAAATAATTTTTTATTTTATTTTTTTATTATACTCTAAGTTCTGTGGTACATGTGCAGAATGTACACGTTTGTTACATAGTTATACACATGTCATGATGGTTTGCTGTATCCATCACCCCGTCATCCACATTAGGTATTTCTCCTAATGGTATCCGTCCCCTAGCCTCCCACTGCCTGACAGGCCCCAGTGTGTGATGTTCCCCTCCCTGTGTCCATGTGTTCTCACTGGAAAACAGCAATTTTTTAAAAAAGGAAAATGAGTACTGGGGAAGAAGAGGTTATTAAAAGAAAAAAAGAATAGAAATAAAACTAAACTAACCCAGATAAAATTCTCAATACCAATATTGCTAAAATGATTTACTTATGAAGACAGTGTATCCATAATACACGTATAGGGTGCTGTGGGGAAAAAGCAAACAAAGAACAACAAAAAATTAAACTAAAAGGTACTTTCAGTGGAAGAATTGGAAGATAAAATGAAGAACAGGAGGTGAAACTTTTGAGAAAAAAAGCTAAGAGATATACAGATTCAATAAAAGGATCCAGCATACAATTCAAGAAAGATAGAACATTGTAAAAGAGATAGAGATTTCAAAGAAATAAAAGACATGGATTTCCTGGTGTTGAAGGGCACATCACATTTTTCCTGCATTCTTACGTACTTTCTAATTTGTCTCTTGACTTCTATATTTGCTTCTTACATTTATTTATCAATATAGGAGTGACCCTTTATAAAATGTAATACAGAGCAGTAAACATCTTTGCTCAACTCCCTGAAATAGAGGAAAAGTAAAAGTCCTCATTTGATCTGTCACCATCCCCAGCTCCAATCATTATCTTTGACCTCATCTTTTAACACTTTCACCTTTGCTTACTCCAGTCTCAAAGATCAGGTACACTTCCCAAGTAGGATTTTTTTTCTCTAATTTTGCCTTCTGCTTCAAACTCTGTTTCTCTAGATATCTGTATATTTAACTCCTTCCTCAAATATTGTTTAAATGATATCTAACTTGATCACATTATTTAAAATTATAACCTACACTCAGCAAGAATGGTCTTCCTCAACCTGCTTTATGTTTTCATTTCCCCATAGCTTTCTTAAATGTGATGTAATTTATTTACTTATTGTGTCCAATCCTTATTGTTTGTTCAATGGGCTATAAGCTTCAGGAGGTCAAGAACATTTGTAGTTTTCACTCATTATTTTATTCCATGAGCTTGGAACAGTGCCTGATACATAGAAGATGCCAGATAGCTATTTATTGGATGAGTAGATAAACATACAAATAAGTGAAGAAGTTCTTCATGAGTGGCATGCAACTTTGAAATACTGGAATTATAGAAAAGAAAACATAATCTTAGCACATCACTCATTGTAATAAACAATGTTCATAGTCTGAATAATAATTATGGTATTACAGGCTTTTCAAATTATAGAATCAGACAATTGAACAAAGCATGAATGACATAATTACAGTTATACAAGGAGGTGAAAGATCTCAACAAAGAGAACTACAAAATGCTGCTGAAAGAAACCACAGATGATACAAATAAATGGAAAAATATTCCATGCTCATGGACAGGAAGACTCAATATCATTAAATGGCCATACTGCCCAAAGAAACCTGCAGATTCAACAAACCGCCAATGTCATTTTTCACAGAATTCGAAAAAAACTATTCTAAAGTTTGTATGTAATCAGAAGAGAGCCTGAATAGCCAAAGCAATAAGAAAAAAGCAGAAGAAATCACATTATCAAACTTTACACTACAAAGCTACAGTAACCAAAGCAGCATGGTACTGGTACAAAAACAGACACAACTGAAACAATAGAGAAGCCAGAAATAAAGGTGTGCATCCACGACCATTTGAACTTCAACAGGGTTGACAAAAATAAGCAATGAGAAAAGGACTTCCTATTCAATAAATGGTGCCAGGATAACTGTATCCATATACAGAAGAATGAAGTTAGATTCCTACCCATCACCATATGCAAAAATTAACTCAAGATGGATTAATGACTTAAATATAAGGCCTATACTAAAAAATCCTAGAAGAAACCCAGGAAATACCCTTCTGAATGTTAGCCTTGGCAAATAATTTATGACTAAGTCCTCAGAAGCAACTGCAACAAAAATAAAAATTGACAAGTGGAATCTAATTAAACTAAAGAGACTGCCCAGCAAAATAAATTACCAATGGATAACCTATAGAATAAAGTAAAATATTGACAAATATTATGCATCCAGCAAAGGTCTAATATCTGGAATCTCTAAGGTACTTAAAAAATTGAACAAGTGAAAAACAACCCCATTAAAATGTGGACAAAGTACATGAAGAGAAACTTCTTAAAAGAAGACAGTTGAGCAAAAACATACATATGAAAAAATGCTCAGCATCATTAATCATCAGAGAAATGCAAATTGAAACCACAATAAGATACCATCTCACATAACTTTATTATGTATCTCACATGACTTTATTAAAAAGTCAAAGCTAGATGCTGGTGAGGATGTAGAGAAATGAGAACACTTAAATACTGTTGATGGGAATGTAAATTAATACAGCCAGTATGGAAACTTGTTTGGAGATTCCTCAAAGAACTAAAAATAGAAGCCCAACTTGACTCGGCAATCCTATTATTGGATATATGCCCAAAGGAAAATAAATCCTACCAAAAAGATATATGCACTCATATGTTCATCACAGCACTATTCTTAATACCAAAGACATTGAATCAACCTACATGCCAATAAACAGTGCAATGAATGAAGAAAATGTGCTATATATACACAATATAAAATATTATGCAGCCATAAAAAAGAAAGAAATCATATCGTTTACAGCAACATAGGAGGCTATTATCCTAAGCTAATTAATACAGGAACAAAAAACCATACCACATTTTCTCACTTATAAATGGGAACCAGACACATTGGGTACATGTGGACATAAAGATGGGTATATTAGACACTGGAGTCTCTAAAGTTGAGGAGGGAGGGAGGGAGTAAATAGTTGAAAAACTATCTACCGGGTACCATACTAACTACCTGGGTGATGGGATCAGTCATACTCTGAACTTCAGCATCACCTACTATACCCATGTAACAAATCTGCACATGTGCTGAATCTAAAATAGAAGTTGAAATTTCATAATTGGGATTATGTAACCTTGCAAAGTAAAAATCAAGGTACACTAGTAAGATTTGGAAGGTACAAAATGATCAGGAAAGGAGAAAAAATGGGAAGACCACTACTATGACCTATCACACAAATTAGGAGTCAAGATGAATCCTGTTCTCATAGAAAGCTGATGACTGGTTAACAAAATGGTTACTAGAGTATTATTTTCAAGGTTATAGATGTATTTTTTTTTAATTTGAAGGGAAAAGAAAATGGCTTAGAGAATGCTTATTAATAATTATTAACCTAACTACAAAACATTTTTCTTTTGCATGTGAAAAAAACCCATTGATTAAATTATTTTATGAATTATGTAGAGGTATTTTTCAGGTGAATTACAATAAACTATAACCATGAAATTAAAACACAAAACTAATGTTAAATTTAGAGTGCCTGATACTAGTCATTTATCACGAGATGAAGGCCAGCATGACAAATTTAAATAATACTACAGATGTCTTTTTTTTTTTTGAGACGGAGTTTCGCTCGTTACCCAGGCTGGAGTGCAATGGCGCGATATCGGCTCACCGCAACCTCCGCCTCCTGGGTTCAGGCAATTCTCCTGCCTCAGCCTCCTGAGTAGCTGGGATTACAGGCACGCGCCACCATGCCCAGCTGATTTTTTGTATTTTTAATAGAGACGGGGTTTCACCATGTTGACCAGGATGGTCTTGATCTCTTGACCTCATGATCCACCCGCTTCGGCCTCCCAAAGTGCTGGGATTACAGGCGTGAGCCACCGCGTCCAGCCCAGGTGTCTTTTTTAATAGTCCAGTGGTTGAAGCTGTAGTCTTCTTAAGGCAGCACAATGACAGACTGGGAAAAGCTGTAGCTTAAAATGTATTCAGTTTTGTAATTCATATATTAATTTAATTACCAAATGTATATTATGTCAGATATTTTCCAGGCACTGTGCAACATTTTTTGAGATAACTCATACAGCCACGTTCTCATTTTTAAGTAACTTATCACCATCTAAAGCCATAGGTCAGGAATTTGAAAAGCCGAGGCGGGTGGATACAAAATCAATGTGAAGAAATCACAAGCATTCCTATACACTAATAATAGACTAACAGAGAGACAAATCACGAATAAACTGCCATCACAATTGCTACAAAGAGAATAAAATACCTAGGAATACAACTAACAAAGGATATAAAGGACCTTTTCAAGGAGAACTACAAACCACTGCTCAAGGAAATAAGAGAGAACATAAACAGATGGAAAAACATTCCATTCTCATGGTTAGGAAGAATCAATATTGTGAAAATGGCCATACTGCCCAAAGTAATTTATAGATTCAATGCTATCGCCATCAAGCTACCTATAACCCTCTTCACAAAACTGGAAAAAAACACCTTAAACTTCATATGGAATGAAAAGTGAGCCCACTTAGCCAAGTCAATTCTAAGCAAAAAGAACAAAGTGGGAGGCATCACAATCCCTGAATTCAAACTACAGTAATCAAAACAGCATGGTACTGGTATCAAAACAGAGATATAGACCAATGGAACAGAACAGAGGCCTTGGAGGCAATGCCACACATCTACAACCATCTGATCTTTGACAAACCTGACAAAAACAAGCAATGGGGAAAGGGTTCTCTGTTTAATAAATGGTGTTGGGAAAACTGGCTAGCCATGTGCAGAAGGCAGAAACTAGACGCCTTCTTTATACCTTATATAAAAATTAACTCCAGATGGATTAAAGACTTAAACATAAGACCTAACACCATAAAAACCCTAGAAAAAAACCAAGGCAAAACCATTCAGGACATAGGCATAGGCAAGGACTTCATGACTAAAACACCAAAAGCATTGGCAACAAAAGCCAAAATAGACAAATGGGATCTAATTAAACTCCAGAGCTTCTGCACAGCAAAAGAAACAGTCATTAGGGTGAATAGGCAACCAAAAGAATGGGAAAAAATTTTTGCAATCTACCATCTAACAAAGGGCTAATATCCAAAATCTACAAAGAGCTAAAACAGATTTACAAGAAAAAAACAAGCAAACCCATTGAAAAGTGGGCAAAGGATATGAACAGACACTTTTCAAAAGAAGACATATATGAGGCCAACACACATATGGAAAAATGCTCATCATCACTGGTCATTAGAGAAATGCAAATCAAAACCACATTGAGATACCATCTCACGCCAGTTAGAATGGAAATCTTTAAAGAATCTGGAGACAACAGATGCTGGAGAGGATGTGGAGAAATAGAAACAATTTTACACTGTTGGTGGAAGGGTAAATTAATTCAACCATTGTGGAAGACACTGTGGTGATTCCTTAAGGACCTAGACATAGAAATTCCATTTGACCCAGAAATGCCATTATTGGGTATATATCCAAAGGATTATAATCATTCTATTATAAAGACACATGCACACATATGTTCATTGCAGCATTGTTTACAATAGCAAAGACCTGGAACTAACCCAAATGCTCACTGATGATAGACTGGACAAGGAAAATGTGGCACATATACACCATGGAATACTATGCAGTCATAATAAATGATGAGTTTGTGTCCTTTGTAGGGACATGGATGAATCTGGAAACCATCATTCTCAGCAAACTGACACAGAACAGAAAATCAAATACTACATGTTCTCACTCATAGGCAGGTGTTGAACAATGAGAACACATGGACATAGGGAGGGGAGCATCACATACTGGGGTCTGTTGATGGGGACTAGGGGAGGGACAGTTGTGGGTAGGGAGTTGGGGAGGGATAACAAGGGGAGAAATACCAGTTATAGGTGACGGTGGGATGGAGGCAGCAAACCACATTGCCATGTATGTACCTATGCAACAATCCTGCATGTTCTGCACATATACCCCAGAACTAAATTGCAACAAAATATATAAAGAAAAGGTTAAAAAAATAAAAATAATAATAAAAAATAGCCTCCAACAGGATACCTAGCTTCATTATTATATTCCTCAAATCTATCCACTCTATCTGAAATAATATATAATAAAAATGAATAATTATTGCCATTTCCTTCTTCAAATGCATTTTAGTTCCCTGCTCATGTTATGCTTCTCAGCATAAAAAATAACATCCTCTACAGTGTGACCTTTCCCTGTTCTCAAGCTCCTTTGTGACATTCTTTATCTTCCACTTATGCTATGGCAATGCCCAACTACTTCTTCATTTCTACCATGACATGCTATTTTGTGTCTGAGTCTTTTGTCATGCTACCCCACTGACCTAGATAACACTATGCATCACCTCCTTTCTTGATTATTAGAGGTAGTAAACATCATCCAGGTAGTTTTTCTTGATGACACCCTCTCTCAGCCCATTTCACCATTCTCCAGGGCTTCTATAAAACTGCAGGTTTATTTATATTCATGTACTTTCTATATTTTTAAAATTTATTAATTTGCGTATCTATCTCTTCCAGAAGGGGGACTTCTAGAGAGCAAGGTCTATGTCATATAAGTCCCTGTATGCCAGACACATAGAAAAACTCAACAAATACTTATAAATAGGAGAGAATGGTGGTAACAGAGATGATATGGAAAACATGATATAAATGTAAACGGAAAGAAATGATCGAGAGATGGAAGAAGCAAGTCATTTGTAAAAATGAGGTTAAAATGGAAGGGAAAGGATAATTGATGAGATTTTGATAAAGAGGGTCCTATCTAAAAGATAAATGTTGAAAGGAGAAATAGAAGAAATATGGACAAATAATGAGAATACGGGCAGGCACAGTGGCTCATGCCTGTAATACAAGTACTTTAGAAGGCCGAGGAGGGTGGATCACATGAGGTCAGGAGTTCAAGATCAGTCTGACCAACATGGTGAAACTCCGTCTCTACTAAAAACAGAAAAATTAGCCAGGCATGGTGGTGCATGCCTGTAATCCCAGATACTTGCTAAGCTGAGGCAAGAAAATCACTTGAACTTGGGAGGTGGAGATTGCAGTGAGCCGAGATTATGCCACTGCACTCCAGCCTGGCTGACTGGGCAAGACTTCTGAGTCAATAAATAAATAAATAAATTTTAAAAATTCAAAAAGGAAAAATAATGAGATTAGGTGAGTTGAAGAACAGGATTATTAGAGAACAAGATAAGAGAAGCAGACTGTGGAAATAAAAGGATAAAACTGACAATCTAATTACACTGAGGCGAGAGAAGTAGAAGAAAATAAACCAGAAGGTAGTGTTGACAAGTAATCTCCAAGGAAAGCAGTGAACATAAAGTAGCCATCTGGGTAATGAAAAAAAAAAAAAAAAAAAAAGAAAGAGAAGAGAAATCTCAGAGTAATTAAGAGAAGAGAAAGAGTATTTAAGAGACGAGATTTAGGGGGGAAATATGAAAAAGAAAGTAAAAAAAAGTGACTTGGAAATATATTGGAATATTGACTTTTAAATATTGAACCATTTGAAATAATGGATACACACTGAACCCCAAATTAGCAATTCCACTGGCAATGTAGTCATTAAGAGAGCACTGTGGGGTTACTCATGTTTTGTTTTAGGTTAATTTTATTATATTTGTAGCTATAGTAAATGAGTTTTGCTCTCATTCAGCGCAATTGCAATTCAGTATGTACCCTTTGCTATAACAAATGAGCCAGATTTGAAATATACACTGTCCTTTTCTGTCAATGCACTTTAAAAGACTGCAAGTCCCCACTGGCATCTTACAGTGTATGACTATACTAAGAGAAAAATGGAAGAAAAGCACCATGGGCAGATGTCGTGAATGCTGTCAGAGTAGGTAACATTTATGTGATATGACTCAACTTGACATCTCTCAGTATTCCATTACAAATCTGAGAGATTATGTTTTCACTTGTAGGCTGCAGTTGCCTCAGGTACCCAGATACTATCCCTGTTCTTCAGCAGAGGTCAGCCAATACTCATTATTAAACACCAGTCAAACACATGGAGGCCAGCTGGCAAACTGACACTCCTGAAATCTTGAATCTGCCTTTTCTAATCTTATTTTGCAGAAGGCATACCTCAAGGAACATCAAGATGTTAGTTAGTTAGGGTGTGCCTAAAAATATAATAGGACTCTGTGTGTGTGTGTGTGTGTGTGGTGTTTTAAGTAGGATTCCATTGTTTTATAATAACATTCTTTATCCAGAAAAATCAAAAGCAAACCAAACAAAAGTTTATATGTATTTAAAACAACACCCTTTAATGTTTGTTTATCTTGATTTTATTTTTAAGGAATTCCTTCTCATTTCTAGCAATGCAGAATATAATCTACTCTTCTCCCTACATGACCCACATCACTGAAACTGCACATTGCCCTTTGGCTCTCTTGTAATATTATTCTACCATGAATTAGCTATCTATGATGACTGATCTCTGCTGTCTTTTTGGCTAAAATGTTTTTATCCTTTTTCTGCCATCAGCTGTTGACTATAAACTTTTCCATTATCTAACTATGGCATTATGTGGGTTCACCCCATCTTCTAATATTTATGGGACTCTGTAAGGAATTTTAAATTCCATACCAGCTCTGTCCTATGGTTTTTCTCTTGTCTGTTTACATTATGTTTTAGAGAATTGAATTAATTTGAAAATAACAGTCATCATTTATTGTGTCCTCACTTTGTTCCATACATTTTTATACGCATTATTAAAAAATCACAGCAAACCTATCGTGGATCTTCTTTCTTCATTTTAATGATAATAAAATTGGAATTGTGAGAGAGCAAATGATTTGTCCATACCACAATTAGCCTCTAATGACAATCTCAGGATTCAACAATGGTTTGTTGGATTCCAAAGCCAACACTCAAGGAGAAACACTAGAAAAATAAACAGTAGCACTCTGGCATTTTCCACCATGAATGGTACTTTTATACATACTAGGGAAAACTCAAGGATACAGATAATCTGATGGGATAATCAGAGCTAATCAATGCAACTACAAGTATTACACACTGAGAGTTGTTGATGACATTGTTCATCTTTATTAGACCATATTTTAGAGAGCATCCTATTTTCTCTGAACCTAAAGAAACAACTCAAAACAAACTACTCTATATTGGGAGGAAATTAAAATTGCCTCGAATAGATACTCCTAAGACAATGCTAGTTTTATCTACCTACACCTTAAAATGTTGTGTTTCTTTTGCTTTCTGTTCAAATAACATACTCTGAAAACTTATTGTGAGACTGCATCCTCTGCTCCTTAATTGTCCTCAAAATGTAAAACATAAGGTGAAAAGAGACTAAACAAAAATGTTACTGTTATAACATTAAAAAAGTCTATATAGAAAGATATTTATTCAGTTTGATTTTGGTATCTCTGGTAGCATCCTAGTGGAAACTTCTTTTTAATAATAGAAGGTGCTCTAACTCCTGCTTAAAATAGAATATAAAAGAAAGTGTTCATTGCTTTAACCCTGTTGCTGTCATGTATTTCTACCTTAGAGCAGATGAGAGTATTGTGATAGAGATTTAAAGCTAAATTTCCTTTTTGGTTTCTTTTCGGGATTTATATTGAAGAACTACCAAAAATATGGGTATTCCTTCTGCTAGGCTACTAAGCTCTAATCTGGAAACAAAACCAGCCAAACAAACAAATACAACTGAGGAAAGTACAGCTATACTCTTCATAGATAAGGGATTCCATGAAACACCTATACAATATTCTTATTTCCAAGCCCATCATGATGATTTTTTATATTTTATTATCTAAAACACACATGTTTTAGATATGTTCATCTTGGCCACTCCCTCTTTAAACCTTTCTTGTACATTATATGTTTCAGAACATTATATGTTCTAAACATATGTTCATATATGTTCTAAAACATATAATGTACAAGAAAGATTTAAAGAGGGAGTGGCCAAGATGGCCAACTAGATGCAGCTGGTGTGCATGGCTCTCATGGAGAAGAATGAAATGGGTGAGTAATACAGTGCCTTCAACTGAAACATCCAGGTACTCACTGGATGATTGGGACTAATCAAGGAAACAACTTGACCCACAAGAGAACAAAGAAGAGCAAGACAGGACAACCACCCACCTGGGAGCAACACACAGCAAGGAGAACCTCCTCAACCCAGAGAAGTGGTGACTGAATGAGCAGCCTCAGGAGACTATGCTTCTCCCACAGTTCTTTGTAATCCTCAGGTCAGGAGATCGTCTTGTGAACCCACTGCATCAGGGCCTTCAGGCAGACAGACAGAGCCACTTGGAGTCTTGGAAGAGCAGCTGCTTAGTTATGCGTGGAGACCCTGGAGCCTTAGGTACTTGGACTTTCCCGCAAAAGAAGCTGAAGCTCCAGCAAAGTGGGAGGTTAGACCCCCTTACATACAATATACCAGAATCTCTGGGACACAGTTAAGGCAGTGTTAAGAGGGAAATTCATAGCACTAAATGCTCACATTAAAATTTAGAAACTCTTAAATTAACATCCTAACCTGACAACTGAAAATATTCGAGAAGCAAAAACATATAAACCCAAAGCCAGCTGATAACAAGAAATAGGAAATATCAGAGCTTAAATAAAGGAAATTGAGACACACAAAATAATTCAAAAGATCAATGGATACAAAAGTTGGTTTTTGAAAAAAATAATAAGATAGGCTACTGCACCTGGACTAATAAAGAAGAAAAGAGAGAATATCCAAATAAGCACAACTAGAAATGATAAAGGAATGTTATTATTGGCCCCACAGAAAATAAAAAGAACCATCAGAAACTACTACAAACACCTCTAGGCACACACACCAGAAAACCTAGAAGAGATGGATAAATTTCTTTTCTCCTAGAAGAGACACATACACTCTCCCAAGACTGAACCAGAAAGCAATTGATTACCTAAACAGATCAATAAGGAGCTTCAAAATTAAATCAGTAATAAATAGCCTATCAACCAAAAGAAGTCCAGCACCTGATGGATTCACAGCTAAATTATACCAGATGTACAAAGAAGAACTGGTACTGTTCCTACTCAATCTATTCCAAAAATTGAGGAGGAGGGACTCCTCCACAACTCATTCTATAAGGCCAGCATCATCTTCACACCAAATCCTGGCAGAGACACACAAAAAAGAAAACATCAGGCCAATGTCCTTGATGAACATTGATGCAAAAATCATCAACAAAATACTTGTAAACTGAATTCAGCAGCATGCCAAAAGACTAACCCATGGTGATAAAGTAGGCTTCATCCCTGGGATGCAAGGTTAGTTCAACCTATACAAATCAATAAATGTGATTCATCACAGAAACAGGACTAAAGACAAAAACCTCATCAATATCTCAGTACTTGTAGAAAAGGCTTTTTATAAAATTCAACACTCTTTCATGTTAAAATTCTCAATAAACTAGGTATTGAAGGAACATACCTCAAAATAATAAGAGCCATCCTATGACAAATCCACAGCCAACATTATGCCAAATGGGCAAAAGTTAGAAGCATTCCCATTGAAAACCAGCAGAAGACAAGGATGCTCTCTCTCTCCTATTCAACACAGTATTGAAAGTCCTAGCCAGAGCTACCTGGCAAGAGAAACAAATAAAGGATATCCAAATAGCAGGAGAGGAAGTCAAACTATTTCTGTTTGTAGACTACATGATTCTATATCTAGAAAACCCCAGTGCTGGCCCAATATCTCCTCCAACTGATAAATTCAGCTAAGTTGCAGGATATAAAATTAATGTGCAAAAATCACTAGCATTCCTATACACCAATGACAGCCAAATGAAGAGCCAAATCAGCAAGTCAATCTCATTCAAAACTGTCACAAAAAGAATAAAATACCTAGGAATACAGCTAACCAGGGAGGTGAAAGATCTCTACAAGGAGAACTATAAAATGCTGCTTAAAGAAATCAGAGAAGACACTAAGAAATGGAAAAACATGCCATGCTCGTCGACAGAAATAATCAGTACCATTAAAATGGTGATACCATCCAAGGCAATTTACAGATTCAATGCTATTTTTATTAAACTACCAATGACCTTCTTCACAGAACTAGAAAAAACAAATTTAAAATTCATATGGAACAAAAAAGAGTCTGAGTAGCCAAGGCAATCCTAACCAAAAAGAACAAAGCTGGAGGCATCATGTTACCAGACTTCAAACTATATAAGGCTACATTAATCAAAAAATGCATGGTACTGGTACAAAAACAGATAAATAGACCAATGGAACAGAGGAGAGAGCCTAGAAATAAGGCCTCACATCTACGACTATCTGATCTTCAAAGAAGCTGACAAAAACAAGCAATGGGTGAATGACTCCCCTATTCAATGAATGGTGCTGTGATAACTGGCTAGCCAGGTTCAGAAGATGAACCTGGACCTCTCCCTTACACCACATACAAAAATCAACTCAAGATGGATTAAAGACTACACGTAAAATCCCAAAACTACAAAAACCCTCTAGGAGAACCTAGGCAATACCGTTCTGGACATACAAACAGGCAAAGATTTTATGATGAAGACAACAAAAGCAATTGCAACAAAAGCAAAAAATGACAAGTGGAACCTAATTAAACTTAAGATCTTCTGCACAGCAAAAGAAACTATTAACGGAGTAAACAGACAACCTAAAGAATGGGAGAAAATGTTTGCAAACTACACATCTGACAAAGGTCTAATATCTAGCATTGATAAGGAACTTAAATTTACAAGAGAAAAACAACCTCATTAAAAAGTGAGCAAAGGATATGAACAGACACTTCTCAAAAGAAGACACACATGTGGCCAAGAAGCATATGAAAACAAGCACTATATCACTGATCATTAGAGAAATACAAATTGAAACCGAAATGAGATACCATCTCACACCAGTCAGAATAGCTATTATTAAAGAGTCAATTCTATTACTGGGTAAATACCCGGAGGAATAGAAATCATTCTATCATAAAGACACATGCAAATGTTCATTGTCACAGAGACTATCCACAGTCGTAAAGACGTGTCATGGAATCAACCTAAATGCCATCAATGACAGACTGTATAAAGAAAATGTGGTACATACATACATGTCATACTATGAAGCCATAAAAACAAGTGAGAGCATGTCTTTTATGGGAATGTGGATGGAGCTGGAGGTTATCATCCTTAGCAGGAACAGAAAATGAAATACCACATGTTCTCACTTATAAGTGGGAGTTAAATGATAAGAACTTTTGAACACAAAGAAGAAAACAATACTCACGTCTACTTGAAGGGACATGGTGGGAGAAGGGAGAGGGCAGAAAAGATAACTATTTGGTACTGGCCTTAATATCTGGGTGATGAAATAATATGTACAATAAACCCCTGTGCAGCATATTTACCTATGCAACAAACCTTCACTTTTACACCCAAACTTACAAGTCTTTTTAAAAAGCCAAAACTGTATATAGGAACCACAAAATAAGGAGAGAGAAATGTTTAACAAGTTATGAATGGCCAAATTAGTATTTGGTATTATATTACATTTTTCAATAATTCTAGTGTCTAATCTAGATTCATTTTCTTGTCTTTTCACACAGCCTACCTTGAGAAGATTTTTGGCTCTCGCAGCTTTGAAAAATATGTCTCTCAGAATAATTCCCAAATTTGGATCTATTATGAATATTCTCCTGAAGCCTAGCCGCTCTTTCCAACAGGAAGTCAGATATTTTCACATGCACATTTTTTTCTGAAATCCAAAATATCTGATTTTGAAGTCTCTATTGTCCTCAGAATTATCTTTTTTCTTTATTTCACACTTTGGTAAAAAAAAAATATATAGCACCAATAGTTTTTTCTCCATTATCCATGCACAACATATTAGAGTCATCTTAAAATGCTTGACATCCTCAGGCTTTTTTTTTTTAATTTTTTTTTTTTTTTTTTTTTTGACAGAGAGAGAGAGAGAGAGAGAGAGAGTCTTGCTCTGTTGCCCGGGCTGGAGTGCAGTGGCAGATCATAGCCTGCTTAAGCCTCAAGATCCTGGTCTCGATCAAGTGATCATCCTGCCTCAGTCTCTTCACTAGCTGGGACGACAGAATAGGGCCACTATGTCTGGCTCCTTAGATTTTTATAAAATTAAGTTTCAATTCCAGTCCTTTCATGATGTGTTCTCAATCCATACCATGCTATCTCCTGCTTCGTTTCTTCTTAACTGTGCCCTACATTCCATATCCCTTCAGTGGAGAATGCTGCTTCCACTTTCCCACCTGGGAAGCTACTCATCCTGTCAGACTGAACTCAAATAGTTCTTCCTTTGTGAAATCTTCATTAATCCACAAGACATGGCTGCTCACTTCTTTTCTGGGTTCTTCTTACTTTCTTTTTTTTAAGAGATGGGGTCTTGTTCTGTTGTCCAGGTGGGAGTATAATGGTGGAATTGGAGCTCACTGCAGCCTGGAACTTCTGGGCTCAAGTTTTCCCCTCGCTAAGCCGCCTGAGTAGCTAGGACTATAGGTATGGGCCACTATGCCCAGCTAATATTTCCTTTTTTTATTTTTGTGGTAGGAGGGAAGAGTAGGGGTGTGAGGTCTCTCTGTGTTGCCCAGACTGGTCTTGAACTTTTGGCCTCAAGCATCCTCCCATCTCAGCCTCCCAAAGTGCTGAGAATAGAAGTCTGAGCCACTGTATCCAACCTGGGTTCTTATTTTTTACATTTATTATTCCTCTAATTTCTGTAAGTCTTTGAGGACAGAAATCGAGTCCAATTTTTTTGTTTTAAAAAGCTGAATTTTGTTTTTTACACGAAGACCAGAATCCTGTGTATAATAGATGATTACTAAATAGTTTTAAATGCATGCATGAAAGAATGAGCACATGAATGAACAAATAAATCAATGAATCTTAAACTTCTTTATTCATTTTCCTGGATGTCTTTCCACTGCCTTTTGTTTTTCCTTCCACCTATTTACTTGCAAAATAATTCCCCAGGTAATTTTAGTATCTGCTTAAACAGAAAAGCCAAAGCTTTCATAAAATATCTTATACAAAATAATTCAGCTTATTTTTTCAAGTCCACAATATGTTGGTAAACTTTGAAAACATTTAATAATTTTCAAATAGTTACGTTAAGCTATCTATATATAGTTTTGAATTAATTCCCTACATGTGAGGATAAACTGTAATAAATAAAAAAACTTTCAATGTTCAAAGGACTAAAGATTATATTTAATATTCTCATTCCTGCAAATCACTTGTTTCCATTTGTATTTCTCTATTTCTTGCAGACTATCAATTCTGTCAGTTCAGAAACATGGTGGAACCCTTTCATAACATCTTAGGTCTCCCTTGTGGGGTGTAAGAAATATTCTCCTGCAGATAATATTTAAATTGATAGGTTTCAGGGTATTATTCCTAAGGGAAACTCAGAAGTTATCTCCTCTAAAACATTTAATTGCCCAAAATATCTAATTCAAAATTCTTAATGTTTTGGCCTCCACAATGAAATTGTGTTTTTTTGTTATTACAGATAAAAAAAATTTTAAAGCCAGTAAAAATTCCATAAACTGGCACGTGATATGAATGCTATATTGATGGGAAAGTCTAGATAAGTAAATATAATGATTTGAAAGCACAGAGTAAGGTCCCATGGAGAAAGTAAAATTACTAAAGAGCCATTTTGCCATTATATGAACAAACAGAACGCATTCTCACATTTTAAGTGTCATGATAATTACAATGAGAATGATAACTAACATTTGTATAGTTGCACCCAAATGACCAGTAAGATCATGCAGAAAGGACCTGGCTAATGAGCCTGTAACAGCCAAGGCACGGGCACTGAGATCAGTTCTTATCCGTAATTAGGAAATATGGTCACAAAATATAAATAGGAAAGATTGCCTTTGAGGTGAGTACTTACTTGAAATGAAGGTTGGAGAGGGCAAAGGAAAATATCTATACTCAAGGTAGAGCATATAGAGGTCAAAGACTTAGAGAAAGTGAAAGAAAGGTTTACTAGAGAGGGTCAAGTTCTCTCTCAGTGTGTACATATGTTTGTGTGTGTATGTGTTTATTTTTTGAGACACAGTTTCACTCTTGTCGCCCAGGCTGGAGTGCAATGGCATGATCTTTGCTCACTACAACCTCCACCTCCTGGTTCAAGCGATTTTCCTGCCTTAACCTCCCAAGTAGCTAGGATTACAGGCATGTGCCACCACGCCCAGCTAATTTTGTATTATTTAGTAGAGATGGAGTTTGTCCATGTTGGTCAGGCTGGTCTCAAACTCCCAACTTCAGGTGATCTGCCTGCCTCAACCTCCCAAATTGTTGGGATTACAGGCGTGAGCCACCATGTGTGACCGTGTGTGTTGTTTAAATTAAAAGTGTCTTAAGCAATTACATATCAGACTAGCAAAAATTTACTGTCTCTGTCTCTCTGAGGATTCCTCCCTCTATAATATTTCCTAGTACAAATACCTGAGCATTAAGGGAATATGGGTGAGGTACACAAACTGACGCCCAAACAAAGGACAGAAAAAATCAGTGCTTGGATTGATGCAAGGTTCAGATTTTGTATCATATGGGCATGAGAGACACAGAGATCAAAATTTTCATGACAGAGTACTTAAAATATGGGCAAAGCATTCTCTCTGAATAAGAAAATAAATAAAGAATTAAGTAGCTAAAGAAACTGGAAGAGAATGACAATCTAAAATGAGACATGATGAGGCTGAAGATAGGTATTAAGTTTTTTTGGAGAGAGTTAGACATAGAAGTGGAAATTCAAAATTTCATCTATGAAAAAAATTTTATATGTAGAGTATATTCATCAAAGTACTGTAGAAGAGCAAATAAATTCAAACTGCTTTAATTAAGAGTCCTTGAAACAGGCAGCAAGAATAAGGCTGAAATATTAGTTATATTCACAAAGGTCCATACACTGAACTATCTCACTGTGTTTTTCTTTTTTTTTTTAAAGCCAGGTACTTTTAAACTCATTGGACCGTTGGTTTAGAATACACATGATCACAGATCACCTTTTTCTATAAAAATAACTTGTTTTTGTTTTTAAATATAAGATTATTTCAATATTATTTTTATAACTACCTACCAATCACCATCTCAAATAAATGATCATCGGTTAAATTTCTGTTTTCAGGATGTTTTACATAGATTTTAACATTTTTAATTTTATTTTTTAAACTTTGTATTATTTTTTTAAATTTGTGAGTACATAGTAAGTGTCTATATGTATGAGGTACATGAGATGTTTTCATATAGGCATGTGATGTGAAATAAACAGATTATGGAAAATGGGGTATCCATCTTTTGAGTTACAAACAATCCAATGATACTCTTTATTTTAAAATGTGCAATTAAGTTATTATTGACTATAGTCATTCTTTTGTGCTATCAAATAGATCTTATTCATTTTTTCTATTTTTGTACCCATTAACCATCTCCAACTACCTTAATTTTTAATTATTATAAATCTATAAAAGGTGTGCATATTGTGGGGTGCATGTGATTTTTGATACAAGCATGTAACATATAATGATTAAATCAGAGAAATTGTGGTATCTATTGTTTATCATTTTTTTAATGTTAGGAACATTTTAATTCCACTGCTTTCGTTATTTTGAAATGTACAATAAATTATTGTAAACTATAGTTTCCCTATTATGCTACCAAATGCTAGATCTTATTCCTTTTATTGAATTATATGTTTCTACCCATTAACCATATCTCTTTATACGCTCCTCCCCGCTACTCTTCCCAACCTCTGTTAACTGTCATTCTCTTTATTTTCATGGTTATTATTATTATTATTGCTGCCACATATTAATGAGAACTTGTGATATTTGTCTTTCTGTGCCTGGCTTATTTCACTTAACATAATGTTCTACATTTCTATCCATGTTGTTGCAAACAACAGGATTTCATTCTTTTTATTGTTGAATAATATTCCATCGTGTAGATGTACCACAATTTCTTTATCCATTTATCCTTTAGTGGATACATAACTTGATTCCATATATTGGCTACTGTGAATAAAAGCTGCAATAAAAGTGGAAGTGCAAATGTCTCCTTGATATGCTTATTTCCTTCATTTTGCTTGTGTATCCAGCAGTGGGATTGCTGGATCACATGGAAGTTCTAATTTTATATTTTGAGGAACCTCTGTACTGTTCTCCACTGTGGCTACACTAATTTGCATTCACACCAAGAGCGTAAAAGAGTTTCCCTTTTTCCATATCCTCATCACCATTTGTTACTGCTTGTTTTTTGTATAAAAAACATTTTAACTGGCACGAGGTCACCTCAAAGTAGTTTTATTTTGCATTTCTCTAATGATTAGTAATATGGAGCACTTTTTTATATACCAGTTTGCAATTTGTATGTATCCTTTTGAGAAATGCAGATCTTTTTTACATTTGTTTTATTGGATTATTCTTTTCCTATTGAGTTGTTCAAGCTGCTTATAAATTCTGGCTATCAATTTCTTGTCAGATGGGTAATTAGCAAATATTTTTTTTTCATCCTGTTGGTTGGCTCTTCACTTTGTTGATGGTTTCCTTTGCTGTGCAGAGAAGCTTTTTAGTTTGATGTGATCCCATTTGTCCATTTTTTTGCTTTGGTTGCTTGTGCTTTTGAGGTCTTACTCAAGAAATCTTTGCTCAGGCCAATGTCCTGGAGTGTTTCCCCAGTTTTCTTCAAGAAGTTTCACAGTTCTTAATTTTAAGTTGTTAATTCATTTTGATTTTTGAATATAGTGGGAGATAGAGGTCAGCTTCATTCTTCTGCAAATGGATATTCAGTTTTCCCAGCACCATTCATTGAAGACACTCTCCTTTTCCAATGCATTTTCTTGGCACCTTTATAAAAAATGAGTTGATTATAAATGAGTGGGTTTATTGCTGGGTTCTCTATTCTTTTCCGGTTGTCTATGTGTCTGTTTCTATGCCAGTATCATGCTGTTTGAGCACTATAGCTTTGTAGTATAAATTTAAGTAGGTAATGTGATGTCTCCAGCTTCAGTCTTTTTCTCAGGATTGTTTTGGGTATTCTGGGTCTTTGTGATTCCACATAAATTTTAAGATTACTTCTTCTGTGTCTGTGAAGAATTTTATTGGTATTTTGACACAAATTTCATGGAATTTGTAGATTGCTTTGGGTGTATGAACATTTTAACAATATTGATTGTTAAACATCCATGAACATGAAATATATGTCCATTTTTTGTGTCCCTCTTCCATTTCTTTCATCAGTGCTTTATAGTTTTTATTGTAGAGATCTTTCACTTCTTTGGTTAAGTTAATTCCTGGTTATTTTATTTTATTTGTAGCTATTATAATGGGATTCTTCTTGGTTTCTTTTTCAGACTGCTTGCTGTTGGTATATAAAACCATTGCTTGCTAATTGTTTTTATACATTGATTTTGTATCCTGCAACTTTACTGAATTTATAAGCTTCAGTAAGTTTTGGGGTAGTGTTTAGGTTTTTTTTTAAACATATGAAATCATATCATCTGCACGCAAGGATAATTTGACTTATTTCTTTTCAGTTTGGATGACTTTTATTTCTTTCTCTTGGCTAATTGCTCTGGCTAGGACTTCTAGTATTATGTTCAATGAAAGTAATGAAATTTGGAATCCTTGTCTTATTTCAGATGTTAAAGGAGAGGTTTTCAGGTTTTCCCCATTCAGTGTGATGCTAGCTGTGTGTTCATTATATATAGTGTTTATCTTGTTGAGATATTTTTCTTTTTGAGGAAAAATATCTACCTTTTGAGGGTTTTTACTATGAAGGGATGTTGAATGTTATCAGATGCTTTTTTTAAAGAATATTTTGGAAATAATTGTATGGTTTATGTCCTTCATTCTGTTGCTATGATGTATCACATTTATTGATTTGTATATGTTGAAACATCATTGCATTTCTGGAATGAGTGCCTCTTAATCACGATGAATGTACTTTTTAATGTGTTTTTGAATTCTGTTTCCTACTATTTTGTTGTGTATTTTTTATCTATATTCGTCAGAGATATTGGCCTGACATTTCCTCTTTTGCTGTCTCTTCTTCTGATTTTGCTATTCGGATAATATTGGCCCACAGAATGAGTTAGGAAGCATTCCCTCCTCCTCACATTTTTGAAATAATTTCAGTAGGATTGATATTACTTCTTTTGAAATTGTTTGGTAGAATCCAAAAGTGAAGCCATTAGCTTTTATGCATTTCTTTTATGGGAGACTTCTGATAATATTTCACTACTTATTATTGGTCCATTCAGGTTTTAGATTTCTTCAAGGTTTAATCTTGGTATTTGTATATGGCTAGGAATTTCTCTATTTCTTCTAGGGTTTCCATTTTGTTGGCAAAGAGATTAAATATATAAATGAAAAATGGTCAGACTTTATGTGACAATAGAGCTTTGACCATAACCTCTGCAGCTACCAGTCCTGGAAATTAAACCACTGCCTATGTAACAATTGACCCAGAATGGACATGACTTGGTCAATGGTAGCCAATTTACCTATATTTCCAGAGCTTCCAATTCAGTAAGAATCAGAGAAAGCCAAATATACCCCTGAAATCCATCTCATAAAATGTCCTGCTTCTATTTAGCCTACTTGAAACTTCTACATCTCAACAGTATTCCATCCGGAAATACTGGAAATCTCTTTCTTAAAGCTTTTCTTTTGCCTGCCTGTTTTTGAGACTCTGCCCAAAGCAAGTGATAGTACCTGACTCGTTTGCAAGGTCTGAATAGCAAGGTCTGGATAAACAGTCCCTGCATGCTCTCATTCAGTTTATTCCCACATTTCTAATTCAGTCTCCAATGCTCTGAGACAATGTATTAATATACTTTAACAATTAAAATCTGTGAAGATTCACACAATACAGAACTGGTCTGCCACTTAGAAACTAAAATAACCATTTCACCAAATTATCCGATAAATTTACCACAGAGTTTAGAAATTGAGATTGAGGTTTCAGATAAAAGTATTTATGCCCTCCCAGTTAATTTTAATCATTACTCAGATGTTATTGAAGCTGAGTTTCTGCTCATTACTTATCATGATTAGTAATCATTAGGTACATTTGTATCATGTAAAAGTAACTGACACATAAAATCATTCTCTTTTATATTAAAGCATTTCCCACTGGCATTACTAAATAGAGTTTCCAGTGATTCAAGACTACATAAAGTAAAATAAACTGATTCTTTACACGGAGAATATTCATGGAAAAGACAATGATTATTGTTTATAATTACTTTTACTCTAACACACTATCTAATGGGAAAAAAAAGTGAGCCATGATTCTGGGGCACAGCAAAAAGTAATCCTTCCAGATATACTTATTTCAAACATATGATGAATGTTTTGTTAAAAGTATAAGTTGAAAAGCCAGGCATGTTTTTCAAAATTGTAAATAATCTTCTTATCCCATATTGTATATTTCAATTATTTGCTAGATATTTGTGTATATTTACCATACATATGAGAAAGAGAATTCAGTGGTTTTATCAAGCAATGTGAAAATTGGACTTCTCTACCTTTACAGTTTAATCATAAGACACAGACAGTTTCTAAATGGGGAAAACATAAAGCTTACCAACATTTCTAATTCCCTTTGCTGTGTGGGCTACAACATTGAAATTGCTATTGTCATTAACACGTTATATTAGAATATAAATGTTTCACTTCAGAAAGCAAAACGAGTCATGTGCAAAGAGATTTCTTATTTAATAAACAAAAGGATATGAAGCATAGAACACACAGATTTTACATACATCAACTATGCTTTTATAAAGATTTAATTCTGAAACTCTAGCTGAAGAGAGGCCAGGTGAGTTTCCCCCCTTCCCTTGGTTCATTTTCTATTCCATCTCTCAGCATTATATCTTAGAAAAGACAGTGGGGGCAGAAATGCTTGGCAAACACAAGCTTGTTTCCAGTGGGAGGTATGCACAGGGTACAAAATAAGTTCAATTGCACCTCCTAACCTAGTTCTTCATCCACCATCACTCTACAGCTACTGAATTCCAAGGACTCTTTTCTATAGTGAATGCAACATTACTTCTACATGGCTATGTATGAGTGTTGTTTTGGTTTCCCTTCAGTTTGACAGATTTTAAAGCATCTCCTCCATTGTCCAGTCATATCTTAGGCTCTTCTGGACATAAGGAAAGCTGAGATCTCAGTGCTTCAAAACAAACCCTATTTGATTCACATATTCCTCCAAGTTTTTGGTTAATTCTTGAGTGCAACAGGCCATGCTTAAAATAGAGTAACAAAACATCTGGCTCACTTGGAGACAGGTTGGCTTAGTTAGCTGGCTCATCAAAATTCTGAGACCATGTTTAGGAATATTATAGAAATATAACATCAGAAGGATTGCTGGCTGTGATATTAAGTAACAGGATGAGGTTGGGCCAGCCTTTTTAGAAAATGCAGCATATAGATCAGGAAGATGGCTCACGCCTGTAATCCCAACACTTTGGGTGGCTGAGGTAGGTAGATCACGAGGTCAGGAGTTTGAGACCAGCCTGACCAACATAGTGAAACCCCTTCTCTACTAAAAATACAAAAGTTATCTGGGCATGGTGGCACGCAACTGTAATCCCAGCTACTCAGGAGGCTGAGGCAGGAGAATTGCTTAAATCCAGGAGGAAGAGGTTACAGTGAGCTGAGGCACCTGCACTCCAGCCTGGGTGACAGCAAGACTTGAAAGAAAGAAAAGAAAGAAGGAAGGAAGGAAGGAAGGAAGGAAGGAAGGAAGGGAGGGAGGGAGGGAGGGAGGGAGGGAGGGAGGAAGGGAGGGAGGGAAAGAAAATGTAGCATATACTCTTTTTCTTGGGTAACTAATCAAAATTTTCTAGAAAGTTGTGTTCTTCCCATGTTTATTATACATATGGTTAGACTTATAATTCTAATTGACATTTTTCAATTTGTGATATTTCAGGGGCACTTGAATAACTTTGTGATTAACCACACTTGTCCCAAGAAGTCCGGCTCATTGCCAGATAAATTATGGCTATTAACAAATAGGTTACTCATCTTTATAAATTATCAAAACATAAGTTACTTTTTCTTACTGGTAAATATTGATCTTCAAAATTTCAGAGGGGGAGTATCAGGAAGGAATTATCCCCATTTTGGTAAGGAAAATTGGCATCTCATTTGGCAGAAAAATCAATCAACTCTCTGTAGCCATTTCTCTCCGAAGTTCTGTTCAGAACATCATTCTCATAAATACAGAACTGTGTCATTGAATACAATTAAAATGAAGACAGTTGGATAATAAAGTTTCTTTCCATTCTTTTATTGTCTAGTCAACAAACTAATAAACTTCATTCAACATCTGACAGTCTCAGATGCCTGAGTATAAGTAGACTCAGGTATGAAAACCTTGGAAATCTTTATTTTCTCTATTTATATCTCAGCTCCTAGCAACATTCTGCATTCCTTTCAAAGATTAATTTCTGCTCCAGCTCATCGGCTCCTACATGTTATCTTTCCTTTAGATCTTTTTCTTTCCCTGTCTGCTTTGCTGCCCACCTCCTTGTTCTCCTCATTTCTTCCTCCATGCTCTTATGCTGCTCTGGCTCTAAATTCTCCACTGTGTTTATTGTATATCCTCAATGCCAAGGACAAGGACGGTGCCTAATATTCAGTAGATTCTCAGTAAATGAGCCAATGGAAATCCTAGAAAAACCTGTATACATTTAGTGAAATCGATACATATTTTTTCAAGTAAAAACATACCATATTGTGTCTTAAAACATACAATTTCATGAGTTTTAGGATGTCACCTTGGCATATCTTTGAATAAACAGTCTTAAGCATGTTAGTGCTTAGAGCAGCATCACTTTCTTTTAGGTATTTTCAATTTTACAGCTTCAATAATATTCACACTAAACGTGGTACACTCTTAGTAGTCATTATTTTTGCAAAGATAATATATTGGGTTGTATTACCTATTCAAGGAAGAGTTATGTTTTGCCACTTACCCCATAATTTTTCTGCAGCTTTTAAGAAAATGCGTCCTAGGTTACCATAAAAGATATAATTAAATATCTGGAAGTTACACCTAGAGCCTGTCTTCTACTCATATTAAAGGAAGGAATTAAATGGTCTCAAGGGTTGTGAAAATCACAAAATGTGGCTACTGTTTAAGTTCACAGTCAACATACTGCTTTGACAGAGTTTACCTAAGAGGAAGAGCAAAAAAGTGGGCCATAATTTATGAAAAATAATAATATATAATCTAATATCTATCATAAAGAGAAAACTTTCACCACCCTAATAAATCCTAATGGGCTTCCAGGTTAAGATGGCAAATTGACACACAGATCTAATTTTGCTCCTTCTGCAAGTCTCACTAAAACTACTTATGAGTTATTTTTGTTTATTTCTAAAGACTTAAACACACTGGCATGGAGATAACAGAATCAAATATGAAATAACAGCAAGAAATATTAACAAACGCAAAAGCCAATGACAAGTAGTAAATGACATAGCCAATCAGAGAAAGTCAGAGTTCAAACCAGCAATAGGGAAAATTAGAATCAAGCTGATTTTATGCAGAAAGACTTATGTATGATTAGACTTAGTGATGAAGGGAGGGGCTGAAAAAGGCAGTGTGATCCCATCTCCTATTTCACACCACTGAATAACTACTCCCACCTCAGCCCAGTGAAATTCCAGAGAGTATTCTCTGAAGAGGATAAAACAGTCTTTGCATGTGTGTCTTTAGACTTATTTTAGGGGTGGGGTGCATTTTACTAGCTACAGGGTGATTAAATCAATGTGTGCATGCTCAATGCTAAATATCCAGAGTCCCAGTCACTCCATCCTTGACTTCTCTGCTCCGAGATCTTTACCTTCTAGCCAGAAACTTGAAAGATGCTTTTCTGGGAAAGTAATTAGTACAAGAAGAATTAATTTCTTTCCTCTAGAAAGTTTTAAGTCCTTTACTCTGGTTCTAGAAAATACCAGAAGATGCATAAAAGGAACGCTGGGCTGTTAGAAGATGCCACTGTCTCAATGTTAGCAATGTAACACAGCTTATGTGACTATATGAATGGCCCTTCACCAAGAAGAAATCATGTTTTCATATTATAAAACCTGACTTCTCTGCCCTTGAATAAGGCTATCACAAGAGGTTCAGAGATGCCTTGCTGTATTTGTAACTGTGCACAAATAATTAAATTAGAACCTTCCCCATGTCTTCAGTTTAGGCTGGAAGTGCCAAGTGGTCTACATATCAAGGTGCATGTGCCAGTGCTCAGAAATAGCTATATCATGTTTTACGTAAGTCACTTTTCACACTGCTGATACAGTACTTTCTATGAATTTATTATGTTTGAATTAGTCTATACCAGACTTTCTCCAAAGCCCATCTAATTATGAGTTTCCAACTGTGGCCACACCCACACGGATGGAGTCTTTGCTAGCAGTGCCACCCAAAAATGTCTACCCTCTTCTCACTTATCATTTCCATTATGCCCCTTACCATGATCATAATCCTTCAGTTGTTACCTATCTCCTATTTCATAAAAAGAAAAACTCTTTATTTTCTAAGGCCTTTATAACCTATCACTTTGTGCATGCCCATCTTAATTTCCTCTTTTTTCATATTTTTTTTCTTAGAGTCTCTAAATGGATGTGACTCATTCCTACTTGCTGCCTCCACCCTTGTCAACTATCCTGCATACATCACCGCCTTCCGTGACTCAATTCCACACCTCACTCAAAATCGAATACAAACTTCACTTGTTCATACTTTTTCTTTTGTGCTTGTTCTCCAAGAAAACTCTCTTCCAAAATCCAAAGGTTCAAAACAGTTTGAACATTTAACAGATTAGCTACACATAACACAATTATTGTTATCTTTGATGTGTCAATTTGTTTCCCCTTGGGGAAAGACCTGACTGGGTCTTGTCCTTTGTTTAGCACAGGGTAAAGACTTCTTATTCAATGGATAGGCACCCAAATTTTGAAGCTGAACCAACCTCCATTCAAAACCGACTTCACTTGTGTGTCCTTGAGCAATTTACCTGACCTCTATTTCTTCAATAATAAAATGGAGAGTATAATAATCAATCAAACTGTCCAGAGGATAAAAACAAGAAAACATATTTTTCTCAAGATATAGTACACAGTAAGTACCCATCGAAGTTTAGATATTATTGTGCCTTTTATGAATAAAATATTTAGGGGTGGGGTGCATTTTACTGACTACAGGGTGATTAAATAATATTCCAATAAAATGAGAAAACAGAGCATTTTGTGGCACTTCAGAAGATAAAAAGAATATGCTATTTTTTTCTTTTATTATTTTTAAGCTATATCGCTATTTAAAATCTATATGCAGGACTTCGAGTGTACTAACAAATGGAGGACTACTAGCTGGCAAATACTGCACTGCCAGCTGTGACTCTCATTTTCACAGGTCCCACTACAAACAAGCGAAAATACCGGCAATGAAAGAAATGTGACTAAGGTGGAACCGAGGAGTAGCCTACATATAAAGCTGTGGAGTTTAACCCTCAGAAAAACGTTACGGTGTCTGAGAAGAAACTCTTGAAACAGAATTGGGAGTAAAAAAGGAAGTAAAGAACAGATTCCATTCATTTTAAAACAACTGGAGATTTATCACCGTTTATAGGAACTGAAATTTAGCTGACTCTGGATTCAGTTCAAGCACAAGAGATGATCAGAGTCTAACATTTAATTTTACTACTCTACCTTTATTGCAGTTCGAACACACCATATTCCTGTTCTGTGGATGCCTTTGCCAGTGATGCCTACAGATTGAGAGGATGCTGGGCTGTTTAGCTTTTGTAAAACATAAAATGTGTCTATTTTCAGTTTCCACTCTATGGAGTTACGAATCCTCTTCTCATATACCAGCTACAGGTTAGGATGACCCCAAAGCCACTGATTTATCAGAATCCTTTTACAAATTGCTTTAGACTATGACAACAATAAGATATTAATTCCTTTAGGAGGGAGAACACATACAGAGCAGGAAAAACTGCTACAAGGTCTGTACCCTCACTATCTGTCAGATGACATGCTTATATTTTTCCACTTTGGCTCTACTTCCCTATGTCAGTTCCATTCTATCCCAATGTGGACCCAGTCATTTCAGTATATCCTTTCTAGTAGTTTGAAATCTGCTCCTTTCCAGCCAATGACAGGATACATACATATATAGATAAATAGATCTATATATAGATTTATATATCCAGTTATCTCTCTCTCTCTCTCTACACACACACACACACACACACACACACACACACACACACACACACACACACACACGCTCCTAGTCGATTACTTTTTATATATCTGGATTTGCTTCTCTACCAAAGCTGTCACTCCACATTTGTCTTCTGAAGGCTTCTCATATTCCACAGATGGCATCACCCCACAAATAGAAGCCATTAGGCATTTACTTCTGAAATTTCTTTCATTTTTTTAAATACATTCCTTTACTCTTCTGGAGATTTCTTCCTCTTTCCCATGGTTCCCAGATCAAGATTCCTATATACCACTATGTTAAATGACAGATTTTAAAACCATTTTATTGTTAAAAAACTAGTAGACTTGCTAAATCTACATAATAGAAATACTAATATATTTGGTATGATTTATCATATTATTGCATTTTTATATTTACTCTAAATTTTCATTTCCATTATATTATCATTTCTAACTTATCTTCTGTAAATTAATTTTATCTACTATATGGAAAGTTTATTCTATTTAATTCTATTTTCATTATTGTAAAGATCCCTTAGAAATTTAAAATGCATATAATACATACAATTTTCTATGTAGCAAAGTATAATGTTAATACTTTAAGCTTCTTCCTGAGTATAAGAATAGTAGCCACTTAACTCTGATCTTCAACCATTACACTTCTCCTATGTAGTGTGGTCACTTCAAATAGTCTTTTTTTGTTGTTGTAATTGATTTTATTAGTCCATTTTCACATTGCTATAAAGAATTGGCCAAGACTGGGTAATTTATAAAGGGAAGAGGTTTAATAGACTCACAGTCAACATGGCTTGGGAAGCTTCAGGAAACTTACAATCATGGCAGCAGGCAAAGGAGAAGCAAGGCACCTTCTTTACAAGGCAGCAGGAAGGAAAAGTGCCAAGTGAAGAGGGAAAAGCCCCTTATGAAACCATCAGATCTCCTGAGAACTCACCCTCTATCATGAGAACAGCATGAGGGAATCTGACCCCATGATTCAATTACCTCCACCTGGTCTTTCCCTTGACATGTGGGGATTATGGGGATTATAATTCAAGATGAGATTTGGGTGGGGACACAAAGCCTAACCATATTATTGATGCTGTTTTATCAAGGCTTATTTGAATGTACCAACACATTTGCTAATTTCTTCGGTCACAATTCTTTCTTGCATCTTAATTTTTCTTTCAAGGTGGCATTTCCTATTATGCAATTTTAAATTTATCAGTTTAATGGGTCATACACCTAGGATCTCTATTTCTTAAAGATGGCCTTTATTTCAATAAGACCCCCAGGGAAAAGCATTCACCCTTGATGGTCCATCAAGCTGGTCCATGAAAACATCTCTGGTTTCCCTTTTAAAGCATGGCTATAAGCTTTTCCAAGAGTCTTAGTCCCAGCTCTTCTGACTACGTGTCTCTTCTAAATGCTATATGGGCATAAAAATTAAAATCTTAGTCTTCAACATTTAGGATCTATATATGGGCTAACAAATAAGCAAGCAAAGAGAGTGACTTTCAAGAATTTAAGCTTTACTCTTCTAGAGATTTCTTCCTCTTTCTGTTTTTTGTTCAAGTTTTTTGTTTATTCTTAGTTCCTTCTGAATTAAAGTAGTATTTTAAAAATCTAATTAATTCACTACTACATGTTAAATATATACTAAGCATATATACACATGCTGTTATAAATTCTGGGTATAAAAAAGAAAAGACAAATTTCATACATCCATACAACTTATTCTCTGTTATGGGTATAGATGCAGGGCATATGTGAACAAATGAATTCATTAAACCAAGAAGTGATAACTGCTAAAAGGAAAGTAATATAGAGTGATAATGAAAATGATATAGAGACTAGTTAAAGGAAGTCTTTACATTGGGTGGTCAAAAAAAAAAAAAAAGCTAATCTGATTCTCATATCATTCATTCAAGCTGTGACCAGAAGAAAAGCCATGTAAACTTATGTAGGTTTATATGTTTTTTGGGTTATTTCTTTCCCTTCTCACTAACTCTTTATCTCATTTTTGGCTATAGCCTTTTATTCCCCTTTTACAATTTCATTCTGTTCTCCCCACTTCCTCTTTTCCTTCAGCCTAAAATATATTCAAACATCCAGAAGTCTCAAAAATCTTGTCATGATCATTTGTCTCCTTTAAGCTACTATGTTGAACCTCTCTATTTTTTGGCCTGCTATTCTCTTGTCTGTCTTAAATAAGGCTTTTGTTCCCATTCGCCTTTTAGTAAAACAAAAGTCAACAACAAATTGACTAAACCTACTAATTGTCAAACTAGTATATTTTAAATCATTATCTTCAAGACGACCATTAACTACTCACTGAAATTCTCTGACCAGTATCCTACTTTGTATGTTAGTTTTCTTATTATTACTTGAATGCTCTTTCTTTATCAGATTCAATTTTCTCTGCCCACTTCTTCAAAACTTCTTTTCCTCATGGTTTTGTGCTTCATTGTTTTCTCTTTCAGTTCTAAATCCTGTCTATAAATATACCCACTCGAATTATTTATACTACTTTATGGTGAGAAAGGTTAAGAGTCTTCTCCACTGCTACTTACCAAGTTGGTATTATAATATAGCTATTAGTTCAGGTTTCTTCCCATGCTATGTTGTTTTTCATATAAATGTATTGATACTTGAAATCGTGAAAATCTAATTCAGCTTTTTACTGAAGACAATTTTCTTCATGTGTGTTTTCTATCTAGGTTAATCATGTCAATGAAAATGTTATTAATATTTACTTTCAGAATCAACCTATAGAATAAGATGAATGACAGAATTGCTTGAACCCGGGAGGTGGAGGTTGCAGTCAGCAAAGATCCACACCACTGCACTCCAGCCTGGGCGACAGAGTGAGACTCCATCACAACAACAACAAAAAAAAATCAATATTACCTATTTTAAAATTTTTAAAAAGGTATAATGAAAATAAGTTGGGTTGTAAATGGGTTATAGAATGGGGGACAGTAAGAGGCAGAAGAAAGTGTAAGGGTAGGTGTTTTCTCATCATACATGGTGGGAAGTTGAGTTATAACGAAATACGTAAAACAAGAAAGAAATTCTCAATACAATAGTATTGTCAAAGACTATAAATATAAACAGTAAAAATATAAACATGTCAAACTATCAAAACTTGGAAAGAAGGGGAGAAAAGAAGATTAAAAAGTCATGTGACCTAAATCCTCATTTGAAGAATATGTCAATAAATTATATTTTTAAAAAGCATATTGTTTAGAGAAATAAAGGTAATAAGAAATGAAACAAAGTTAAAATCACTTGGCTTCTTGCTGTAGAGAGGATGATTGCTTTTCATAAATTCTTATTATTCAATTGGTTTCACCTTGCAATCTCTCTCTCACAGATGTGTATATATGTATATACACTATGTAGAATATATTTGTTATATATGTTTAATTTTTATATGAGAAAAAAAGTGTGTATGTGTGTTTAGTATTGTTCTGAGTCATATTTTCTAGATATGTCATAAAGATCTTTCAATATAGACACTAATGCTAACTCTTATATACATGGAAAATCTTCCTGATTTTTATTTAAAAATATTAGCTGTTTTATTATTCTTAAACTTATTCTTCAAAGGTTCTAAATGTATGTTTGCTGTATCTTCTTTCCTTTTCCACCATTGCAATCTCTTCTCCTCTTACTTTTTCTTACTTCTTTATGTTCATCTCAGACTCACTCTCTTGGTTACTGTTTTGCTTTTCTTCAGCAGCCCTCACAAAATTTTTGTTTGAATCTATTTGCTGTCTGATACTTTATCATTTATTTGTAGTTTTTGACATTAAAAAATTTTTTTTTGTTTCCCCTAAGTTTTATCAGCTCATTGCATTCCTCACACTCTCTTCTGGCTTTAGTTCATTTCTCTTCTTAATTTTTTTATTGTACTTTGGGTTCTGGGGTACATGTGCAGATCATGCAGGATTGTTGCATAGGTACTTAGGCAAGGTGGTTTGCTGCCTGCATCCCCCTGACACCTGTATCTGGCATTTCTCCCTATGTTATCCCTCCCCAAACTCTCTACCCTCCATTGTTCCTCCCTACTGTCCCTCCCCAGTGTGTGATGCTCTCAAAATAGACCACTAGCCAGGTTAAAAAAAAAGAAAAGAGAGAATAATCAAATAGATGCAATTAAAAAAAAAAAACAATAAAGGGGATACCACCACTGATTCCACAGAAATACAAACTACCATCAGAGATTACTACAAACAACTCTATGCACATACACCAGTAAACCTAGAAGAAATGGATAAATTCCTGGACACTTGCACCCTCCCAAGACTAAACTAGGAAGAAGTTGAAACCCTGAATAGACCAATAACAAGGGCTAAAGTTGAGGTAGCAATTAATAGCCTACCAACCAAAAAAAGTCCAGGACCAGACGGGTTCACAGCCGAATGCTTAACTTTTAAAAATTTTCTCAGTCTAGACTAAAAAAATTTATCTTGCATTGTGTATCTTTTTGAAATTTACTTCAGTTTTAAGCGTTGTGTTACGGTTTTATTTTTCTGCATTGTATTTGTTTTTTAGAGTAAAGGTTTTATCTACTGAATTGTTTTGATTCTCACTTTCTATACCTTCTTACAATAGCTTTGTATGCAGTTAGTCTGAATTTTCCTCTTCCCAGGCAGGGTTCCTAGTTAAAGAGTTCCCATCATGACCAGGAAGTACTCTTTCCTTAACAGATGAGGTTTTGGTGATGATAGTGGGAAAGAGGAAGGTTGCCATATATTATGTTTCTCTTTCGTTTTTCTAGGATTCTTTTATTTCCTATTTATATCCCTTGTTCCAATTACTAGCATACCTCCAATGTCACCTGTTCTGTATTTCCTGTCCCCCCAAAACTGAAGATTCTCTAAAATTCCCAATTAAAATCCCACTTAATTTTAATCTGTTTCCCCATAGTTGGTGTGGCAAACTGTCAACTTCTTTTTTTTTTTAATTACTACTTTAAGTTCTGGGGTACATGTGCAGACCTTGCAGGATTGTTACATAGGTATACACACGCCATGGTGGTTTGCTGCCTCCATTTCTCTTAATATTATCCTTCCCCAATCTCCTCACCCCCTTCGAACCCTCCCCTAATCCCCCACCCCACCAAAGACCCCAGGGTATGATGTTACCCTCCCTGTGTCCATGTGTTCTCATTGTTCAACACCCACTTATCAGCAAACTGACACAAGAACAGAAAACCAAACACCACATTCTCACTCATAAGCGCGTGTTGAACAATGCAAACTGTCAAGTTCTAGGCCTGTGTTCAGTATTTTAGCACTTAATGGCGGGTATTCTCATTTTGGCCCAATTTTCTTCTGCGCTTTGTTTATGACCTTTTCCCATGTCTCTTCTCCATGAGATGTTTTAAACATCTCAATCCCTGCTCTTCAGACCCATAGGTTTATGGTGATGACAGGGTGTCATCAGAAACTCTGTTGGAATTTGTTGTATATTTCTCTAGTTAAAAGATAATTTGAAATTTATACTATTTTTTGTATCTCAGGAATGTTGAAATCTGGCATGATGTAAGACTTTTTTTTTTTTGGTCTTAATTTTGGAAGAGGTTGTCTGGATTGATTTAAATTTAGTCTACTGCCATTTTCCTAGAGCCAATCTAAAACCAAATTACATACTTTTTAAATTATTACATATTTATCAAAGAACAGCAACAAATTATAGAAGGTTAAAAACTGTAATTAAATTATTCACAATCCAACTACTAAAACATAATCATTATTTATTGTTGTTATTATTATTATTATTCAGATGGAGTTTCACTCTTGTTGCCCAGGCTAGAGTACAATGGCACCATCTTGGCTCATAGCAACTTCTACCTCCTGGGTTCAAGTGATTCTCCTGCTTCAGCATCCCAAATAGCTGGGATGCTCTTGGTCAGGCTGTTCTCGAACTCAGGTGATCCACCTGCCTCAGCCTCCCAAAGTTCTGGGATTACAGGTGTGAGCCACCACACCAGGCCCATAATCATTATTTAATACTATGAAGGTGTCATTTTGTTTCCTTTATACAGGCATAATCATGTCTATGTTATGTATGTTTGTATGATATATGCATGTGATTATATGTGTGGAGAAAGAGAGAGAAACAGAGACAGAGAGAAAGAGAGAGGCAGAGACAAATACAAACAGATTTCTCAGAATCTTTGCCTGCAGAAGTTGAGCGATGGTTCAAAACTGAATTATTCTCTGTATGAAGAGGAATAAGAAGACAGTAGAAGCTATGAGCTACAATTGGAAAAATGGCAAGAGTTAAGAAGGAAAAATAGAAATAGACATTTAAAGAGGTATTTTTATGAAATTCCATGTATAATACACAATAAACTTAATTTTCTCACTTTCCAATGAAATCTTCCCTGTACATAATCTTTGGAAAGCAGATTTATTTAAAAAAATTTGAAATATGAATGGAATTTTATTATAAGAGTAAGTTTGGTATAAAACAAAACAAAGAAGAAATTTGCAAAGGAGAATACCCATATATCCATATATATATAATAGATCATACAATTTAGACTACTTTTATATTCTTTTAAAAACTTGACTTTATTTTCTATAAGCTCTTTTTTCATATGGCAGTAACCATTTTTTTAATCATCCCAAATATTCTATTATTTTAAATAATTCTATAGTTCTCCTGCTGGGGCTCAGAAAAAAAAATACCCCAAAATGAAGGCCTTAGCAGCAGCCTGAGAAGCAAAAGATATTCTCTCATTTTTTCCTGTTCTCCTATGGCTCATTCCCATTGTCCCCAGGGGCTAGTCATAAATACTAAAATCCTTCTTCTCCAAGGGGTTGGGTCACAGAAGCCAAAAGCCCTTCTCCCCAAAGCTAGCCATAAAACATAAAAATATTATTCGAAAACCATTTCCATCTCTCTGTGTAACAACTAGTCATACAATAATTTTCTGACCTATCTTGTTTGACTGTAGGTCATGAGACCCCTATTCCACCTGGGTCTTGCCCTATATCCAGAAGGTAGAAATACATGTTCAGAGAAGCCAAGAAAAATCTAGAGAGACAGGCCTTGCTGGGTACCCCACTCAGTCTATTAACATAAGATTATACCTTATTTGTCTCATCATATTTCTTTTTTTTTTTATCCTGAGACGGAGTCTTGCTCTGTCACCCAGGCTGGAGTGCAGTGGTATGATCTAAGCCCACTGCAACCTCCACCTCCTGGGTTCAAGCACTTCTCCTGCCTTAGCCTCCTGAGTAGCTGGGATTGCAGGCAACTGCCACCACACCCAGATGATTTTTGTATTTTTAGTAGAGACTGGGTTTCATCATGTTGGCCAGGCTGATGTCAAACTCCTGACCTCTTGATCTACCTATCTCAGCCTCTCAAAGTGCTGGGATTACAGGCCTGAGCCACTGCACCCAGCCTGCCCCATCATATTTCCACATGACTGTCCATACTTTGTTGAACTTAAGCATAAAAATAAACAATTTCTCCTGTATCTTTGGGTCTTCATTCTGAAACCTAACATGCATACATAATAAGTAAATTTATATGTTTTTTCACTTATTAATCTGCCTTTTGTGAGTTGATTTTTCAGCAGATTTTCAAAGACCAAAGGTTTCCTTTGGCCCCTCTAATCCTTATTCAAAAAAGTTTATCACCATATATTATTTCCTTTGGATGTGTTCTCTGGAGTACAGATATGGATACAGATATGAGAAGTTTACAAAGATTTTTAGTTTATACATATTCCCACATTACTATAAGGCTTATGCCATTTAGGTTATCACCACCATACTCTGTACTGAGCCTATTTTAAAAGGTTTGGTCAATTTGATAGATTTAAAAGATATCTTAAGTATTTTAAATACTTTTCAAATATTTATTGGTCATAACTCTTATGAGGAGAAAATTTCTGGTTAATCATATGTTGTTCATATTCTTGTCCATTCTTCCATTACAATATTAAGTTTTTATTTTGTATGCAAGTATTCTTTATATATAAATGGAATCACATTTTTGTTTACCCAGTTATCCATTTAGATTTCAATATTGCTTAGGACTTTCTATTGATGTGCATTTTTTGAGGTTCAAATTAACAATCCTTTTTTGTAAGTTATTTTGTATGTAATTTTCATGAACTCTTTCTCAATTTTAATATCATGGAAAGATTTGTATACGTTTCTCCATTAATTATGATTTTAAAAATAACAGTTACTTCATTACTCCGTCTGAATGTATACGTTTCTCCATTAATTATGATTTTAAAAATAACAGTTACTTCATTACTCCGTCTGAAAGTTATTTTGGGGTATAAATGAATGTACCACTGGTACATGGTACCATATAAATGAATACTATATGGTTATATAAATGAATGATCTCCTAAGTATATTAGGTCTGTTTCAGTGTATCCTTCTGTTCTGTGGCTTTTATAACTACACCATGACTAAATTATTTTAGTTGTTATAGTTTGTATACTTTATTAACTAGTAGCACAGCAACTATATATTTCATTGCTTTTTGACTAGCTCTATAAAATGATATTTTTAAATAGTACAAACGTTTTTATTACTTCTGGAATATGCCCACATGTACATTTTTTCACGGCTATCATTAAGTGATTGTAATTTTAAATATATCTAGTTCTGATCTCAGAAGCAAAAGATACCACTATCCTGAGTATACTATAAATCACTATAACTAAAATTGTGTAGCTATGAAAGTTAGCCATTCAGATAGTTCCAATACCAGCTAATAACTTGCTTTACCAAATTCTCTGTAGAAGTCACAAGCTAATATGATACACAGAGCAAATGGCTGGGGAAGGGGAAGGTGAGAGAGTGTTAAGTGATGTCTAAAACAATTCCACAGAAGTTTATGAGAAACTTTGCCATATTTATTTATTGATCGACACCTCTAGAATTGTACACCAGCAACATTCTTTTTTTGAGACAGAGTCTCACTGCGTCACCAGGCTGGAGTGCAGTGGCGTGATCTGGGCTCACTGCAACCTCCGCCTCTCAGGTTCAAGCGATTCTCCTGCCTCAGCCTCCCAAGTAGCTGAGATTACAGACGTGAGCCAATATGCCCAGCTAATTTTTGTATTTTTAGTGGAGATGGGGTTTCACCATGTTGGCCAGGATGGTCGTGATCATTTGACCTCATGATCCACCCACCCCAGCCTCCCAAAGTGCTGGGATTATAGGTGTGAGCTACTGCGCCCGGCCACACCTGCAACTTTCTAATGCCGTATTTGCTTTTCCCCTATCACTTGATTTTTGGCCCTTGACACTCAGATAAACTTGGAAGGTTCACTAATAACTAATATTTTTAGCCATTATGAGTATTACACATTATTTTCCATATAATTACCTGGTGAAGTCTGTCATCTCCATCATGATCATACACATGTTCTTGGCCAGAACAATGATGTCGTTGCTTGTATCATCCCATATCTCAATCTCAGCGTCCAGCTTACTCTTTACTTTCTTGAAATCAGCAACTTGCTCAGCAATCTTTTCCTTTTCTGCCTCAGGCAGTTGAGTCATTTTAGCCTAAAACATGTGATAATTAGAATTTAAATCATTCCACTACGACAAAAGCATTTTAGGAATAAGTAGACATTACAGGATATTCACAAAACTTAATCACTCAAAATCAGAGACACAGTATTGTTAAAGTCTTCAATCAAAACTTTCCAGGCTTAATTTTTCATATAAAAATCTATTAAATTAGAATAATGTGCTCTAGAATTATATTGTTGCATTTGAGAATAAGACTGTAGAACTTGGTGTCCAACATACTTACGTCCATTTTATAAAATAAATGTGGGACTTTGCAAATTTCTAGTGCATTTCAAATTTTAAACAAGCTCAAATTTAGTGTAATACATCACCTTTGTTAGAAAAGTGCATATAAAAAGGGGAATATATAACATAATTTAACTTGAAATGAGACTATGTCTACCTACGTGTTTATGAGTAATTACAGGATGAATTAGTCATGCCTCAACTTTAACATAATAAAGAAAATAAACAATGATGCTTTTGGTTTGAAATTTTCTTTAAATGTCTCAGCATAATGCTTGACACATATTGAATGTTCCTTAAATAGTAGCTATTTCTTTTTCAATAATCAAAATATATTCACGTCTAATACATTTTTTTCATTTTATTTGCATTTTTTCTATGAAGAATCAAATTAAGCTACATGAGACTAAGTTTTTAACTGATACAAGTGCTATTTCTTAGCATTTGAAAGTAGTTTGTAGTTTCTTCTCTCAGGAAATATGTCCTATGTGAGGCTGTAAGAGAAGAGCAACTTTTACTACTGCTGGCATATGGTAAAGCATGTAAATGAAGACACAGCTCACTACTTCTGAAATGAAAAGTAATATGCAAGCACGTTAAGTAAATTGTAAGCCACCAACCCATTAAACTAGTTCAAAAATAGAAATGAGTTTTCTCTATCTTGACTACTAGTCATTATCATTCTCTCTATTCTCATAAAAAGTGTTAAAACATTCAAATAACAATAGCTAAGATAGGTTCAACTGGGGCTTCTCTTTACATTCTGTATCTCTTCTCTTTACATTCTGTATCCGTGATGCTAGATCTAATAAATATTGCTGAATATACACTGGTATTATGGCAAATTATTTACTGTTCTCTTAATAGAGTTAAAGCTATTCAAGAGCTGAACTGGCTAAGTGTATTCCAAGTTCTGTTACTTGGAATGCCACCGATTTCCAATATGACCTTGAGGAAGTTACTTACCCCTCCTGTCTAAGTTTCCCTAGACACAACATGACAGTAATTGCAACTGCTATCTACCTGCCATGCAGGAAACAGAGTCGATTGTTGGATAAGAGTGAGACTGACCCTATTGTGGACAGGGAGCTCATTGGTGCACTTCATCTCCTTAATAACATCTCAACTCAAATGGTGAATTACAACAACAGACATTTACGTCTGATAAGATAAGGGCCAAAAGGTGGGCAAGAGTTTGCAAAATTAAAAGATCTAGAGAATTCTCATCCTTTTTCACAGGGAGAACAATAGCAGCAACAAAACATTAAGTTACTAACACCTTTACAGAAGGTTTTAAGTGCTTCTATGATTTATTATATGTCATCAATCAATTTCAACCACCCTGAAAATTCCAAAACAAGACTTAAGAGAATACTTGATGTTTAGAAAGTCTAGGTGAAAAATTCTTTATTGAATTATTTTGTGCAGGTTAGACAAAGAAACTGAGGTACAAAGCTTTAGAAAAATTAGGTAAGCAGAATCTCTGATGTGTATCGCCAGGTGGCTATATGTCTAGGCTTCTGCTTAGATCTATAGAGCAGAATTCTGATATAAATAACCGTCAAAGGCCTTTTGAATCACTGCCATATGAGTAAGATTATATTGTGTATCTATTGATCTTAGAATATGTTACCAAACACAAGAAAAATAGCTAACACACATATGACAGGCACTCTTCTAGAAACCACGAACATATTTAAACTTCAATCTTCATAGGAGCTCTATGAGGAATTATAATTATTCCAATTTTATAAGTGAGGAAATTGAGTCTTTCTGAAATGTTAAGTGAGTAATCAAGATTATAGTGTCAGTCAACGGTAGAATCAGGATGTAGCCAGAAAATATAGCTCTAGAGTTTTTGTTCTATTGCCAAGTCAACAAACATGAATAATATTGCCCTCAATATACCAATATATCCCCTTTCTCCATGATGGTATTTCTCTATCTCTTTGACCTCTGAGTGCAATTGTTCTCCAAAGAATAGTCACATTGTTGAGAATCTACGTTTCCTCATCTTTTTTTTTTTTTTTTTTTTGAGACAGATTTTTGCTCTTGTTGCCCAGGTTGGAGTGCAATGGCGCCATCTCAGCTTACCGCAACCTCCCCCTCCCAAGTTTAAGTGATTCTCCTGCCTCAGCCAACTGAGTAGGTGGGATTACAGGTGCCTACCACCTGCCCAGCTAATTTTTGTGTTTTTAGTAGAGACGGGGTTTCAACATGTTGGCCAGGCTGGTCTCGAACTCCTGATCTTGTGATCTGCTCTCTTGGCATTGCTTTCCCCTTACATCCAACAGCCCCTTTTCAGAGTCTTCCACCTGCCCTCATCTGTCAAATGTACACCTCCCCAAGAATCTGTGCCGACCCTTTTAAATTTCTTCATTATCTTCTCCCTTAGCACACTCATCTACTTTCTTTTTTTTTTTTTTCTTTTTTACATTAGGTAATAAAATTGTAAGTATGTACTATGCATTACATTATGTTCTGAAGTATATATACACTGTGGAATATACAATGGAATATTATTCACCCATAAAAAAGAATGAAATCCTATCATTTGTGACAACATGGAATCTGGGGGAAATTATGTTAAGTGAACTAACCAGACACTGAATGATGATTACTACATGACCTCATTCATATGCAGAATCTAAAAACAATATCACAAAAGTAGAGAATAGAGTAGTGGTTACCAGGGGCTGGGGTGGTGGGAGAGAGGGGTTGAGAAGATGTTGGTCAGAGGATAAAAAATTTCATTTAGACAGGAGGAATAAGTTCAAGAGATCTATTGTATAACATGGTGACTAGAGCGAATAATAAATTGCATTCTTGAAAAATGCTAAGTGACTGTAAAGTGTTCTCACTTTAAAAATGATAACTCTGTAAGGTAATGCATGTGTTAATTAGCCAGTTATAATCCTTCTACAGTGTATCTATACATCAGCTCCTTTATGACTTTAACTATCACTGCTATGAAGATTACTTCCAAACAACCTCTTCAGTCCTGACTGTTCACTTTTCCAGTACTGTGATCAGTACATCCACTGCTGTGTTGGGAATACGTGATTACAGAAGGATGAAAACCATACTCAGCCAAACCATTTATTCTCTTGATTTTCATGTTTCTCAGCGATACTTCCTGTTTTCCAGTCTTGAAATTCTACATCTAAGAAAATCATTCTCTTTTCTTTACCCTGTTCTGTTAGTTGTCCATTTTATCCTTTATCAAATCCATTTCCTTCTATGTATTACTATAACCTCTCCTGCTATCTACTGGTCCTAATGTTCTCTTTTGTTTTCAGTCTTTTTGTTTTGCTACTGCTTGATTCAATATTTCTGAATATGACGGAACTGTGCAGTCCTTCAGTTAATATCCTTATCTTTACATCTCCTTATCAAATAAAGAGTATCAGTTCCTCAAACACCACCATTATATTTGTTTGATTCAAATAGAAAATTCATATAAAATGCCTAAGTCATAAATGTACAGTTGGAACAATTTTCACAAACAGAGCAAATCCATGTACCTACACCCAAATCAAGAAACAAAAAGATTACAGGTACCCAGAAGACTCCTTCCATCTTCTGCTAGTCACTATCTCCTAAGGGTCATCACTGACTTGATTTCTAAAACTATAGATTTGCCTGTTTTCTAATCTTATAAAAGTGGAATCATAGCGCATGAATTCTTGTGTCTGGCTTTTTGTGTTCAGCACTTAAATGCTTGAAATGCATCTATACTGTTGCATGTAGTTATATCTTGTTTATCCTCATTGCTCTATATACATATTATTCCTCTCTCCAAATATATATATACACATGTTTTTCTATAAATTTATTCACACTTTTCTATAATATTTTCAAAACCATTCCATTTTTAGCTATGATAAATAATGAGTATTATTGGACTTTTCTTTAGGTGTACATATGGGTGTATTTCTCTTGAATGTATATCAAGGAGTGGAATTACTCTGTCACAGGGATCATCATAATCTTTGTTCCTACCAGCTTTTCCTTCTCATCCCATCTTACTTCTTTCAACACGCTGGATCCTCAAGCTAAGCTAAGCTATTTGTTGCTTCAGGTAAATATCTTGAGATATTGCCATTAATTATTTTTGCTAATTTTCTTCTTCCCTTCCCCCAATTTTTTGGTCCAAATTTAATCATATTTCGAGGCCAAACTCATATAGTATATGCCCCTTTCCCCATCCTTCATGTGCGAGTAATTATTATCTTAAAATTTTCAGAACATGTTATCAGTTCTTCCCTCTAGACATTCATATTGTTCTCTCGTATGGTATAATCTGGTGAACACAACTACCTTATCTCAGTTACTAGAGATAATGTTGTTGAAAACAATGTCATCTTTTAGAATAATAATTATGACTGTACACATAATTTTAATTTGTACTTTTTGAATGTATTTTTTGTCTCCTTCCCTTAAAATATAAGTTCTCTTAAAGTGGGAACATATTGCATGATAAATCTTTGTTTGCGATTGTTAATAGAAATACTCAGGAGCTTAAAAAAACCCCAGATTTGTGAGCTCAAAATTTTATACCACTGATCTTTCATTTTCTTTGTCACCCACATTTACACAAATGTCAAGCTTTTACCTCTGCACAGATCTCAGATTCATTTCTCTTATATATTTTTTCTAGTATTTTTCAAACTCAGTTTCTTATTATTCCTCCAAGATTGTATTAATAGCACAGATGATCATTTTTCATCTTATCTACTTAATTGTTCTATGCTCATTACTACTGCATAAAATATTGACATGCTTACATTATTTATCTGCTTAAAAAATTTAAAGAACTATAATTACCCCTTAAAAGAGACAAAAGGAAAAGAAAAAAGTGATATAAGAAAAATACAGAAATTGTTGTCATGCAGACCTCCATTCACATTCCACTTTTGCCAAGTATTAGTTCTGCAGCAATGAACAACCCTAAATCCCAGTTTCATATGTCAAATGATAATAAATTCATAGAGGTTGCATGAGAATTAGTTACGTCTATAAACAACTGTACCTGGAATACACTGGGGACTCAGTAAATGGGGCATAAAATTAATGTATATAAATGTATCATCTTGGCCTCCAAGACTTTACACAATATTGAGAAGGAGGATAAGTAAAATATTCATGTAGCCTACCTCACAGAGCCTAGGGAAGAACCAAATGAAACATTTTGAGTAATTGCTTTCCATAAGCAATACATACCATAGAAATATAGCACCATTATATTTACCTTATTCTCAGAAGCTTCAGAATCCAAGTCACTTATTTTGCAGATAAGAAAAGTGTCCCAGAAAGGAGAAATGGCTTAAAAAGACTATCCAGCTGGTTAGTGACATTTGATGTTTCCATCCATGTATTCTCATTAGTAGCTCTCCCTTTCCACAATTTTTTTTTTTTTTTTGGCTTTCCTTAACTATAACTTTTTTCATGGAAGTTAAATTCTTAGGTAAATCATATAACTTTGTTAATTTCTGTATCCACAATACTGGATGAAACATAGAAATAGCATTTTGTTAACAAGTCGTCCACAATTACTAATTTTTTTCTATTTTATAAATATTAGAGAATTTCTAATTAATTCATATCACTCATATGAATGGGTAGCTTGAACTCAACATTCAAAGTAAAATGTTTACCAAACTTTAAAAATATACACACAGTATATGTACATATTGGACAAATAGTTCTCAAATGATAACTCCTGTACTTATCTTCAGCGTATCTCAAAATTTAATAGTGGCATGTATGTGTTTTCTTAAATTAAGCCTAGAGGCATTTGAGAAATAGATGTATTTTTAATACATCAAAAGTATAAATAGCATAGAGCACTTTGATAGAATTTTAGAAATTATAAAGTGCTTTTGGCAAAAATTCAACATAATTAAAATCTTGAGAACAAATTTATTTAAACAAGATTTATGCATGGATATCGTAAGCATACTAAATTGTGATCTCAAATATATTCCTGAGAATTCATAAGAGCAATTTTCTGTAATATTTTAAAAATAACATTTAGTAACTGGAGTTGGACTTTAAGAAGTTATATACATTTCTACATATTTATGTATAGACCTCTAAATCAGAATTTAAACATATATTAGCTTTAATTAGCTCTCAGTTTTCTCATCCATCAAAACAAACAAACAAACAAAAACTCTTAGCACCCAGTAGGTTACATTCACAGTTATAAAACTGTCTTATTTTATGATAAAACTTTATAGGTTTCAGGGACTGGGTCGAAACAGAGTTAACTATTATCAGGTATATTTGATTGATTATCCAAGTTTTAAAGGTAATAACGACACTGATTGATATTTGCTCACACTTCCCATATGCCAGTCACTCTACTGAGCGCTTTTGAAAAAAATTATCCCATTTAAATAATAATATGATGAGGCAGCTATTATTGATACCCATTAGTCACAATCATGGAAATGAGGTCCATAGGGAACATGTGCAGGTCTCCTATAAAGGAAGACCCTCTCCAATATTTTCTTTCTTTTACATAAGTTTAGTTATATTTTATTTGTGAATCTAGTTTGTGTCCTTGTTCTAGAAATAAATAATGGTTGTAAAGGGCATTTGGGAGATGAATAAAGAAATTTGTATATAAACTGCATATTAAGAAAAATTAGGAAGTGATTGTTAATTTTCTTCAGTGTGGTGATCATACTGTGGTTATATAAGAGAATGTTCATTATTTTGGGATATTCCTGCTGAAATATTTATGTATAAAACACTATGATGTTTCAAATTACTTTGAAGTAGCTGAATAAAAACCAAATATGGCTCTGGCACTATGGTTAAACTGTTAATTTTTAGGTAATGGGAATATGAAGGGTGCATTGTACTAGTGATTAAACATTTCTCTGCATTTAATTTTTCACAATAGAAAATTAAAAGCAAATAAAATTTTCTATAATTTTTTGTAGAGGCATGAGATTTCTTAGAGACTACATAACATCTTATTCCAAAATATCATTCCATCTATAACATTTATGACCAATGATGCTTTCAACACTTTTTGGACTTTCCTGAAAGTCCAATGCTGGATTCTCTGGGACTGAGAAATAAAGTAGTCCATGCCCATTTTACCAATAAAAATTAAAATATAATAAATGAGACTCATGACCTCCAGAAGTAATCTTCACATAGATAAATTTCATTGAGGATCCTGACATGTATCATAATGACTGAAATTTACATGTAGCATAAATCTTTCTCTGAAAAGAAAAGTTGCTTCAAAGGTGGTGATTTTATGGAGGCTCTAAAACAAGGTGCTGATGCGAGCAGGTATCAAAAGAGCTGACATGAATATCCTCATCCTTTTGACAGATGTGATCTTAGCACAGCCATATATTTCTTGCAATATATATTTTAGCCAGAAGGTGAAGATCAAGCCTTTACAATATTTCCTCTAAAATTATATACATATAATTATACATTGAAATGTGGTGAATTTGTTTAGCAAGAGTCAACCTTTAAAAGCCTGGCTGATTTATTTAGGGGCATCAATACTATCAAGTTTCAATTCCCAATGAAGTGAGGACCAGCCCCAGTACCTAAGTGATCTCATCAGTTGAGGAGATTCTACTTGAGCTGCCAGCCCTTTTTCCACTTAATATCTTACTTTTGTCTTCCAATAACAGGCATGCACTTCCTCATGAGGCACTGAATTACATTTTTAGACAGAGTAGTTATTAGAAAATCTTTATCTTTCTTCTCTATGTCTACATGTTAGCTTGAATTCAGACCTCTAGAACCTAAAGGAGTATATGTAGTCTATTTTCCACAAAATGATCTTGCAGTTTTGTGAAAAATAATTATCAGATACTATTAACATTAATCTCATTCTCTCATTCATTCCTTCACCTATTCCTTTTCTGTAGAACTATTCAATTCCAGACACTACAACAACTTGTTATCCAGAAGACTAGCATCGAGGTTTTCCTCTGGTGGTATCTCAGTGTATCACTGATCCTTTCACAAAATGACTTCCAGATTCAGAAGTGAAAATTCTAGATGAATTTTGACAAGTCAAGAAAACAATAATGGTCTTTATTCACGATACTGTGTTTGCACTCTTTAAAGACCAAAATTGTAACAGAAATTTTGTAACATTCATGTAAATTATTTACTCATGCTTAACATGGAAATGAAATGCCCATTACAAAAATAAACTATAGCTAAGCCATATCAACACTGTCCTGTGTATTTATTTTTAAATAGAAATATTGCAAAGATTTACACTAAATTTAATTTATTTAATTGCATTGTGTTTTCTTTGGTTCCTTATTCCAGAATGCTGGTATACTTTTGTCTTTTGATGGTGCCCAGCCTGACAATATAGAAATTCTCAAACAATTCAATAAATAAATATTATAAAGGATGTGAGAAAATCAAACACCACTCTCTAAAAGCCTATCAATTTTATTCACAAGAATGCCTTTAAGATGCTATGCAGTGACTAGTAACTTATACTTTGCTCACAATTTAAGTAAGTTTGGTTACCTGAATTCCATGCCCCAGTTTACTGTAAATTGGAAGTAGATAGAAGGTGTGCTAGTCTGACTGAAAGGATGGAAAAGAAAATTTATCAGAAAAGGGACAGACTACTCAGATAATGAGGGTCTTCTAGTTATAAATAAGCTTTCCTGCTTATATCAGGACACCTTCATGCTATATGTATTATAGCATAGTACAATTATATTTGGTCATAATACTGACAATGAGTCATCCACAACATCATCACCCAGCATTTATTGATGTCTACTGTAAAGTAGAGTTGAACGGCATCATTTCTGCTCTGAAACAGTTTAAAAGATCGCTGTGCAGAAAAAAAACAAATTATATTTAGAACATTTTGGTTGGTAAGGTAAAGATACATGGAGTACAATTTGAAAACCAATTCCAGTTACTTTTTAAAAATTTAAATCTTATTATATGAATTTTATAATGACAAATTGTATGAATAGTGTACCAACTAAAGTAGGATTTGGGTAAGAATTATATACCTCTTACTTTTATATGTATTTTCTTTTAATCATAATTTTGTAATGAATAAAATTTTATTACATATATATGCATTAAATGTGTAATTAAATATATTTACAAGATTTCCCTCCGGATTGGTTTGCGGAAATTTAAACATTTCATTCTAACAAAAATTTTCTTGATAAAATAACAATTTGAGGAATATTGTATAGAATTCCAAATATGGCATTTGCTTGTCGATAAATTATGCTTATATATATATCTATATTATTATGATTAATATGGTACCAAGACTAATGATCCATATAAATATGCTAAATATATCTCCTTCCATTGAAAACCAGATGCAATATCTATAGTCACATACTCATGGCAAAGAAAATATGAAATCTATTTTCATTATATTATCTGTTGAATATAGATTATGTAATGCACAAAGAAAAATATGCAGTTATATTTTACATAATATATAATCCATTCCCCATTTACTAGGTTTTTAAAAATGCAAAAGAAAATATTTTTTATCTATTTGAGTAATATACTATTATTTGTTTCTGACTCCACTACTGTGTAATTATTCACAATTCTGTTAGTTTATGATCTAATTATTCACGATTCTGTTAGTTTATGATCTAAGACCCAAAATTAGCATAAGTTTCCATATTCTGAAATTTAAATAAAGCAGTCATGCTTCTTCTCATATATTCTTTGAGAGTCTCAAGTTTCCTCAAGAACTTCATAAATTTCTAATGGTTTATATTTCCATAGGCCACCTTTTTTCTCTGCATTTCTGTTCTTGATCTACCGCATTCATTTGAAACTGATCTTGAATAACTATTCCCTTCTCACATCATTATAGGGACCCAACATTGTAAAACTCTTCAGAATCATTCACATATGTCATTTGTGTATATAGGAAGGTTTGTGAAAATGTTTAGGGATAACATGAGAATTTTACAAAGTAAAATGACTTAACATTGCAATGTCTCTGATTTTTACTTAAAGTTATAAATAAGATTTCCTGCTTGTATCAGGACACCTTCATCCTGTATGTATTATAGGATATCCTGCATCTTCTACTTTAAGATCTTTAAGTAAAGATGTAGGATATCCTACAATTCAAACAGGATGAAGGTGTCCTGATACAAGCAGGAAAGATCTTTAAGTAAAGATGTAGAATATCCGATAACACATTCATCCTGTATGTATTACAGGATCTTCTACATCTTTAAGTAAAACATCTTTTACTTACAGTTCTTTAATTACTTAAAGATGTAGTACTTTAAAATATTTTTACTTAATGATCTTTTACTTAAAGATCTTTTACTTAAAGATGCAGAATATGGGTAAAAAAAAAAATTGCTTCCAAATTTACATCAACAACCAAAGCCAAAAATCTACAAGTTCATGACTTTTCTTAAAACCAATTATAGTTGCCAAATAATAATTCTACTGAATGAGTTAAACAGCCAAGGAAAATTCTATTCAATACTGCTGCAATGGAGGGAGAGATGGAACTTTGCTCTGCTGAAACAAAGAGAAGGAGAGTTTATAAGCACTGGGGTGAGCTATCGGAAAGTACTGGAGGACATTACTGGAGCTGGTCAATGTAATTAGACCCTCTGTGTCTGCAAAATGGTACTTACTGAATAGGCTTCTACCCTCCCATAGGAAGTAGGAAATAGAGGCTTTATCTTTCTTGATAACTACATTTCAAAGAGATCATTCACAGATGCTTAAGAAAGATATTATCTTGTTAAACTGGCAAGAAGCTGGAACAAGATTTACATCACAAAGTATCAGAGAAATAATTTACAATGGAAAGTTCTCCAAAGGAGATGCTTTAGGAAAAGGGAACTCAGGGGCTGGTACTCAGAAAGAATCCTGACTGAAATTTGGCAAGACGAGAAGAAGTGTAAGGCTTTCATGGTCAGAAGTCCAAGTCAACTAATGAACCTAATATGATATAAGTGTTTGCTTGCCTTGGGTAGATACCACCTGACACTGGCAAGTTGAATTCAGCTAGAAGAGCTAACAAATTAGTTAAGCATGACTCATCCTATGATGGCAGAAAGTAAATAAGTTCTCAAAAAAGAAGAACATGTTAAAAAGAAACAGGACATCCAGGCATGATGGCTCATGGCTGTAAGTCCAATATTTTCAGGGGCTGAGGCAGGAGGACTGCTTGAAGCCAGGAGTTCAAGACCAGGCTGGCCAATATAGCAAGACCCCCATCTATAATAATAATTATAAAATAGGAAAAAAGTAAAATTTAAAAAAAGAAAAAAAAAACTTTAAAAAAGAAGGAAAACAAACCAAAAAAAAAAAAAAAAAACTTTCAATACCAAAGGTGGAGCAATTTGGTCAATGGAATAAGGTTAAAGTCCATAGCCTACCATGAGTTCATAGTGATATAAATAAATAACTGAATAAATAACTAAATATGGCAGAAGGGACAGTCTTCCTTAAAATTCCAATTAATAAATTTAAAAAGCGAAGAAGGTAGAAAATCATGTTAGGCAAACACCACAGTAATTATTCTTTGGCAAGATTAACTGATGGAGATTAAAATTCATAGGTGAATATTTGAGAAGGTATAAAATTGAATAGTCTTAAAGCACTGTACTTTGGCTGGACATGGTGGCTCACGCCTGTAATCCCAGCACTTTGGGAGGCCTAGGTGGGCAGATCACTTGAAGTCAGGAGTTTAAGACCAGCCTGACCAACATGGTAAAACCCCATCTCTACTAAAAATATAAAAAATGACAGTCACCACTGTAATCCCAGCTGCTGGGGAGACTGAGGCAGGAAAATCACTTGAACCCAGGAGGCAGAGGTTGCAGTGAGCCAAGATCTCACCATTGCACTCTAGCCTGGGTGACGGAGAGAAATTCTGACCAAAAAAAGAAGCAATGCACCCAAGATATTAATTAAAAAGAAAAAAAAAAAAACAGTAGTTTTTCAGTAGAAAAAGCCAGCAACCAACACCAAATGACAAAAACCAACATCACCAGAAATGAGACCTATTAACATCTTGAATTCCTGATTTGATGGACTAAGAAGGACATGTTAGTTTTGTGATATTCCCTCCAGAAACGCACAACCTTAAAATAATGAGGAAAACATAAGACAAATTCAGATTATATGACATTCTGTAAAATATCTCATCTGTGTTCTTTAAAAATATTAAGATAATGAAACATAAGGGAAGATTCGGGAAACACCATACTCCAGAGGGGACTAGGAGATGTAACAACTGAATAAATAAAATATTGGATCCTGGATTGAATCCTAGAATAGAAAAAGAATACAGGTGGAAAAATTGATGACATTGGAATAAAGTCTGTAGTTTAATTAACAATATAATACCAATAGTCATTTCTTCATTTCAACAAATGAACCCTGGTTATGCAAATCGTTAACATTACGGGAAACTAAGCGAAAGACCTATAGGATCTCTCTGTCCTTTTTTCAGCTTTCTGTAACTATAAAATTATTTCAAAATAAAAAATTAAAAACAATGCAAACTATGCATCCGAATCCTCATATGTATGCCAGCAAATACAGAATAATTTACTTTGTGGGGGCTACCATTTTCAGTGCTTGGCATCCTACCTTCTTAGGTGGGCCCCTCTCTGTCCTTTTCCCCTCTTTCATCCCCCTATTCTCCCACAGCAAAATACTGCATATTTTCTAAGCACACATTTTAAGTATTGTCTTATATATATCTATCCATCAGAGTCTCATCTCTCAACACTGTGCAGAATATTCTCCTGAAGAAAAAGAGTCCCTTCCCTAAAGGGAAGTCTAAAACTATTATTTTTTTTTCTTTTTGCTAGAGATCTTCTTAGTGAGGAGTAAAAAAAAGTGAGGGAATGAGTAAACAAGAAGGCATTATCCTATAAACATAGATACTCACCAAAGCAAATTTGGATGTTATTAACAGCTTATAAACTGAGATGCTGTAAAAACCCATCTAATTTTGGATAACCACATAACTTGTTAACAAAAGCTCTGCCCAAGCTTAGTACTAGAATAATATCATTAAATAACATGCAACTTGTAATTTAGGATGTTTAAATGGATCCTGATAGCTCAATAAAATATTCTTGCTAAGACAAACTCCATGGGGGTAAGACAAGTGGACCAAGCAGCCTATGCTACTCTTCTCTAGATTCACCTCCCACTTGAGTATTTCATCCTAATTATCATTGCCACAACCTCCATGGTTTTGCTTGAGGGTCAGAGGACCTACACACACTTTCCACCTAACATCTTGCTTATGAAAAAATTATGGTCTTAACTATGTATGACCAGCTAGCATAAGCCTGGACTATATAAAATATTAGACAAGATATTAAAGATTTTAAAAGGCAGACACAGATGCAGAGTAATATGGTCTTGGTAAAGAGGCAACTAAGGTCTGGCTCATTCTTCTATGCTAGTCGTTACCCATCCTATATATTGTGGAAACCAACGTATATCCATTACTGACCACCCAGGCACACAAACAGGACATTGTGTTCCAAATATAATTATAGGTAGCCAAGTCCTACAGAGGCCAGTGTTTTCTTATTATGGCTTTCTGAGCACTCACCTCTCCAAGCGATTCACATTTGAAATGATAGTGAGTTTTCAGAACAGACCAAACTTTAAAAATGTAGCTCTACAGGCTCTAAAAGTATGGCCCATCAGAATGCTACATAAAAGTACTTAAAGCACCACGAAATACTTGATTATTTCATTGCATGCCATTATCAACACAACTCATGTACTCCATAAATACATACCTCTACCACGTACCCACAAAAATTAAAAATAAAGAATGGGTCTTCCATTACAATGGTGTTAATTTTGGAACTTCAAGCAGTCTGTAGTACCTTGAAATCTACCAGAAACTGAACGTAGGAAGTACCTAAAATAGATGTTTCCTAAAGAAATGGTTTTTTTCTCAAGATATTTTTGGAATGAGAAAAAAAAATAATTCTTAGAAAAAGGACTCATCTTGATGAGTTGAAAAATGTTTTATCTGTATACACACTGAATTTTTCTATTTTCTCTAAGCCTCCTTCAGCTAAAGATTCATTTAATAAATCCCCAGGTGAATTATGAACTACTTTCCCAGAGGTGGGACACTATATTTAAAAAAAAAAAAATTGTTAGGGACAATTTGTAAAACAGAAGTTACAATGGCATGTTTCAATGTTATGTATCCATCATCTCTCTATGTATTTATATATTTGTGTATTTTTAAATTTAAGGTGACATGTAACTAACTTGAGATCTCATAGGATAGGAGAATACTAGGACACTAATTAGAAACTGGTCCCCAGAAATAAAGACCTTTGGACTCATCCGACAAGAGAAGAATCACCAGGCATTCTTCCAGCAGAAAGTTACAGCACCCTCCTTGTGCTGCTCATGAGAATTCACAAAGTTAGGGCAATATGTGAAGAATTAAGATAGAAGAACTTGCAAATAATCCCTTGTCTCTCTCTATTAGATTCTAAGGTTGAGCTTTAGAATATTTCAAAATGATAAGAGACCTTAAAAGATTTGTAGAAGAATAAAGAAATAATATATTCATTTTGAAACATTAATATATTTTCATTCAGGATTAATAATAAAATGCTCATGTTAGTGAGAGATGAATCACTAAGAAAAATAAATGAGGAAGAGAAGATGGATAAAGTGATAGGAAGAGGAAACATGACATAATTGAGAAGGCACTGAAGTGGAAAGAGAATTGATGTTTGTTGGTAAAATTTAACCAGTTTTCATTCAATCATTTGGACCATAGAAATTCTCAAAGTATAGTTCACACCCATCTGTAATAGATTACGTCTTGTCTGTATAATAAGTTAATGTGCAGGATTTTGAATATTTTCCCTTATTATAGCATAGTATTATTGCTTGTAGTTTCTTTTTTGATTTATTTTTCTTTTATAATCAAGAAAAAAATAAACAAAAGAGAATAAGGGAGAATGTCACCAGGGAGTCACAATGTTGGCATGTTATTCTGACAATTCAAAAAATTCCCAAAGAATCTAAGTTGCCAGTGCTAAAAACTGCCAGATCGTTTTTATATTTATTCTTATTACAGTGCCTACAGTATTCATAATTCTCCAAACAAAATCACAAGGCTTAATTGTTTCGAAATATACTTCTGTGTTACATTATCAGATTTCAATGAAAGGAATCTTCCTTCTATATGCAAGTAATTCAATCCCTCTTTATGCAGTACCAAAAGAATTATTTACATGAATATTTATGTTAAAATATGGCACAATTACTGCCTGTGATTCAAAAACATAAAAACACCCCTTTGCTGCGGCAACAATCAAAACAGGGTTGATGGTAACATCTATCCTACATCAGCAACACTAACAATACAATCAGTTCGTATAAGCTAAATCCATATGACCAGAACACACACCAACAAACATAATTCTTCTTGTCTTCTGAATGTGAATTTGGAGAGGGAAACATCTGGATTAGAAAGGCGCTTAGCAGTAGACAAGGCTTTTCAAGCAAAATTCCATTCAGGCACTAGAAATAAGACCCTTTCTGCTCAAGAGGCAGCAGCTGACACATGAGCCTAACTTAGTACTGAGACGGGATATAGATGAAGCTGTGTCTATGGATAAGCACAAAAGGAAATTCAAAGTAAGTGTTCAATTAGTTAAACTTTCAAAGGTAAAACTCTAGGGTGTTTGGAAGAATCTTTCAGGAAGATATATTCCAGTTTTACTGCAGACTCAACACAAACGGCACACAGACAAGTTACATCTATAGTAACTGGAAACATTTTCAAAGCAAAAGATGAGAGACAAATGTTTTGCCAAAGGTTCTGAAGCATGGGCTTACACAGGCCTGTGACTTAAAAAAAAAAAAAAGTAGCAGAATAAACATATGTTTGCAAATTATTTTATTTTACCAAATAGGGGCAATAAAACATACACATTTAAAACAAAAAAAAAAGGAAGAAAAAAATTTACCACAAAAAACTTACCATCCACTAAAATATTCTTTAATATGAAAGAATAGTGATAATCTCAAAATTAGGAAGGACTCAGTAGAAAAGAACGATGATCTTTCCCAAGAAAGAATGGCTGTTCCTGTTGTTGGCTTTACCTCTCCCTTACTCCTCAATTACAGCCTCACTGTTACTTGGCCATGTCTTGGAAGATTTTGTTAGTCACTGATGTGGGAGGTGTGTACCAGTGGTGATAGAGTAGGAAGAAATTATTTAGGTAGTTAGCGAAGGTGAAAGAGTTCTTGGTTGAATTTTACTTTAATAAAAGGCAGCTCCCAAATCATTTCTTTTCTAATAAAAACTGGTCTGAAAAATCAAGCTGCAGGCATAGATAAGCAGGCGGAAGCTTGCACAGGGAAATGCCAGCAGCTGTACCTGGAAGGTAGGTACATGGCAATTCCTTCTTCCCTTCCTTGTCATCACATGTGCAGGTGTCATGGCACCAGCCAGGTAAAACTCCATCTACATAATAAAAGATCTGTGGGCTATGTAAATAGCACACCTGGTCAAACCAATGCCCTGGGCCCTATGTAAATCAAACACTGGCTCCTCAAGCCCCTCTATAAAACCAACCTCATCTCATCCCAAACCCGGAAACCCACTTGGGCACCCCCTTTCTCTGTATGAAGGAACTCTCTCTTCTTTCTTTGCCTGTTAAACCTTCCGCTCCATGTGGGTGTGTCCACGTCTTTCTCCTTAGTACAAGACAACAAACGTTGGCCATTTCCCCAGACAGTGATGCCACTTCACTAGCATCTACTGGGTAGAGACCAGAGATGCTGCTAAACATCCCAGAATGCACAGGACAGCTACTACAACAAAGAATTGTCTGGTCCAAAATGCCAACAGTACAAGGGTGGGGAAACCCCTCTCTAGGCGGACATTTTAGCTAAGGACCAGTGGACGTTTTGGCTCAGACTGACCCTGATGTATGATCACCAGTTTACCAAGCCAGTGAGCTATGGAGTGCTCGGCTGACTCTTAACTGTTATTTTCAATCATTTTTAACAATAATTATCAGCAGTAAAACGGCCGCAGTGAAATTCTACTCTATCAATTAGAACTAGCCTAAAAAACTGTCACTAAATCCATTCTGCATTTCTATCACTTTGACATCAATCCCACTGTCTTATTACTTTGTATCTGAACTTCAAGGCATTAGACTTAGTCTAGAGGTAGTGCTACTATTCGGAAATAAAAGAATATTTAGCCAGTTTGAGTCAAGGACTCGTAGCCTCTATGAAAAGAAAACATAAATGTCTTCTTACACGGGTCTTTAATAATATATGCTTCATTAAATATTCAGTAAGAGTATATATAGTTTCTACTAATGTAACTTTTTAAAGATTAAGAAAATCAGATGGACTAATGACCACAGCTCATTCTAGATAGTAAAATTATAGACAGCTTTTTTTTCCTTATGTTTATTTGAAGCATTTTGCTCTATAAAATTATACACCAACTCTCAGGAGCATGGTTAGCTTCCTTTTGTCTCTGTACTTTCATACAAAATATCTTTATTTTTATAAAATATTGTTTTATATACCAAAGACTTTGAAAGAAATATTTTATGACTATTTTTTTTTTTAGATGGAGTCTTGTTGCTCTGTCGACAGGCTGGAGTGCAGTGGTACAATCTTAGCTCACTGCAACATCTGCCTCCCGGGTTCAAGTAATTCTCCTGCCTCAGCCTCCTGAGTAGCTGGGACTATAGGTGTGTGCCACTACGCCGGGCTAATTTTTTATATTTTAGTAGGGACGAGGTTTCACTATATTTTTTTCTACAAATTATATTACAAAATGAGATCACATTATGTATACTGTTGTGTTTCTTATAACATTATATTATAAAGTATATCAGTGTCTGTATAATACAGATTCCTCACATTTTGAACACCCTTATTTCATGATGTAGATCTGGTATCATTTAATTTACATTATTAATGGTCTTCAGTTGTTTTATATTTATGTATGTATGTATGCAGACAGGGATTGTGTGTGTGTGTGTGTGTGTGTGTGTGTACTGAGTGGTGAGTATCTTTTTTGCAGTTCTCCAAATGTATCTGGGACAAGCATTCTAGACGACAGAAGGCTTTCAGTGCTTCCCAATTTCCCTGCAGGAAGTTTACCCTAACTGATATCTCCACAAAGTGTATGAGTATCAGTTTTTCATAAAAACTTTCTGGCAATGGATCTTAACAATCTTTTTATTTCTTCTTCCAATGTTATCAGAATATAGTATTTCATTGTTGTTTTCATTTGGATTTTTGTAGTCTCTGATGAGATGGGACAACAATTTGCACACTTATTATAAATGTACATGCATTCTTTGTGAATACCTGGTATAGGGCCTATGCCCAGTTTTCTGTTGCCCAGGGGTGGAAAGTGGGGTGGAGGAGTTATTTCTTCTTATTACTTTGTAAAAATCTATTTCTATTAATATATAAATATTTTCTTATATAATTTGTGATTATTATCTCTTAAAATGGATGTTTGTCTTTATTTTGTGTTTTGTTTGGGTTTACTTTTTTTATTTTGTATTCTCAACAGTCAAGTTTTCCTGCCTTTTCCTTTCTTTTCTGTCTTTGGTATCATATTTAGAACACGCTTTATCATCCCAAAGTCACAAAAATATTTACTCTTTTTTATCTAGTACATATAGGGCCCTTTGTTATTGTTGCTGTTGGAACTCAGAATCGGAAGACTTTTCATTGCACACTATCATTCTTGGTAAATAGAGAGTTTTCCTGCCCTAACCCAAACCTCTTCTCTTTTTTTTTCTCTCCCTCTCTTTGCCCCTTCCTTCCTTCCTTCCTTCTCTCCCTCCCTCCCTCCCTTCCCTCCATCCTTCCTTCCTTCCTCCCTTTTGTTTATTCCTATTCCTCGTACCTTTTTCTCTATTCCCTCCCTGCAAATTAAAACATAAACTGTTTTTTTAAAATCTACTGATTCGCCTTTACCTTAGATAATTTATATTTTGTTCACTGCACAATATGAGTCCCTTATGATTAGAAGTTGCTGCTCTTTATAAACACTATATTTTAATAGAACAGACCATGTGTTAGGCATCTATTATGTTTCTATAACTACACAAGATCCTTTATATGCATTATATCTAATTATAATATTATAAGGTAGGTATTATCTGAGTTGAAATAAAGGAATCACTATCTCAGAGGAATATATATATTACTAAGTGTCATGCAGTCACTAATAAAAAGAGCCAAGATTCATCTTGGACATGGTGACCCTAAGACCCAGGCTCTCTTGGTGTTTTTTATAAAAATAATAGCAAACACAACCAAGTGAGTTCTGCACATTTTTAGAAACTATATTTGAAAAGGAAATCCTTTTTCCTTACAAAACCATTTTATATCATTTTAGGAAATTTTAGTAACAGTGGTTTCTAATTTCATCATTTCAAAGAACAACACTAATCTAATGCTACATTCATGGCTATATAATTGCAAGCAAATGAATTTTAGGCATCCGGTGTAATAACAGCCGTGACAACATAGCATTTCTTTTCTTCTGAGCTGCAGTTTGAAGCTGGACCAGGGTGGGCACATGACTCAACAGCTCCCCATCCATCTATAAATTAACTAGAAACTCATGAAAGGATCCCATGTAAAGGACTTTGTACATAGGAGGAAATTCATTTGCTTGGCCAATCAGACTGGCTCTCCCTAGAAAGTGTTCTGAAAATTTTGAAGAGAACTAATTAGGAAGGTGAATGCTGCCAAGCTGCAAAAATAGCGGAGATGTCATAAATGTGAATCCACTCAACAAATAATGATGACAGAGTGATGGTAACGGTGGTGGTGGTGGTAATGATTATGATGATGACGGATATTTTTATCACTTAATGATACATCACTCCTTATAAATATTAACTCCTATAAGCCTCACAATAACCCTATGATGTGAGTAGGCCCATTTTAAAAATAAGTAACTGAAACATAGAAATGTTCAGTAACTTGCTCAATGACGACAGTAAGTGGCAAAGTCTGATTCAAACATAGAAGTCTACCTCCAGAAATTGTGCTCTCCTTTAAAATGGCCTCAGCATCAGAAATGGGGAGACACATTTGGAGGCTGACTTTTTCTAAAAGATATGTTTCTTATACGTACAAGTACATTCGGCTTCTTTTTCTGCTACCTTACGCATTACTACACACATATTCTCTTCAGTAGGAAAAGATGTAAGCACTTTTTTTTTGTACCAGAGACTAATTAATTCAACAATAATGTATACATGTTCAACTTTCAACATAAACGAAATAGGACTTTTTCAGTGATGATAATTTAGGGCAGAGAAAGCAGAGACACACTTGGTAGCCAGATGTCTACCACAAATACTTCTAAACCTGCAAAGACAAAGAATCACCTGAATACTTCAGACTCAGAACATTTTTTCCAAATGCCCATGGTCTGAGTAATTATCTACTAAAATACTATTTCTGAAATATAGGAGTTACCCTATTTATTCTGTAGCTACATCATAATTGGTTGGATTCAAACGCTATATCTGAAACAACCCCAAAGCCCCCAAATTTTCTGCACAGGTACTTTTTCCCAAAGCACATATATGGTTTAACATTATTTATTTATTGACTCAATAAATATTTATACCATAGTTACTAGACAGGCACTGTTCTACATGTGGGGGAATACATCATGGGAAAAAAAGCACATTAAAACTATTGCCTTCATTGAATTTACTATCAAATAGGGAGACTAAACAAGCAAGCAGATATGTAATACATCAGGGAGTGAGGGTAAGTGTTATGGAGAAAAGAAAAAAAAAATGGAAAGGGCTTATATGGGAGTTGGAAGCGGACTCACAGTTTTAAGCTGGGTGGTTAGTAGTGGCATTACTAAAAAGATGACATTCAAAAGAACAAGTGTGTCGGAAAAGAGATTTGTTGGGGGATGAGGTTTGAAAGTTGAAGGAAACCTGACCTAAGGCCAATTCCCTGGGGGGCGGGGAGGACGGTCACCAAGTAATACATAAAACTTCACTGTAAGTTTAGAAGGTTGTAAAATTATAATATAAAGCTACGTATGTGAGACAATTTCCAGTCTAGCTGACATCTTTGCTTGGTTTTCCAACTGGCTTTTAGTCTAGTCATAGTTAAAATTAATTTCTGATCTTTGATCATCTCCAGACTGTTCAATTCAATCTCCTCCTTATCAATATAAATAGTAAGTCTGTCTTCCCAGTTCTGAATCTAAAAACCTTGAGTTGTCACTGACTACTGTCCCTCTCATTCCCAATATCCAATCTTTTAGCAAAATTTAGTTAGTTTTATGTCTTACCATATGTGCACAGTCAACAATATTCAACCTCTTCATTTCTAAAATCCTGGTCTCTGTCCCCACCATTTTTCACTATAATAATAGCAATGGTTTTTAACTTCCTGCTTCCTCCTATGCCACTACTCAGACTATTTTCAATGCAGCATTCAGAAAGACTCCTTTTAAATATGTCATATCATAATTATTATGACTTCAAAGCCCTCCAATGGCTTCCTATTCTACTCAAAGTAAAAGCCAATATCTTATGATGATTCATACATCAAAGACAAGGCATCCTTTTTAGTTTCAGACTTCTGTTATGGCTCACTTTGCTACCATTCACCTCCAAAAACATTTCCTCTTCAGAACTTTTCTCCTTGCTGTTTCTTCTGCTGTAAATGCCTCAATGAGTAGAAAACACTGTTTAAAGAATGGATGGAAGGCTAGGTTCACTAACTAGCAAGTGAGGCACATATATCACAATATACCACTTAAATTCATGCCTCAGTGGCATTATAAATTACTAAAGATATAGAACTTTGGTTTTTTGTCAATGTTAGAAGGTAGAAAACTTCCACTTATGAATGCCAATGTTCTACTCTATAAATTAATGGAAGAGGAGATTTAGGTTTAAATTACATAGTTCCAATTGTTGCAAAAATATACTGGATGCCCATACCTTCTCTCACACTAAAATACACTACATCCTTGGTGATAAGAAAATTTTGAAAATGGAAAAACTAGATTAAGAAAAACTATAATAAAAAAGATAACTTTTTAATTTTTAAAAATCATATACAAAGCAATTCAGATTAGTTACTGAACATTAATTTTTACACAGAACTTCCCAGTAACCAAAGCAGGATGAAAAATGTACATATTTTCATGAAGTTCCATTATCTGATAAGTGAGCGAATATTAAGATATTTGGTAAAAATCTTTCCCAGTTGGAAATTTCAAGAAGCTTTTATTAAAAGAACTCTATATAAGAAGTTTGGGTTACTATAATACACAGTGTTTTAAACTTTAATTTTCTCTGTCCAGATTTTCATACAGTGACTTATAGAATTAAAGAAATGACACTAAACTTAAATTCAAGTAAAAAATTTAAAGATCAAATTGCTCAAGTACACTACTTAACAATGGACAGAGACAGAGCCTAGTGAACTTGGCATGTACAAATCCAAAAGGAGTGAGTAAACTGTCCTTTAAACAGCTTTTCAGAAGAAGTTTCATATTACTAAATCAATACAGGGTAAAGGGTAAAGAAAGCTTTATAAGAGTAAAGGGAATTGGGATCATCTAAAAAATACTTTAGAAATGAAGTAAAAAAGACAAAAGTAGACCATTCTGACATGGAAAAATCAGGAATATAGGCTCAGGGAAAATCCCAACTCTGTCAGAAGCACAAGGATCATTGTAGCAAATAAAAAGGGTTTAGGATCTGTATCCCTTATATGGCCAGGAATAAGCAGGCACAGTAAAGGGCATTGGCAAACAAGCAGATCAATGAATATTTACACTAGCAGGTACTAAATTGAATATTTCATAGTAGTGATCTAGCAATTTATAGCAAGATTTATCTAGCACAGGGATTTACAACTGTTGGAAGAAAAAAGACGAAGAAATAAATTCATGTAATAACCTAGGCTCAATATATCAGGGACCTTGTGTGCTTTTGGGGCAAGATGTCCTACAAACTAAAGCCTCTCCTTATGTTCTTTCCTAAATGGCATGATTCACATATGAATCTTCTCTGTACTAAGTAGTGTCTTAGGTTCTGCAAGTGTAATGCTCAAAGAAGACAACGTTCTAATGGGTTTTCCTCCCTACTAAATTCTAAACCCTGCTCTAATGGGCTTTAGAATTTAGTAGGGAGGAAAATCCATTATATAGGAAATTATACATGCACAATAAATATCAACATGTGAAAATCTCCACATGTAATGGATGAGCTGGGTATCAGAGAAGGCTGAGCTAATCTGGAATCCTAATGATGAGAAAGGCATTTTCAAGCACAGGGGAATATTCATGCCATCTTGGTCCCTCCTTTAGTTCGGGCACTCGCATCTCTCTTAAGGAAGAGAGAGGGAGTTGTGAGAATTGTGTTTCTAGAGATAATGGAATGGTGTGAGGGTGAGCCTGATGCTTTATAGGACCTGGGACTTCTGCACAAAGAGGTAACATTGAAGAGAAAGTGGCAAAAAATAATGCAAATGAGAGTAAACCCTGAAGTTCCTTTACAGGGAGCATTAGGAGATTGGATTGCATGCTAAAGGCAAGGGGTGACACTGAGACCTAAAAGGGCTTTTATGTATGATGATAGATGATAGATTTTCACTTTGAAACTGTCACATGAGCTTAAGTATGGACAATGGAAGTTTACAAAACTGATGGCAGGAGACAAATTAGCAACATGCTGCAGAAATCTAGGTGAGAAATGTCAGTGCCCGAACTAAAGGAGGGACCAAGATGGCATGGATGTTCCCCTCTGCTTGAAAACACCTTTCTCCAAGTTGTAAAACCATCTCCTACTATAAAGAAAACGTTTATGAGAAACTACTATTTCTTAAGGTAAAGCCAATCAGCAAACTTGATGGCCTATAATCCCTCTCACCTCATCTCTGAAAAAACGTTATTTCAGCAGAGTTGAGCTCAGAATGAGTTCTGGCCTTTTTGTTCCATTGCAAAAGGCTTGAATAAAGTGTTCCTCTCCTATTTAATTTTGGTGCAATTCTTCTTTGACAGTGATGATAGTGGAGGTTGTGAAAAATGGACAAGTTCAGAAAATACTTAGAAGACAGTAAAACCAGAAAATGTTGTATGATTAACTATGGGAAGATTCAAAAACTATTCCTGAGTTGAGATTTGTGCAACTGAATGTACAGAGATGCCGTAAGGAATATAAGAGTTTGAATAGATTAGTAGATTGAGGTGGTGCATTTAGGTTTGGAAACAGTGAGATCCACAAATGTCAGTGATTATTTCAAGGAGAGGAAACTTGTAGACCTCCCAATACATGTATTCAGAGCTAAGAAGACAGGACTCTGTCAGAATCCCGTGCCTATATATGGTATTTGAGATCTTAGGATTATGTGAGAATGTCTAAGAAAAGTAGGAAGAACTGGAAGACTATAGGGCTTAGATCAGAACTCTAATAAACCCTAATGTTTAAAAATAGATAGAGGAACAGGAAACCATGAAAAATATAAAAAGGATCACCCAGAAAGATAGGAGAGCAGAGTTACTGCCAAACATAAAATTGAAATGATAGAAACCAATGATGAGAAAATGTATTGCCTGCTGTGTTGCTGCTGATTAATGGAATTTTATCTAGAGGTATTCAAACTGTTTTTATAATAAGCCAAATTAGATCATGAAGATGGTAATGAGGTCATGTATCCCAGTATTCTGTAAGGTAATTCAGTATAAATTTGCGTTATTGAGAGTATAGTCTGATAATAATTATGGCATATTAAAATGTTTTAAATTTTTAGAGTAAACCACTCATCCATGGAATTGTTTTTCTATTTTCATAGCAAAGGATATTCAGCTAACTGCATGTAAACAAGCAAAAATGAGGCAGTTCTTCCCATCACCAACATAAAGTTTACATGGCTTTTTTTTTTTTACACTAAGAACCATCTCTAGTATTTTAAGATTTGATATGCAGTTTATCTTTTGCTATTGACGTTTTGAGGTTGTGTCCAGTAACCTAGGCAACCGTTCTTATTTCTGTCCTAATTTATTTCTAGTTATAGAGCTTATCTAGATTCTATGGCCCCAGAGATCTTCTCTAAGGCAGAGCAAGTTGACAAATTATATGGCCTTAAGTGAATATAATGTTAAGCATATTACAGATCCTAGTCATCAAGCAAAGACTGCACATTCCAATTTCTGTAATTTGGGGTCATCAGTATATATGATGAATAATGTATCTTTAAAAAGGTAGTGTAACTTGATCACAGTGAAATATGAAATGACTACTGTTGAAATTATAACATTTAAATGTTTTGTTTTTAATGTTATATTTATTCAATTCAATTCCAGCAATTAGAAATAGCAGCTTCAAACATCCTTAAATAAAAATCTTGCCTGGTCTAATTCAGTGCTGTTAAACGAATTTCCTTTCTCACCAGTCACTTGCAAGACACTATAATCAAAGTTTAAGTTGTGTGAGACAGAACAAAACCTTAGAGGTAGTATTTAGCCCTTATTGGATTTCAAGCTGTCTAGGCGGAGGAAAGAATGACTGTAGACTATGTTCTTCTTGGACAAGAGCAAAGAAAGAAGAGATTATTTTAATGACTATGTGCAAAACTGTCTCCAACAGGCATCCAATAAATATCAGAATGAGATGTATTGCTTCTCGTTTCTCTTTTTAATTATTATGCATCTAGAAAAATTGAATTTTCTTTCTTTGAAACAGTCTCACTCTGTCATCCAGGCTGGAGTGCAGTGGGTACAGTCCCTGCCCCCTGCTAACTCCACCTCCTAGGTTTAAGCAGTCCTCTCCCCTTCACCTCCACAGTAGCTGGGATTACGGGCATGCACTGCCATGCCCAGCTATTTTTTTGTATTTTTAGTAGAGATGGGATTTCATCATGTTGACCAGGCTGGTCTTGAACTCCTATTGAACACCTGACCTCAAGTGATCCACCCACATCAGCCTGCCAAAGTGCTGGGATTACAGGCGTGAGCCACCGCACCCAGCAGAAGAATTAAAATAGAAAAGTTTAATTCCCATATAACTTTATGAGAACTGAGAGAGACAGAAACTAATGGATTACCAAGCTACCAAAGTTCCACCAAGAAGAAAACTCCCAGTGCAGAGCCAGGCATTTTAATAGATGATGAAGGAAACAAGAACTTGACAACTATAAAGGGTCTATTTTTCTGTGCTGTTGCATTAACAAGAGTGGCTTTTCTGGATATCTATTTCAGGTCTAGCTTATTTATGTGAATATAGATTTAGATACACATGCTGGTAGCATTAAGAATCACATCAATGTCATCTTCCTTTTAACCCCTTAAAGCCGTTCTTGATTAGTCTCCTTCTTGAGGAAAAATGAACGATTTCAAAAGACTTCTGGTAGCAAAGTGTCCAGGATGTCAAAAACACTTAGCACCATGAAACAGGAAACTGAGTAATCTCACATCGGGAGACAGAGAAATTTGTATTTACAAGTTCCCTGAGCTAATCAATAAAAAGTCAAAGCACATCAGGAGCACACAAAGATCTGCACTTTTCATGCGATTCATTTTTATAAAAATCAATATTTATTATTTCCTATGTGCCAGAAACCAAACAATTTTTGCATATCTAATTGAATCTTCAAAAATATCTATAAAATAGATATTATTATCATCATTACAATTTTACAGATAAGAAAATTGAAAGTTAGAAATGTAACTTTACAAAGGTCATGTGGATAGTAATCAGTGGAACTAAGATTCGAGTCATGGTTTATGTGACTCTGAAGTCCATACTCTTTACTTATACATTATAGCAGTTCTATAAAAGGAAAGTCACTTGCTCACCTATTCTATTCCCAAAAACTCTATTTCAATCAATTTTATTAAGAATCTTTTTAAATCCACAGTTATTATCCAGGTAAGTTTGAGGAACGTTCAGCTGCCACCCTGATGAAACTAAAATAATTTCCTAAGTCTCTACTGTGACTGCTGCCCCTATTGCAGAAAATAAAACAGGAAAAACTTCTAGAAATTAGAATTCTCATTTCATTGAAATATCGCAGAGGCCAACGTGATGAGAGAGTGACTAAGGAGCAACTGCCTTTGCTCTTCTGGATTCCGTTGGGGGAGCTAACTTTGGACCCTCATCCTGCAAGCTCCCCTGCTATATGACTCTACTTGCCTCATATTCTACTCCATCAAGGTGAAGCGACCCACCAGTAGAGACTGTCAGGGTCTGGGCATTACCAGGTAGTTGCTGAATGGTAATCAACAAACTAATTTTGCTGTTGAGAGAAGATTGCAGGATGGGGACATGTAGAAATTTGCAAGGTTTAAATACATCTGATTTTAAGGTTTATGGTCTTCAGTTTCACAAATCATATTTCTAGTACAGCAATTTATAATATCAACTCTAATACTGGTTGTTGAAATAGTAGATCAATGATAATATTAAGGGATAATGAGACTCTATTCCAGTTTACAAGTCTGCTGTACTGGAAAGGGAAAATGTTTGTGGCCAGAACACCTGAGATTTGGTCCCAGTCAACATGACTTGCATAAACTACTTAACTTTTTTTGAGTCTAATTTCCTAATTACTAAAACCAAAAGGAAAATATAACAAAAATAAGCTCCAGGGCTTTTTAAAAATTAGCTACCAATTTGGAAATGTTCTGTAAACTATAATGTAATAGTATCAGACACTGCTCTGTTTAAATAGAAAATTTGATTTAGTCTGGATTTCATATAATATTTTAGGAAGCTTTTAGGACTTACAGAAAAATGTTATTAATAGGTTTAGAAATTTTATTATCTTAATGAAAGTCTGTTTTCTCATCTCCTTTGAATTTGAGTTGAGTTTTCCAGAGAAAAGATGCCTATTTTATGCTGGCTGAAAGCATGAACAAAATAAACAACAAGCTCCGTGAAGAATGCTCTATGAACCGATATCCAACTCAAACTCCTGAGTCACTGTGATACACCTGATCGCTGGATATAACCATGTATTGGTCCAGTGAGTATTCATGTTTAATAATTAAGACAATTACTGATTTCCACTGCTGTTTCCACTGCCACTTCATAAGGCATGCATTATTGGTCTTTTAATATTTTGTTCTCATTGACCACAGACTCTAAATCATTATATGTTAGTTACAGACCGTTACAATGCCTAGTGGCATTTGCCACTGGTGACAACAATAATAAATGATGTTGAGCCAAAGCTAGTAGGAATGAAATACAGAAAGTAAAATGATAATAAATAACTGTCACTCCATTACTACACAGTGCCTGGTTCTAGCACCTGTTCAATGGAGCGGAGTCTGCATAATCCAAGAACTAAAAAGGCATTTACTCTTTAGTAACAGCAACAACAAAGAAAGGAATCCATTTATTCGTCTTGTGCTGTGACCCCAAATTCCACACTGAGCATGGCATGAGTATTTAAAGAGTTCTCAACAGAATTTACTTTAACATCTTGTAGTGTCTTCTCAAAGCGAGAATGCTTGTGAAATGTACCAAAAGTTACACTCAGTCCAATGGATATGAAATTACAGCAGTTCTGGCTAGAATGTGACAATAATTTCCCAGATGGATATGAGACCGAAGATATAAATATCATTTTATTTATTATAAGGAACATGGGGCACAGATACTAGAATAAAGAATATGGAACTCAGAAATATAAGATATCTGGTAGATATTGTAAAACCTATCTAAATATAATGTTGGTTCTTGTCGGGTGATTTGGGTGAGGACCAGATTTAAGCTATCCCCTTCCTTGGCCATCTGTCTCATAAACTTACGAGAGTAGAATCTGTTGTAATAAACTCACAAGGCAGATATACTGTAAGGGGTGTTATTGGTATCAAATCATCTACAATACAAAATAAATTGCTCTTTAAAATTTACAAGAAAATTTGTGTCTTTTAAATAAAAATAATCACCTATAAAATTTGTGTACTTTAAAATAAAACATAATCATCTATAACATAAAATCATTGCTCTTTAAAATTTAAAAGAAAACGTATGTCTTCCCCTTGTCAGTGACATTCTTTGCCCTGCCCCCTTTCTCATTCCATTAATTATATATCAGGTTTATTGCTATGGTGGCAGTCTATCTGTTTATTTTTTAGTAAAAGATTTATCCTAACTTTAGATCCTAAGTAAACTGACATGTGGCAATCACAGAAGGTGTGAGTCTGAAAACAATCTTCTTACTAGACAAGTTACATAAATCTGAGCCTTAGTGATCTTAGTAGTAAAACTGGGATAATATTATCTATGTAGCAAAGTTAACGTAAAATTTAATAGTATATGTGAAGTGATTTTTTTTATTGTTTTCTTCCAAAAAGCAGAGTCTGAGATTGAAAGGTAGTTGATTTTGGAAATAGATATTAGAAAACAGAACTGGAAGCCTGGGAAGAATGAATCAGGAAAGAAAGGAGAGCCAGTCTAAAGATACAGATCAGCATGGCTACTGCTTGAAGCTACTGGGAACCCTTTCAGGTTCCATGGAAAATGCATTTTTGAATTGTCTGTCTTAGAAATGGAAGAGAGATATTGGTCAAGAGTTGTTCTATATGGGGTTGACACCATACATGAAGCTGTCTATGTATTATCATGACTGAGCAGTTATCAGGGGGATTCCACATAGTAGTTGCTAGGGAGCCCCAATGCAGGGAGTGAATAAAATCCAAATTATTTGGGATTTATGCAGAGGAGATTTATAAGAGCAGAGAACAGCCAGGTTGAATATAATGTCGCCACCAGTGGATTTTGGGGTCAGGGATCTACCTTGTGACTAAACAGATAGTGAGGTTTTCACCCAGTGGCATTCCGAATGAACAGGATTGTCAGATAGCTGTACACAGATGAACACTAATGCAAGATGAAGAGCAGTTTCAGGGTAATGTCCACAACATTAGAAGCTGTAGCTTCTATGAAAAATTCTTAAGATCCAGAACCATGCGGATCATCAAGTTTGTAACCTATAACAGGCAGTCAGTCATCTAGCTGGCCTGGCCTACATTTTGGACCAAGAACAAAAATACAAATGAAAATAATATTAAGAAGTTTACTTTCTTATCACATAATGTGAAAGTTTTTGAAACACTTCCATAGGCGTTATCTTATTTGAAGTTACAGTGATGCTGTGAGAAACTATGGCATCATTCATCTCATTTTTCAAATGAATAAATTTGGTTTCCTAACCAACTCTTCATTGTCTACAAGTGCTAAGTCAGAATAAAAACTGAGGTGTGTTTATCCTAATTCTAGCATTCTAAAAAGAGCCTTAATTTTAATAAAATTTCCTTTGGTCAATTACTTTGTAAGCCCTGACACCTACACTTTACCTCCAGTGTCATCAGCCTGAGCGAGTCACTCACTCACCTCCCTGAAAGCATGAGCAAAGAGTACCTTTAGCAAAAATGTATTTCCAATTTAATTTTCATTCATAAGATGTGATCTCTACCAATGATGCCAACCAGATTTGAGGGAAACTAAATCCAGGTGCTGTGTGACTCCAGATAGCTTTCAACACAAATTGGCTACTAGAGGACTGACAAATAACCTGAATAATCTGTAAGAAATGGAAACTCAAGAAAGTAGCATTTCCCAATATATTACCAAATACTATCTTTCTGGCTATGTAATAATGGTGTCTACTCAGAGAGTAGTTTTTCTCCACTAAAATGAAATATTCCTATTACCAAAATTTGAGATAAACAATGTTTCTGACAAAACACAGGTTTTATTTACTTGGCTAATCAATATTATTTCTAGGCAGTCTGAATTCTGAAAACGTGGAACTTTCCCAAATTTACCTTTTCCCATGCTATGTTTCATTATATTTTCCGTATTATATAGTAAATTAAAAAATACTTAGCATATTGTAAAAACAAGTATGTAAGCCCAAGATATTATTGTTAATAAAAAGACACAGTTATGCTCTAATGAGATAGCTTTTCTAACATTCATTTCACATATGTGAAAGTAGATAACAGAAACTAAATATTTTTACAGATGTTGTGGGATTTTAAAAAGGCAATCAAAAAGAAGAGTAGAAACCAAATCTGAGTCTCTGCATCTGTTTAAAATCATTCATCTTAATTTCCATTCTTAGGAAATAGAAATCCAAAGGATTATAGGTAAAATTTGGTAAAGCTTAAAGTTTGTTTCTCTTCAAAGCAGTTTCCACAAGCCACAGAGTACAATAGAATATCAAAATATGTATGGAAATATCATTATTTTTATTTAAGGAAATATGCACTACCATGTATATGTGACATGGAGTTGACCAAACAGGTCTTTGCTTGAAATGTTTCTGAGGATCTTGTATAACAATATATCTACCAAAAAACACAGTGTGCTCCAGTCTTTCAACATAAGTGTTTCAACACCAGATAGATCCATGAGAGACCAGGAAACAAAGGGAAAGATCAGGAATTTGCTTCCGTCTCCAAATTTTATGTCACTGAATTTAACTAACTTAATAATACTACTAATGATCATCATGATAATCAAACTATTGTTGCTGCTTCTACTACTATGAATAATAGTAACTAACAGCTATTGAGAAGTGACTATGAACTAAGCATTATATAAGTGCTCCGTTAGTTGACTCAGTTAATTCTCACAGTAATCCTCATATGAACGATACTATCAGTGTCTCTTCTTTATAAATGAGGGAACTGAGGTACAGAGAAGCTAACTGCCTTTCCCAAGTAACACAGCAGAAAGAGACAGCAGATTCAGATACACTTCTGGGAAGCCTTAGAGACCGTGTGTACTACATGGGTTTCTGACCCAAGCTTTGTAGTCTGGTTCTAATAGTCACAAGCTGTAAGTGGCTAGGATGCCAAAATTTTACAGACAGCCAGGCACTGAGTGGGACTAAAGTGAAGTACAGTATCTCAGAGTAATTCAGAAATTAGAATTAACATATTTGGAGTTGTGTGTTGGTGGTGTGTGTGTGTGTTTTTGGGAGCAGGCACAGGAAAAGCTATTGCAGGGAAAGAAAAGTAGATTATTGACTCAGATGAGTTTTCTTTTCCACTAGAATTTCAGAGTATATTTACCACTGCTTCGTTTCTTTTTTCTACTCTAAGCAAACATGTACATATTTCACTTTTATATTCCCATGACTCCTATAAAGCTAAAAAGCAGTATGGAGCGATTCACTACATGACCTGAAATGGTCTTACTGTGAGCTCTCAAGATAGAGGAAAATAATACCCCTCATGTGGTTTCCCTTAATGCTAAGGCTTTTCTCTATGTGCTTCACAGGTCTAGCTCCAGATCCATGAGTTGCACATGTTAGAGGCTGCCTAGACTGGCAAAGGGAGGGCACAGCCATCAATAACACAGGACATGGTTCTCCCACCAGGGAAGTGACATACCCTGTCAGTTTTCCCTTCTGTCTGAATACTGGTGTGACTGCGAACCTCATGATCCTCTTCAAGGTCAGAAACATCCTCCAGTTCCTCTGGGGTCTGTAAAAAGAAAGCAAAACATTGCCAGTGGGAATGTAAAAGCATTTCTTCTTTGGAAAACATGTCAGTACCTTAAAAGGATAATCAGAGAGTTACCATATGACACAGCAATTTCACTCCCAGTTATATATCCAAGAGAAACAAAGGCATATGTCCACACAAATACGTATCCACAAATGTTCACAGGAGCATCAGTCATGATAGCTAAAAAATGGAAACCAAATGTATACCTACTGATGAATGGATAAACAAAATATGGTACATCTGTACAATGGAATATAATTTGGCTATGAAAAGGAGCAAAATACTGATACACACCACAACACAGGTGAACACTGAAAACATCATCCTAAGTGAAGGGAGCCAGCCACAAAAGGCCACATATTGTATGATCCCATTTATATGAAATGTCTACAATAGGCAAATCTATAGACAGAGATTTAATTAGTGGTTGCTAGGTGCTAGGGGAAAGGGAAAATGGACAATGACAGCTGATGGGCATGTGGTTTCTCTTCTGGATGATAAGAATGTTCTACAGTTAGATAGTAGTAATGATCATAAACCCTCTGAATATACTAAAAAAACACTGAGTTTTATACTTTAAAGTGGAGAGTTTTATGGTATATGAATTATATCCCAATAAATTGTGAGAGAAAAAGAAAGCAAAAAAATGATCACAAGGAAAATTTTATTTCAGTGTATAGCAATTTGGCTACCCACTATGTGGTTACTGCAAACTACGATGCTTACAGTTGATAAATACATTAGATAATTGTCATTAAAATCATATATCATCAAAATGCCACCAGAAATTATCAAGGAATTAAATTTTTAGGGACTTGATAAATAATTTAACTTGAAATTCAGTGTCTATTAGGAATAGTTAGCTAATTTCCATTTCTTCTTTCAATGTCAGCTGAAATGCCTCTTTCTCAGGGAGGTGTCTTGCTCAGGAATCCTCCAGGCTGGGCTGGATTCCCTGCCAAGTGCTTCCTAAGCCCTCTACTTTAATAGCCATCATGCTTATCATCCTTTATTACATCATTGCTGTATTGGCAACTAATTGTTGAACTGTGTATTCTGTGAGGCAAGGACATGTCTCCCTTGTCATTTCTGCAAATATAGGTCGAAGTACTTAAGAAGGATTACCTTAGTATTTGTTTGAGTGTACAAGGTCTCAACTTAATTTTTTTATTTCAATAGCCTTGGGGATACAAGTGGGTTTTGGTAACACAGATGAATTGCATAGACATGAAGTCTGAGATTTTAGTGGGCCCTTCATCCAAGTAGTGTATATTGTACCCAATATGTAGTGTTTTTATTCCTAATCTCCCTCCTACCCTCCCTGTTTCTGAGTCTCCCATATCCATTATTCTACTCTGTATGGTTCCTTTGCTACAAAATCCTGGTGACAAATCCAGAAAGCGAGCATTTAGGTTTCACAGAAAACAACCAAAATGAAGTAGAAGATGTCCTTGGGTCTGTATCTTTCATGCACATGTGGCTGTTGAAGACTGGAAGGGGGCAGGGCCTGTCTCCTTAGACTAGCTCTGGTTTGCCTTAAATCTTGCTTTACACACAGACACTTTGTTTATTTTCAGCGTTGCCAAGAGCCTTTCATCCCTTGGGAGCACTCCAGAGATGAGAACATTTGATGATTAGTTCATATGATAGAGCAAAATTACCAATTTCCTATTCATTAACGGCTTCAGATTCTTTCTCAACTCGTAGATCTTTAACCAGCACTTTCTTTGTTTCACACACTTGCACTGAGCAATACCCACCCCTTTCCAGAGAAACATTATGCATTTATTTCAACCACCTTCTCTCAGATATTAACATTTCCACCTCACCAAAGCCTTCAATGTGCTATTTGTTATCGATATGTTGATCTCTTTGAATTCCTTCTTTGCTGCAACTACATGTAGCTGTTATCTTAGGACAATTCTTTCTTCTTCAGTATTAATAGCACGAGTTCATCACTGTAATTTCTATACAATCACATATTTCATTATTAGTCACTTTGTGTATTCTTTTCACAGTATTCTCGAGAAAACATCTTTGCAATTTCCTTCCTTGATATATCATGAGGCCCTGTGACATCTGAAAAAAATCAGTTATTCAAATTCTCTTTCTTATGCCCTGTTGTTTTGCAACTGAAGGCTGCCTGGTGTCCCTGCTGTGATGTTTCTTATAAATGTCTGTTGTTTATTACTTGGGTTATATCCTATCATGCAACAACACACAACTTCATCATCCACTCTAAGAGTTTATTTGACCTCAAAATAGAGTAACAAACTAAGAACAGTTGCTGCTATCAGAAGTCACAAGTGCCATTTTTGTTGGTGACGCTGTAGGAAGAGATAAGCCTACCATTTACGCCCACATGCTTCTGTGCTTTTCTTTGTGTTTAACATGGGACTGATAGTTTTCTTGCAAAGCTGCAAAAACTGACCTCTTCTTTTCATGAACAAAATCAGTGGGGCAGTGTTCAAAACACTTGCGGGCAGCAAGTGTTTGGCCTTATATTCGGTAAGGCAAGGTGTTGGATGGTATTGTGAAAATAAATAGTTAAACACATAATGCTACAGTTTAAGTGGAAACTAAGAAAAAGATAGGAGTACTCTAATTATTTTGAAGGCAACACATTAACTCCTTTAGCACTAAAGACAAATAGTAGAAACAGCAAATATTAAGAAATGGGGAGAAGAGGGATGACAGGCTACCCTACATCATACATTCTTAAATAGTCTGCTTCTACCTGACTGGTAAACATCTGGAAGGGGTGTGTGTGTGTGTGCGTGTGTGTGTTTAATCAATTTTCGTTCTGTGAGAGGAAGGATTAACTATCTTAGAGGCATTATAAGGCCTTAGGAAGGCCCTATAATGTTGAGTAATACAGACCTGAATTTGAGTTCTGGTCCTCTAATGAGTGATTATGGGACCTTGGGCAATATGTGTACTCTTTTAAAGTTTGGTTCCCTCAGAATAAAATTTGGGTAATACCTAATGCCAAAGGTTGTTGTGAGGCTCAATTGTACTAAGATGCTTTGAGTAAAAGCTTAGTCCACAAACATAGCGGCGTTGCAGCAAAAGTTTATTTCTGTTTGTTACATTTCCTCCTTTCTCCTCTATCCTATATCTCATCCCAATATATCCCTTTATATTTTTTGTTAGACGTTTATGTAAATTTATCCAAATTTTAATCATCTTTATTCCAAATTTAATGATTTTAATCCATTTTAATTTAAATTTATTTTTGAACTTGGAGTATGGATAAGCTACCAAATGTTTCTGTACTTTAGATTCTATACAGACATTATTTTTGGATTGACATGGTATTTTTACTAGCTGTCTCTAGTTACAGTCACCTGAGTTTGACTATATAATGTCACTGTGCTTAACAGGGTTTAATATAATTCCCCATGCACTGCTTCCTTCTAAAATCCATGTAAGAGATCTCTTTTAATTGGATTTTAATCATGTCCAAGCATGAAATTATCTCTCAAGCTGGCCTCAGCCATGATTCACTCTAGCATGGATTCTCAGGGATGATGGAAATAATTTGTCATCTTTCAGCTGGGCTGTCCTAAACCAGACCGAGATGAAGATAGTTCATTTTTTCAGAAAAAGTGTTAACCAATGCAGACATTAATGTTACTTCTCATATAAGAATTGTGGAGATATATTTCATATTTTCCTATTTTACCTCTGGCTTATTAAGGAGCCTTCCATAGGCAGCCCAGAAGCAATTTGGAATAGACTTAGTTTCTTCACCTGTAAAACAGCACAAATACTACCTAATATTTAGGGCTATTGTAAAGATAAAACAAGATGACGGACTAGAACACTATTATTCTTCAGTGGCTACAAAATACTGAATTATTAATATTATTTATGATTATTATAGATTACCATTACTGTTGTTATCTCACTTGATTCATGCAAAAGAGGTCAAAACAAGTATAGAAGTTTTTGAAGTTGAAAACATTCAGGCTGAGGTGTTTACATAGAAGCCAGGGCGGCAATGACAGAGGAGTAATACATTAAGACTTCAGGGTTATAATAAATTTCATATATATGTGTATGTGTGTGTGTATATACATATATCCTTTCTCCCATAAGGCATTCAATGTTTTTTATAGACATTATCTCATTAATTCTCTCAGCATTACTAATAAAACAGGTGGCAATATTACAACAAAAAATTCACTTGCGCAGACTTTCTAAACATTTCATATTAAAATACAAATATGAAATTTGTGGTTGCTAAATATCAAAGAAGAATGTAAAAAAAAACAGGAAGAAAACAAAAAGAATTACAAATACTCTGAAAAACAGGAGTCATGCTTGACTTCTTCTCAGAATCATATTTGAATTCCAAATCATACACATGATGTGTTATAAATATAATTCTCTGGCTAGATTTCACTGACTTATTAAAATCAAATAATCACCATAGTAATGCTATGAGTGGTCTCTCACACAGAGCAACTCTTTGGAAACAGGCTATGAATGTCCATCACAAGCTGTAGGCTAACGTAACATGTTCAGTGATTTTATTTTATCTGAGGTGGTAACATAAGACGATTTTGCTATGTCAAAATGGAGAGTTCAGAATTAAAATACATTTAAAAATAAAAACAAATCTATCAATGACACAATGTCAAGTTAGAGAAATTAAAGACATGTCCCTTATTGAACACACACACACTCACAAACACACCCTAAAATTCCTGTCCCACATCTTTGACCATGAAACTGGCACTCTATGTTCTAAATGTTCGAGAAACCAGTGGCATTTCTATTACACCGACCCCTTTTGTACTCCTCAATCATGTTCCACTTGTCAGCACTTTCCACTTAATGCTCTGTGTCTTTCTATTTGCCCCTTTCTTGCAAACTGGATCCTTCTCGGAATGGGAGCTCAGATGCTCTCTACTCAGAGAAGTCTCCCCTGGCCAGTCTAACTAAAGTTAATGCTTCTCCCCATTTCACCTATTTCTTATATTAGTCTGTATATTTTCTTTAGGTCTCTTCACAATTTTAAGCTAAAATTATATTTTTTCTTCATTTTTCCTTTTTTTTTTTGGCAGGTGGGATATATTTTTGGTCTTGCCCCCAACAGAACTTAATTTCCATGAAAATAGGGATATTGTTTGTCTTGTTTTCCACTCTGTCTGAGAACATGAAGTGGCACATAGTATGTGCTCAATTTTTCTACTTCCTAGATGAATAAAGGAATAAATAATTTAATTACTGACAAGCTTTTGTTATTGATCAATTTCATAAGAAAGTCATAAGAATATTTTTAAGCTGCGGAGAATGTTCAATCCTTTGCCCTCTGTCTTTAACAGGTATTGAATCAATAATTCCTTGCCTAAAGAAAAGTATGTGGCAAAGATTCCTGAATTTTAAAAATATCCCATGTAAACTAGAGATGAGATTTTGTGTAGAGAAAAGTTTTCCATAAGCTCAAAAGAGGTTCTCAGATGTGGAGGACTAAAAAGTTTATGATTCCATAATCAGTAGTAACTTGCCCTACTCCTTGACAATGCAATATGGATATAAAAAGACTTCAGAGAAAATGTCATCCAGTAAACCCAGACCAGTGCTACAAGTCTCACCACAGCCTTGTGCCACAAACTTGTCATGGAAACAGTGGCAAGCCTGGAATCATTACATGGGCTAGGACAATGGATGTCTCATTGGCATCCAGTGTGGGTAAATGACAGTGATTGGTAAGACTCCCTGATGTCTTGATGCAGGCTAAGCCTCTAGAGACAGACTTAGCCTCAAGAGAAGGGTTTCTCAGTCTTAGCACTGTTCTGAATAATTATAGTTACGAGAATCGGTTTCGTGTTTTGTAAAAAATTTAGCACCAACCCTAGCTTCTATATACCACACACATTATGGCCCTCTCCAGTCATGAGATATAATTAAACATATTGCTAGACATTACCAAATATCCCCTGGAAATTTGGGGGGTTAGGAATTACCCATCTGAGAACGAATGGTCAAGAATTTTGGCTCACTTGGCCCAACAAAGGCAGCAGGAGTAAGGGAAGGCCCAAGAATGACTATATTTAAATTTCCCATGAACCAAGTTAAAACTAAGTTGACTTGTAAATAAGTATGTAAACTGAAAGTCATATACAATATAATGACAATGTTTACAAGACAAAAGAGGGCAGACATTTTAGTCTTAACCAGACTACTGGAAGAAGATATCAGAAAATTTATGAAAATAAAATTACAACTAGTTTGCACTCTTTTCATAAAATTTATTTTTAAAATTCTTAATGGACAATAATTGTATATATTATATATTTATGTAGCACACTGTGATACAACAGTACATATTTATATTATGAAATGATTAAATTCTAATTAACAAATCTATCTCCTCACTTATACATCATTTTTTAGTTGTGAAAATCATATTCTAAAGGGCCTGGGCACAGTGGCTCATGCCCGTAATCCCACTTTGGGAGGCCAAGGTGGGTAGATCATCTGAGGTCAGGAGTTTTAGACCAGCCTGGCCAACATGGTGAAACCCCGTCTCCACTAAAAATACAAAAATTCAGCCAAGTGTGGTGGTGCATGCCTGTAATCCCAGCTACTTGGGAGGCTGAGGCGAGAGAATCATTTAAACCTGGGAGGTAGGGGTTGCAGTGAGCCAATATCTCGCCACTGCACTCCAGCCTGGGTAAAGGAATAAGACTGTCTCAAAAAAAAAAAAAAAAAAAAAGAAAAAGAAAAGAAAAGAAAGAAACCCCTCTGCAGGCAGACTGTGACTAGACTCCCTACTTGCTGGCCAGGGCATCTCTGAAAAAAGGCAGCAGCCGGTCAGGGACTTATACATAAAGCCCCAACTTCCCGGGACAGAGAGTCTGGGAAAAGGGGCGGTTGTGAGTTCTGCTGCAGCAGACTTAAATGTCCCTGCTCAGCAGCTCTGAAGGGAGCTACGGAGCTCACAGCACAGCACTTTAGCTCTGATAAGGGACAGACTGCCTCCTCAAGCTGCTCCCTGATCCCTGTATATCCAAAGAGACACCTCATGCAGGAGAGCTCTGACTGACATCTGGCAGGTGCCTTTCTGGGAAGAAGCTACCAGAGGAAGGAACAGGCAGCAATCCTTGCTGTTCTGCAGCTGCCTCAGGTGATTCCCAGGCAAGCAGGGTCTGGAGTGAACCTCCAGCAGTCCTGGAGCAAAGGGGTCTGTTAGAAGGAAAACTAACAAACAGAAACAAATAACCTCAACATCAACAGAAAGGACATCCACTCAGAGACCATATCCAAAAGTCACCAACTTCAAAGACCAAAGGTAGACAAATCCACGAGATGGGAAGAAACCAGTGCAAAAATGATGAAATCATCAAAAACCAGAACACCTCCCCTCCTCCAAGGTTTCACAACACCTCACCAGTAAGGGAACAAAATGGGATGGAGCATGAGTTTGATGAACTGACAGAAACAGGCTTCAGAAGGTGGGTAATAACAAACTTCTCAGAGCTAAAAGAACATGTTCTAACCCAATGCAAAGAAATTAAGAACCTTGAAAAAAGGTTAGACAAAATGCTAACTAGAATAACCAGCTTAGAGAAGAAAATAAATGACTTGATGGAGCTGAAAAATACAGCATGAGAACTTCGCGAAGCATACACAAACTTCAATAGCTGAATCAATCAAACAGATATCAGAGATTGAAGATCAACTCAATCAAATAAAATGAGAAGGCAAGATTAGAGAAAAAAGAGTGAAAAGAAATGAACAAAGCCTCCAAGAAATACGGGATTATGTGAAAAGACCTAATCTATGTTTGAACGGTGTACCTGAATATGACAGGGAGAATGAATCAAAGCTGGGAAACACTTTTCCGGATATTATCCAGAACTTCCCCAACCTAGCAAGGCAGGCCACCATTCAAATCCAGGAAAGTACAGAGAACACCACAAAGATACTCCTCAAGAAGAGCAACGCCAAGGCCCATAATCGTCAGATTCACCAGTGCTGAGATGAATGAAAAAATGCTAAGGGCAGCCAGAGAGAAAGGTCAGATTATTCACAAAGGGAAGCCCAGCAGACTCACAGTGGATCTCTTGGCAGAAACCCTACAAGCCAGAAGAGAGTGGGGGCCAATATTCAACATCCTTAAAGAAAAGAACTTTCAACCTAGAATTTCATATCCAGCCGAACTAAGCTTCATAAGTGAAGGAGAAATATAATCCTTTACAGATGAGCAATTGCTGAGAGATTTTTTCACCACCAGGCCTGCCTTATAAGAGCTCCTGCAGGAAACATTAACAATGGAAAGGAATAACCAGTAAAAGCCACTGCAAAAACATACCAAATGGTAAAGACCATTGACACAAAGAAGAAATTACATCAACTAACGGGCAAAACAACCAGCTAGTATCAAAATGGCAAGATCAAATCCACATATAACAATATTAACCATAAATGTAAACAGGCTAAATGCCCCAACCAAAAGACACCAGACTGGCAAATTGGATAAAAAGTCAAGACTCACTGGTGTGTTGTACTCAGGAAACCCATCTCACATCCAAAGACACACATAGACTCAAAATAAAGGGATGGAGGAAGATTTACCAAGCAAATGGAGAGCAAAAAAAGCAGGGGTTGCAATCCTGGTCTCTGATAAAACGGACTTTAAACCAACAAAGATCAAAAGAGACAAAGAATGGTATTATATACAGGTATTGATCGACTTACCACCTATACAACTTACGACCATTCGACTTTAGGACCACAATCGCTAGACATGATTGCTCCCACGTCTGGCGGCGCAAACGTTGCCCAGCTGGGCGTACAACAGTGCGCACCAGCTTCCGGCAGCACTACCATCTTCACATGCACCATTTCAACTGTACATATAGCCTACTCAACTTACGACCAAATCATGTTATGATATGTCCGCGGTCCCGACCGTGGTCGTAAGTTGAGCACTAGCTGTAATGGTAAAAGTGTCTATCCAACAAGAAAAGCTAACTATCCTAAATATGTACCCAATACAGGAGCACCCAGATGCATAAGGCAAATTCTTAATAACCCTCAAAGAAACTTAGACTCCCACACAATAATAGTGGGAGACTTTAATACTCCACTGTCAATATTAAACAGATCAACAAGACAGATAATTAACAAGGATATCCAGGAGTTAAACTCAGATCTGGACCAAGCGAACCTAATAGATGTCTATAGAATTCTCCACCCAAATCCACAGAATATACATTCTTCTCAGCACCACATCACACTTACTCAAAAATAGACCACATAATTGGAAGTAAATCACTCCTCAGCATATGCAAAAGAATGTAAATCATAACAACCAGTCTCTCAGACCACAGGGCAGTAAAATTGGAACTCAGGATTTAAAAACTCACTCAAAACCCTACAACTACATGGAAACTGAACAGCCTGCACCTGAATGACTACTGGATAAATAATGAAATGAAGGCAGAAATAAAGATGTTCTTTGAAACCAATGAGAACAAGACACAATGTACCACAGTCTCTGGGATACATTTAAATCAGTGTCTAGAGGGAAATTTATAGCACTAAATGCTCACATGAGAAGTGAGGAAAGGTCTCAAATTGATACCCTATTGTCACAATTAAAAGAACTAGAGAAACGAGATCAAACAAATTCAAAAGCTAGCAGAAGACAAGAAATAACTAAGATTAGAGCAGAACTAAGGAGATAGAGACACAAAAACCCTTAAAAAATCAATAAATCCAGGAGCTGGGTTTTCAAAAAGATCAACAAAATACATATACCGCTAGCCAGACTAATAAAAAAGAAAAGAGAGAAGAATTGAATAGGTGCAATAAAAAATGATAAAGAGGGTATCACCACTGCTTCCACAGAAATACAAACTACAATCAGAGATTGCCACAAAAAACTCTATGCACATAAACCAGTAAATCTGGAACAAATGTATAAATTCCTGGACTCTTACACCCTCCCAAGACTAAACCAGGAAGAATTTGAATCCCCGAGTAGATCAATAACAAGGTCTGAAGTTGAGGCACCAACTAATAGCCTACCAACCAAAAAAGTACAAGTCCAGATGGGTTCATAGCCAAATTCTACCAGACATACAAAGAGAAGCTGTTACCATTCCTTCTGAAACCATTCCAAAAAATACAAAAAGAGGGAATCCTCCCTAACTCATTTTATGAGAACATCATCATCCTGATATCAAAACCTGGCAGAGACACAACTAAAAAATAAAATTTCAGGCCAATATCCATGAGGAACATCAATGCAAATATCTTCAATAAAATACTGGCAAACTGAATTCAACAGCACATCAAAAAACTTATTCATCACGATCAAGTAAGCTTCATCCCAGGGATGCAAGACTGGTTCAACATATGCAAATCTATAAACTTAATCCAGCAAACAAACAGAACCAAAGTCAAAAACTACAAGATTATCTCAATAGATGCAGAGAGGGCATTTGACAAAATTCAACAGCGCTTTATGCTTAAAAAAAAAAAAAAAAACTCTCAATGAACTAGGTATCGATGGAATGTATCTCAAAATAATAAAAGCTGTTTATGAAAAACCCAAAGCAAATATCATACCAAGTTAGCAAAAACTGGAAGCATTGCCTTTGAAAACTGGCACTAGGCAAGGGTGCCCTCTCTCACCATTCCTATTCAACACAGTATTAGAAGTCCTAGCCAGAGCAATCAGGCAAGAAAAAGAAATAAAGGGTATTCAATTAGGAAAAGAGGAAGTCAGATTGTCTCTATTTGCAGATGACATGTGCATATTTAGAAGACCCCATCGTCTCAGCTCAAAATCTCCTTAAGATGATAAGCAACTTCAGCAAAGTCTCAGGATACAAAATCAATGTGCAAAAATCACAAGCATTCCTATACACCAATAACAGACAAACAGAGAGCCAAATCATGAGCGAACTCCCATTCACAATTGCTACAAAGAGAATAAAATACCTACAACTAACAAAGGATGTGAAGGATTTCTTCGAGGAGAACTACAAACCACTGCTCAAGGAAATAAGAGAGGACACAAACAGATGGAAAAACATTCCATGCTCATGGTAAGGAAAAATCAATATTGTGAAAATGGCCATACTGCCCAATGTAATTTGTAGATTCTGTGATATCCCCATCAAGCTATCATTGACCTTCTTCACAGAACTGGAAAAAAAAAAAAAACACTTTAAACATCATATGGAACCACAAAGGAGCCCACATAACCAAGACAATCCTAAGCAAAAAGAACAAAGCTGGAGGCATCACGCTACCTGCCTTTAAACTATACTACAAGGCTACAGTAACCAAAACAGCATGGTACTGGTACCAAAACTGAGATATAGACCAATGAAACAGAACAGAGACATTGGAAGTAATGCCACACATCTAAAACCATCTGATCTTTGACAACCCTGACAAAAACAAGAAATGAGGTAAGAATTCCCTGTTTAATAAATGGTGTTGGGAAAACTGGTTAGCCATGTGCAGAAAGCTGAAACTGGAGCCCTGCCTTACACCTTATACAAAAATTAACTCCAGATGGATTAAGGATTTAAACATAAGACCTAACACCATAAAAACCCTAGAAGAAAACCTAGGCAAAACCATTCAGGACATAGGCATAGGCAAGGACTTCATCACTAAAACACCAAAAGCATTGGCAACAAAATCCAAAATAGACAAATGGGATCTAATTAAACTCCAGAACTTCTGCACAGCAAAAGAAACAATCATTAGAGTGAACCAGCAACCAACAGAATGAGAAAAAATTTTGCAAGCTGCGCATCTGACAAAGGGATAATATCCAGAATCTACAAAGAACTAAAACAATTTTACAAGGAAAAAGCAAACAACCCCTTCATGAAGTGGGCAAAGGATATGAACAGACACTTTTCAAAAGAATAAATTTACACAGTCAACAAACATAGAAAAAAATGCTCATCATGACTGGTCATTAGAGAAATAAAAATTAAAAACCACATTGAGATACCATCACATGCCAGTTAAAATGGCAATCATTAAAAAATCAGGAGACAACAAATGCTGGAGAGGATGTGGAGAAATAGGAACGCTTTTACACTGTTGGTGAGAGTGTAAATTAGTTCAACCACTGTTGAAGACAGTGGCAATTCCTCAAGGATCTAGAGCTAGAAATAGCATTTGACCCAGCAATCCCATTTCTGGATATATATCCAAAGGATTATAAATTGTTCCATTATAAACACACATGTACAAGTATGTTCATTGTGTCACTATTTACAATAGCAAAGACTTGGAACCTAAATGCCCATCAATCATAGACTGGATAAACACAATGTAGCACATATACACCATGGAATACTATGCAGCCATAAAAAAGGATGAGTTCATGTCCTTTGTAGGGACATGGATGAAGATGCAAACCATCATTCTCTGCAAACTGACACAAGAACAGAAAACCAAACACCACATGTTCTCACTCATAAGTGAGTGTTGAACAATGAGAACACATGGACACAGGGAAGGGAACATTACACACTGGGGTCTGTTGGGGGATATGGGGCTAGGGGAAGGATAGCAGGGGTGGGGAGGGGTAACATTAGGAGAAATACCTAATGTAGGTGATGGGGGGGATGTAGGCAGCAAACCACCATGGCATGTGTATACCTTATGTAGTGATCCTGCAAGATCTGTACATGTACCTCAGAACTTAATGCATAATTTTAAAAAATCTTGAAAAGGTAAACAGCCTAATACCTATCAATGTGGCAAAATAGCTAAACTAACATATCTATCTATTTAAAAAATGAAATCACTATGTCTAATAGATATCCGCACTTCCATGTTTACAATAGCTAAGAGATGGAAGCAACGTAGGTGTCTGTCGTCAGATGAATGAATAAAGAAAATGTGAGCTCTCTCTCTCTCCCTCTCTCTCAGACACACACACACACACACACACACACACAAACTTACAAAGTGAAATATTATTCAGCCTTAAAAAAGAAAATTCTATCATTTGTTTGCCATCTTAATAGCAGAATTTAACAAGCTGCTTTCATTCTGCTGACCTTGTTTTTTTATCTTTTATTCATAATGAGAAAATTATCTAAAGATATCCAGTGCTAGTCTATGCTTGCTTGATTATGTCATCAAGTCAAGTTAACTCAGCTAACATACTTGGCTGTCTTACATATACAGTTGTGTTGCTTAACAATCAGGATACATCTTGAGGAATGTGTCATTATATGAATTTGTCAGCGTACAAATATCATAGAGTATACTTAAACCTAGATGTTATAACCCACTACACACCTAGGCCACGTGGTATAACCTATTGCTTCTAGGCTACAAAACTGTATGGCATGTTACTGTGCTGAATACTATAGGCAATTGTAACCCAGTGGTAAATATTTGTGTATCTAAACATATTTACACCTAGAAAAGGTAAGGTGTTGTGTCATGATCTTAAAATGGCTATGGCATCTAATATGGTTTGGATTTGCATTTCTGATCAAATCTCATGTCAAACTGTAATCCCCAGTGTTGAGGGAGGGACCTGGTGCGAGGTGATTGGGTCATAGGGGCAGATATCATTTTTGCTGTTCTTGTGATAGTGAGTGAGTTTTCAGGAGATGTGATTAAAAGTGTGTAGCACCTCCGCCTTCGCTCTTTCTTCCTCCACCTCCTGTCATGTAGATGTGGCTGCTTCCCCTTCACCTTCTGCCATGATTCTAACTTTCCTGAGGCCCCTACAGCCATGCTTCCCGTACAGCCTGTGGAACTGTGAGCCAATTACACCTCTTTACTTTACAAATTACCCAGTCTCAGGTACAGCAACGTGAGAATGAATAATACAATGTCACTAGGTGATAGGAATTTTTCAGCCCCATTATAATCTTCTTATGGCACCACTGCCCTATCTGTAGTCCATCATTTAGTGAAACATTGTCACGGGCATGACTATATGTAGACATATATACTGGGAAACTTGAGACAAATGAAACACGGTCTTTGCCCTCACAAGAGAGAAAGGGTAAGAATATTAGATGGAGATGAAAGATATTCCATAGAGTTATAGGAATTGAGACTGAAATTAAGTAGTTAGACATGAAAAATCTCCTGGGATGTGCCAGGCAGAAGAGGGGAATTGAGCATAAAGCATCTGAGGAAAAACTGGGAAGATATTTCTTGTATCATCGGATAGCTGGTAGGCTTGTGTTATGGTGGGAGATTAACGGAACTTGAAGTTAGGATACCTGGGTGTCCTAACTAAATTAGTTGTTTGTTGTTCGCAAATCCTAGCATTTTCCTATGCTTAAACTTCTTGACCTTTAAAATGAAGATGAGAAGTAAGGAAAATTGATAATTTTTGTAAATCCTTTGAATTTTCAGCTTTTATTAATTGATGCTTAAACGGAGAACATAATAAAGCTATGAGAAACATTAGCCTGGATCAAACGTCTCCTCAATACTGGGAGATCTCAATGCTAGTAAAGATTTGGTAAATCTGTTGAGTTCAGTTGATTGAAACATAGTCCACTCTAATTCAACATATCAACTCAAAATAGGGGGTTAATCTCCTGAATATGCATATCTTTCCATTAGAGCCACCAGAGGAGAAGGCATCTAGTACTATTCTCAGTTTTATAACCCAAGTGTCTAACAGTACCTGGCGAACAGTCAGTGCTCAGTAAATACACACTTTAGTGAGTAAATGCAACAAGGAAGAATAACTGAAGATGCAAATGATACATATGTCTTTATTTGTCAAAATCAAGAATCGGTGACTTTTCTTCTTACAATCTTTTAAAATATAATTCAGAACTGTCTCCAGGAACCATTAGCATGCCTTTATTTTGGTATTATTATTCTTTACAGTATCATTATCATTATTGTATCAACAGTTAACATGAAATATACCCTCTTAAATTAAGTGAACAATACACGATTGCTAATCATAGGTGCAATGCTGTACAGCAGGATCTGTGTTTATTTATTTATTTATCTTGCATAATTGAAATTTCACACCTTTGGAACAGCAACTCCTCATTTTCCCTTCCCCTCAGCTTGACAACTACCATTCTGTTCATTTTTTCTAGGAGTCTAAAAACTTTAGATATCTCAAATAAGGTGAATCATGCAGTATTTGTCTTTCTACTAATGGCTTACTCCACTTAGAATAGTATCCCCCAGGTTCACCCTTGTTGTTGTATATGACAGATTTCCTTTCTTTTTAAGGCTGAATGATATTCTCTCTTACAAGGTTATCACATTTCAGTTGCCCATTCATCTGCCAATCAACATTAGATTGTTTTCATATCTTGGTTATTGTGAATAATGCTGAAATAAACATTTTAGGAGTCTAGATATCTCTTTGAGATCCTGATTTCAATTCTTTTGGACATATAACCAGAATAAGCATTGCTGGATCATACAGTAGTTCTGTTTTTAATTTTGAGAAACCTCCGTACTATTTTTATAGCAGTTGTACCATTCTGGATTTCCATAAACAGAGTACCAGGGCTCCACTTTCTTCACATACTCACCAACACTTAACTTTTTGTTGCTGTTGTTGATAATAGGTATCCTAAGAAGTGTGAAGTGATATCTTACTGTGTTTCTTTTTTTCATTTCCATGATGATTAGTCATATTGAGCATTTTTTTCATACACTTGTTGGCAATTTGTATGTCTTCTTTGGAGAAATGCATATTTGTGTCCTTTTCCCATTTTTAAATTAGGTTATTTCTTTTTATGCTACTGAGTTGAGTTTCTTTTGTATTTTAGATATTAACTGTTTACCATATTTATGTCTTATACTTTGTTTCCTTCCATAGATTGCCTTTTCATTTTGTTGGTTGTTTCCTTTGCTGTGCAGAGAAGTTTTAGTTTGATGTAGTAACACTTGTCTATTTTTGCTTGTGCTTTTGGTCAAAAAAGTCATTTTTAAGACCAACACCATAAAGCTTTCTCCTCATGATTTCTTCTACGGGTTTTACAATTTCAGGTCTCAGGTTTAAATCTTTAACCTATTTTTATTTTATTTTGTGTATGGTTTAAGGGTCTAATTTTATTCTTTTGCATGTAGATATTCAACATCATTTGTTGAGGAGACAATCCTTTCTCCAATGGGTATTCTTAGAACTCTTGTTGAAGCTCAGTTGGCTGTGTACTAAGGTTTATTTCTGAGTTCTCTATTCTGTTTCATTGGTCTATTGGTCTGCATTTATGCCAGTACCATCCTGTTTTAATTATTGTAGATTTGTAATATATTTTGAAATCAGGTAGTATGATGCCTCCAGCTTTGTTCTTCTTTCTCAAAATTGCTTTGACTATTCAGAGGTTTTGTAGTTCTGTGTGAATTTTATAATTGTTTACAAAAAGCCTAGAGCTAATATGTTACTGAAAAACTAAAAGCTTTGTCTCTAAGATTAAAAGCAAGCAAGGATGCTCATACTTGCTACTTCTATTCAGCATAGAACTTGAAATCCCAACAAGAGCAGTTAGGCAAGAAAAAGAAATGAAAAGCACACATATCAGAAAGAAAGAACAAAATTATCTCTGTTTGCAGGTAATATTATATGTAGAAACCCTAAAACTTCACCCAAATACTGTTAGAACTCATAATTTAGTGAAGTTGCACAGTATAAGAGCAACATAAATAATCAGTTCTGTTACTAAACAACAAATTACACAAAAACAAAAGAGTCCCACTTGTAATATTATCAAAAAATTAAAATATTTTAAAGTAAATTTAACCAAGGAGATAAAAGACTTGAACACTGAAAACTATAAAACATTGCCTAAAGAAAAAAAAGAAGATACAAATAAACAGAAAGAAAAAACATCTCATGTTTATGAATTGGAAGACTTACATTGTTAAAATGTTCATATTTTCCAAAGTGATCTACAGATTCAATGCCATCCCTATCAAAATCCAAATGCCTTTTTTTCCAAAACAGAATAAAAATCCCTTCAGATTTTACATAACATTTTCCCGTTTTCCACCATGTTAAGACTATGAATTATTCCATAGGATGAAATAAAGAAGCAAACCTAGGTGAATATTTGACCCTTAAATACTGCAATAATTGACATACAGTTTGACAAAGTTGCAGAATGTAAAAATATATGCTAAAGTACAAGGGAAAATATGTCTATAAAGCACAAAAGGGTATGAGGAAACATGCAGCCAAATAAGACACTGTGGGCAGATAAATCTTAAGCATAGAGAATATTGCTGTTAGAGGAGACACAACCCTGAGCCTTAGTTTTTCATATATTTTCTAGGAAGTAAGTTTCTATTAGGTCACTATTTAGAAAGCTATCCAGGCCAGCAGCCATCAAATATATATCTAAATATTTGATGCCTTATAGTTGAATTTGAATTATAATGATTATCACAGGGAATAATCATAACTGCTCAAGTTTATATAAGGGCTTTCTATGCCTCAATAATGACAGAATCACATGGGATAAATCATATTAGAGCCTCAATCATTCTTTCTACCAGGAAGCTTGAGAACAGTCATTCTCCTCCTCCTAAGATGTCAATGATGCTAATAACAGCAGAAAAGCATACAGCAAATCAGCAAGTGGGTCACAAATTAAAGTGACATTATCAATATCATTGTACTTATTCATCTACCACATGACTTGGTGACATAGCTCTGATTCCCAGAGCTGCATGTCTAATTCATGAAACCTGTCATAAGAAGTATTTGAGCTAGAAATTTCAATAAAGATGTGAACAACTAATGAAGCCATAAAGAATAAGATTTGGCTGAAAGCATATTTTTGGAAAGTTTTAATATTAGAAATATCCAGACTCAAATTGGGATCTTTGAAATTCTTCTCTTTGAGAACATAAAAGTCAGGTAATCATTTTTAATTAAGATCTTAATATAATCTATTAACAAAAACTGGGCCAGGTTATTCCACATGCATTTTCTCATTTAATCTTATCAATAGGCCTGAGAGGCAAATGTTATCATTATAATACCACAGCTGAGAAAACTGAGACTTATAGCTAACTGAAACAGTCCAGTATTATACAGCTTATAAATGGTAACTTCAAAATAGGGTCTAGTATGTGTTTTAGAAACCATGTGGCTTGAAAGTTACAAATGCATGATAAATGCAGGAACCGGGCAGTTAAAACTTATAAATGTAGAAAATAGGCTTTGAACAGTATGAATATACTGCTCAGAGAAAGACAGGCCAAGTATTTAAGGGATTTCAACAGCACAATACCAGATAAGTCCTTGAGCCCCCTCCTCCCTGGGCCAGATATGATTTCTGGACTTTAACAAAAGAAGTGTATGGAGCAACCATGAAAGAAACCCTTCCTCATTGCTTCACTGCTGCCTAACTTGAACCAGGCATTGTCTTTGAAAACCCAACTAAAAGAAAGTCCACCTGTTTCCCAGGCCAGTACTCTGGCTTTAAGTTATACTAAACTTGAGATGAATTCAATTTTTACCTATAGTATGCCTAAAAGTGTGTCAGTGGACCTGCAAAATGTTCCTAAGTCATTCTTTCTTCTCTTTTCTTTAATTCTATTTGACTTAAGCTCTACGAATAAGCAACGTGCTCTGAGACAGAGCTGTGAGTTTATATCCTATTTCTAAATTAGGAACAAAAAATCTATGGCAAGTGACATGCAATAGTTCCTACAATATAATGAGGCCTGAACTATGGTAGAACGTACTATCTACGACTGAGTATCCAGATTCAAGGTCAAATGCTGCCCTTAGTATCATGTGACCTAAAATAAGAACTTAACTTGTTGAGAACACAGCTTCCTCAGAGATAAATGGAAGGACTGGACTAATGATTTATAAAATTCCAGTCATTTTTATTGCCAACTTTAGGAGTCTATTGTGGGTTTAGCACGGTATCAGGAAAGATAATGAATATCTATTTAAGAAAACTTTGGATTGTCAGAATACCCTTTATTCGACATCCTGAATACAATTTTAGATCACATATCTCTTACAGATTGTTACCTTCTCAAGAAATGAGAAATAGCTTCTTTTATGCAGGACTAGGTAGGATGATGTGAGGGTTCTTCATACATAGCAATTGCTGAGGCCATATTGACAACTGGGGCAAGGCCATTACTCTTGTTGGTCTATGAGGGGAGGTGTTAGAAACAATGCAGTAATAATAAGGGCAGTCGTGGGGGTGGGGATGCTAATAATGGTGATGGCAGCAATATTAGAAATAGCAGCAGCAGATGGCTAATAACACACCATGACCTTCAACTCTTAGGTCTGGCCAAAATCAATAACAGACTTAAAGAGAGCCAAATCAAGAATGAACTGCCATTCACAATTGCTACAAAGAAGATAAAATATCTACGAATACAACTAACAAAGAATGTAAAGGACCTCTTCAAGGAGAGCTACAAGCCAATGCTCAGCTAAATAAGAGAGGACACAAACAGATGGAGTAACATTCCATGCTCATGGTTAGGAAGAATCAAGATCCTGAAAATGGCCATACTGCCCAAAGTAATTTATAGATTCAACACTAACCCCATCAAGCTACCAATGACCTTCTTCACAGAACTGGAAAAAACCACCTTAAACTTCATATGGAACCAAAAGAGGACCCACATAGCCAAGTCAATTCTAAGCAAAAAGAACAATGCTGGAGGCATCACACTACCAGACTTCAAACTATAGTACAAGGCTACAGTAATCAAAACAGCATGGTATTGTTAGCAAAACAGAGATACAGACCAATGAAACAGAACAGAGGCCTCTGAGGCAACACCACATATCTACAACCACCTGATCTTTGACATACCTGACAAAAACAAGCAATGGGGAAAGGATTCCCTGTTTAATAAATGGAGCTGGGAAAACTGGTTAGCCATGTGCAGAAAGCAGAAACTAGACCCCTTCCTGACCTTACGCTAAAATTAACTCCAGATGAATTAAAGACTTAAACATAAGACCTAGCACCACAAAAACCTTAGAAGAAAATCTAGGCAAAACCATTCAAGACATAGGCATAGGCAAGGACTTCATGACTAAAACACCAAAAGCATTGGTAACAAAAGCCAAAATAGACAAATGAGACCTAATTAGACTCCAGAGCTTCTGCACAGCAAAAGAAACAGTCATTAGAGTGAATCGGCAACCAATAGAATGGGAAAAAATTTTTGCCATCTACCCATCTGACAAAGGACTAATATCTAGAATCTACAAAGAACTAAACGGATTTACAAGAAAAAAACAAGCCCATTCAAAAGTGGGTGAAGGATATGAACAGACACTTTACAAAAGAAGACATCTACGAGGTCAACAAAAATATGAAAAAATGCTCATCATCACTGGTCATCAGAGAAATGCAAATCAAAACTACATTGAGATACCATCTCACACCGGTTAGAATGGCGATCATTAAAAAATCTGGAGACAACAGATGCTGGAGAAGATGTGGAGAAATACGAACATTTTTAGACTGTTGGTGGTAGTGTAAATTAGTTCAACCATTGTGGAAGACAGTGTGGCGATTCCTCAAGGACCTCAGAACAGAAATTCCATTTGACCCAGCAATCCCATTACTGGGTATATCCAAAGGATTACAAATAGTTCTATCATAAGGACACATGCATAGGAATGCTCATTGGAGCACTGTTTACAATAGCAAAGACTTGGAACCAACCCAAATGCCCATCGATGATAGACTGGACAGGGAAAATGTGGCACATATACACCATGGAATAGTATGCAGCCATAAAAAATGATGCGTTTGTGTCCTTTGTAGGGACATGGATGAACCTGGAAACCATCATTTTCAGCAAACTGACACAAGAACAGAAAATGAAACACGGTATGTTCTAACTCATAGGTGGGTGTTGAACAATGAGAACACATGGACACAAGGAGGGAAGCACCACACACTGGGGTCTGTGCAGGGGAGCTAGGGGAGGGACAGTGGGGGGTGTGGAAGTAGGGAGGGATAACATGGGGAGAAATGCCAGATATAGGTGATGGGGAGGAAGACAGAAAACCACATTGCCATGTATGTACCTATGTAACCATCTTGCATGTTCTTCACATGTACCCCAAAACCTAAAATGCAATATATATATATATATATATATATATATATAAATTTTAAAATAAATAAATAAAAAATAAAATAAAGTCAACAGCATGTACCCTAATCTAATATGACTGGTGTCAAAAAAATAAATAAATAAAGAACACTGGTGCCATGAATATCAGACCTACTCTAATTTATTTTAGTGAGGAGAATCTCACTTTTTTCATCAAACTCTATAGCCAAATAAACACTATATGTGTGAATTTATTCTTAGAATAGACAGTGGAAAGGAGTTTACCTAACTTAAAATTTATTCATTTTTCTTTTCCAAAAATGCTATTCTACAGATATTAAAATAAGAGTTTCAGAGACTATCTAATAGCAGAGAAAATGCACTTGAAATACTGTTAACTGAATATCTGTATATATACATATACACATACATATGTGTGTGTTTACATGTGTGTATATATGTGTATAAATATGTGTACCTATATATGTGTTTATATGTATCTATGTGTACATATGTAAATATATAGACTAATTATTTAAAATTTGTACTGTCCCTATGTGTGTGAAAAAGGGGAAGATAAAATGAAAGAAAATATATCAACATTTTATTAATTATCTATGTATTGTAGAATATTATAAGTGACTCTTCTTTATAGTTGATTTGTCTCTATGTTGTTACAAAACATTTTTCTAACTTTTATTCATCAGGAAAAAGAAGCAAACAATGAGTGTTACAGGAAAATCTACTTAAGGTTGAACTTACCATTTCAAGGACATGTCAGCAATAAAAAAAAGACAAGATTGCAAATCCCACAGTGGGATAGTATAGCTGGCCTTGTCACCTGGCAATAGGTCTATCAACATTGCCTGATATTTGAAGCTCATGTGGACACAGACAAAAATCTTTCAATAGGCAAGAGGAAAATTGCAGTGTATGTCTCTATTATCAGAGCAAACATTAATGGGGATGGTGACAGCTGATACGGAAAAGTGTCCCTTACCTGGTCCCATGCTACTTCCCTATTTTGTATAGTCTTTTTTTGTTCAGCGGATTTGTAAAAGCTGTTACTTCATTATCATATGTATTACATTTTCAGTGTCCTGGACAGTAGTTTTACAAAAATATTCCATAACAAAGATTTTGAGGGAAAGAGAAGATGTGGTTTAACTTCCCAATGGGTGTGTGTGTGTGTGTGTGTGTGTGTGTGTGTGTGTGTGTGTGTATTTTTTTTTTAACTGACAGAATATCTTTTACTTTCAGAAATCATTAAGCTGCCAGGTATGGTATCAGCAGTCCTAACCAAATTCATCTATCTAGAATTGCAAAGTAATCCCAAGCACAGTAATAAAGCAAAAAAAAAAAAAAAAAAAAAAAAACCTGCCTGCTGTGGTGTAGCCATGGGTGTTATGTAAGGCTAAGCAGAACGTCCAAATCTGACAGTCCTATTTCACTGAACTAAAAAAATATGACAGAAATTACACATTACTGTAAGGGGCTGCTGCTTCATAAGACAGTAATTCAGATCTATATTAAACTTTTGGACATATTATTCAAGGTTACTGGATTGAAGTTTGCTTTATGGGATATAAGAATTCCCTACCCTACTAGAATAAAGTAGCCTAAGTTGGCAGCTTGTATATAAAATAGAAAACTAGAATGTGACAAAACAAATATTTGGACAACATCTTAAGGAAGAATTATGCTCTGTATATAAAGAGATTTTTAAGTTCCAAAACTAAAAGGCCTATTTGTAGAAGCAAGTGAATACCTCATTGTATAAGATGTAGTCAGATGTAAGTCGCTGTGAAACTGGCTCATGGCAAATGCACTGTTCTGTTTCTACACAGACTTTTCCTGATCAAAGGAATTAGGACAAATGAGGAAACAAACTGAATATGGAGAACTTTTTTAAATGCACATGTATTTCTTAACATATTAAATATATACACACCATAGAATCTAGTCATTCCATGTGTCAGTATTTACCCAAGAGGGATAAAAACATATTCACACAGACTTGTACACAAATATTCATAGCAGATTTATTTGTAATATAGTGAGAACAACTCAGTAGTGAGAACTCAAACCTTAATCAACAGGTGAATTATTTAACAAATGATATGTCCATTTAATGAAATATTATTCAGCAATAAAAAGGAATACATTTGATAAAAGCAGCAATACTTTTATCAAATATTTTGTGGAGCTAAAAATAACTATATTGAGTAAAAGAAGCTAAATAAAACACATACTGTATGTATTAGTCTGCTCTCACACTGCTATAAAGAACTACCTGAGACTGGGTAATTTATGATGAAAAGAAGTTTAACTGACTAACAATTCCACAGGCTGTATAGGAGGCAAGGCTGGGGAAGCCTCAGGAACCTTACAATCGGAAGGCAAAGGGGAAGGAAGCATGTCTTCACATGGAGCAGGAGAGACAGGGCCAAGGAGGACATGCTACACACTATTAAACAACCAGATCTGGTGAGAACTCATTCACTATCACAGGAACAGCAAGGGGGAAGTCAGCCCACATGATTCAATCACCTACCACCAGGCCACTCCTCCAACACATGTGGATTACAATTCGACATGAAATTGGGTGGGGATACAGAGCCAAACCATATCGCTCCATGATTCCATTCACATAACATTCTAAAACTTGCCAATCAATCTGTGATGGCAGAAATCAGATCAGTGGTTATTTGAGAGTTGGTGGGAGGAGTGATCAGATTATGAAGGGGTATGAGTACACTTTTGGGTTTGATATACAGGTTTGATATATAGGTTTTCAAGCTTTTGGGTTTGATATATTGGTTCCTTATCTTGATTGTGGTACGAGCCTTGGAGTTTTATACATAAGCCTATAAAACATATTAAATTGTATATTTTAAATATATGCATTTTATTACATGTTTGTGCCTTAATAATGCTGTCAAAATGTGAAATGCCTATATAAACTCTTATTTCAGTGTAACATTGCTTGGTCAAAGACTATATTACATATGCTATTAATATAGCATAGCTGAAGTTTTGTTGAATAAATACATAAAAGAAGTAGCAATGCTACAAGATCATTTTAATCAATTAATGTATAAACTTATTTTCTATTTTAAGAAATGAACTTCATTTTGTAGTAGCGGATCACATATTTTCTTGTTGAGTAATCAAAAATGAGCTTCAGTTCTGAGACACCTTGTTCATGAGTCTTCTCACCATAGGAACTTAGAGATCAAGAAACATTGCAGCTTTTAGTAAGCATGTTACCAAATGCAGGATTTTCTATATGGATATGAATGTGAATGGACCAGTAATAAGGCTGACAATATGGCAGCAAATGTGATTCTTCTATCACTTTGTTTATGAAATAATCAAAGCAAGCTCTGTACTTTTTTTAGCATTTCATTTAAATCAATGGTTTTCAAAAGCCATTTAAGGAGTAAAATCTTTTTTTAATAAAATTATAGAATGCCAATATTACTGACAACAATATACAAAAGTACTATAAGGCTAGCCTAAGTAAGGCATAACATCATCAAGCTCTTGCTGCGGGTACACAGTGTGAAGACGGGCTCATTAGGCCTCTCACCCTGCCTACCTTCTAATGCAGCCCAAGAGAGAGACCACAGCTTAGGGACCACTATGCTGTGTAACCTGGGGGAGTTACTGTCAGATGTTTGATTAGGTCTGACTGAATTAGCATGGCCCACTTCTAGCTAAACATGGAGGATTTAAGATAATGATGTACCTATACTTTCTCTTACAAATGACTAATTTGACTATAGTTTATTTTAAAATATACCAGAGCAAAATAATAATGAAGCAATTACAAATAATCATTGTAAAAAGTTCAGGGACATCTATTGTATTTCTTCAGCTTTTCTTATGTCTTTGCTTTGTCCTGTCTCTTCAGTAACCTCCCTCACTGTTACTACACCCTTCGGATTTATCCAGTAATCTTAGACATCACCAGGGCAAAGCCATGCATGTATAGATTGAAATGTAGTTTTCAAAACCTTCTCAAGCTATTTCTTGAGGAACAAGATTTGCATCACCTATTTATAACACTGAAGGCATACGCTAAATAAAACTAATAATAACATATACTACACTTAAAACTAATCATTCTTTTTATAGCGTGACCAAAATAAGTCCTATGTACTCTTTAGCTATGCTCTGTCTTCTCTTTTGGAATAATCTTTTCTTGTCTTCTAACTCTCAACTTATATTCTTATCTTTCTACCTATACAAAGTAATTTAGTATGTCAACAATTTTTTTTTCCTAGCATTGTTCTATCTGAGAACTTTTTCATCCATTATCCAGAAACCAGAAATAATTACTGGTCTCTGGAAAGGAGACTTTGTTATAAAAGTAGTTTTACAACTAGAGAGGTGATCTGCTTTGGAAAAGGATCACTGTTATCAATGTGGCAAGATGAAAAAGGATGCCATATTCTGTCTACTTGGTTTAATTGAACTAAGCATCAGCTTGGTTTAATTGAATTAACCTCAATGACTCTGTGTTTGTGTATCAAACTATTCTTTTAAAATTTATTTTTATTATTATATTTTTAAGAGAGACAGGTTCTCACTGTGTTGCTCAGGCTGGCCTCAAACTCCTGGGCTCAAGTAATCCTCCTGCCTCTGCCTCCCAAAGTGCTGGGATTACAGGGGTGAGCCACTGCACCCAGTCACACTATTCTTTTTAAATTTAAAGATATAAAACATTGCTCTTTATTAAATTTAAAAACTGACAGCTTTTAAATAGACACAGATTACATTCAACAGGTATTGATTGATTATTCACCACGTATGAAGTGTGATATGCTAGGTGTGTTGGACTGTCATAAATTAAATGAGGATACCACCATTATGAAGCTCACATACCATGGCTCAAGCTCTGTATAGTGAGTTTTAGTCAAAACTTCATGAATATTAAAACACAGTGTTCACATTTTCCTATCAACATACAGTTTTATTTGTACAATGAAATTTTTAAATTTAATTACAAAGTGTTCAGTTTGGTTTGTTTTGCTACGCACTCTACAAGCTGTTCCTATTCCTCTCTCTCTAATGTTTACAAATTGTTATAGCTCACTGCTAAAGTGAGCAGCACAGTACTCTTCAAGATTTTCTAGGACCTTGCAGAGAAATGTATACATATATTTTTTACTCCTCATGCTGCTTTACCACCTTTTGACCCCTACCAAGGGATTAGGTTGTTTAGTTGTAAAGCTTTTTTAGGCTTTAACTATGAATTCTTTGTATAATGAAAAAATAAGATAACTTTTATATTACATATTGAACTGAGTAAGAGGTAAATGCAGTTATTCCTAGGTAAAAAGACAGAATAACTAGGTTCTCATTCTTGTTTTTCATTTCATTCATTTATTCATTAATTAAGCATTCATTAATACACCAGATACTGTGGTAGCTGCTGATGATACATCAGTAAAGAGCCACTGGTGTACCAAAGGGCTTTCCTGTCTAATATTTACTTATCCTGTTACTCTGGAAAACTTACTTGGCATCTGGTTTCAGCTCTAGTAAAATAAAGATAGCTGTCCCTGCCTTCTTTATGTTCTACATTTTACCTCTTTCTAATTGCAAACTTTGTATGGTCGATGGAGAAGGATGTGGATTCAACTCTGAATATAAACAATGTAAGGCACACTTGTCATTCTCTTGTGAAACTAGTTTTATATTGCAGTTCAGAGCACATAGTAGGTTCCTACTAAAAATTTTATCTTCCTTCTCTTTTCTAAGATGGTAGTGTAGAAGATAAGTTGATACTATGCACAAATAATTAATTTTAAATTATGATAAACCACGGATAAGTTGTATAGCATTAAGTATATAAATTCTTTCAGTTGTGATGTACCTATCTTATAGGTTATGAGGAATATATAAGACAGTAAGGTGAAGTACTAAATATATAGTGCCAAGAACACAATAAATACTCAATAATATTAGCTATCATGTCATTCTGACTTATGTCAATAAACATTAAATATGTCTAGTTAAGGCTGTTGGAATATTACATAAGTAATATAGAAAATTTGTCCTAGCCCAATTATCTACTGACTAGGTGACCTCAATCATGTTTTTTTGTTTGTTTGTTTGTTAACTTTCAGAGTCTAGATTCCTTATTCTGCAAAATGGATTTATTATATCTCAAAATGCTGTTAGGTTTACAGGAAAGTTATATGAAAATGTTTAAAGCTTTATGATTCCAAATAATATGATTATAAATTGAAGAAGAGCTGCTAACACAATTAGGAAATTATAAAATATTATTGCTTTTTTTTACTTTCACTCACATTTTTTTTTTTTTTTTTTGAGACAGAGTTTCGCTCTTGTTGCCCAGGCTGGAGTGCAATGGCGCGATCTCGGCTCACCGCAACCTCCACCTCCTGGGTTCAGGCAATTCTCCTGCCTCAGCCTCCTGAGTAGCTGGGATTACAGGCATGCACCACCATGCCCAGCTGATTTTTTGTAGTTTTAGTAGAGACGGGGTTTCACCATGTTGACCAGGATGGTCTCGATCTCTTGACCTCGTGATCCACCTGCCTCGGCCTCCCAAAGTGCTGGGATTACAGGCGTGAGCCACCGCGCCCGGCCCATGTTTTGTTAGATTACTGAAAACACTAAGAAGTAAATTTTAAAGAAGCTAAGTTGTACCCAGACAAATTTTAATTAAGTTTTAAAAACTGAAAACTATTTCCTCTTTAAAAGGCATATATAGGTAAAAAGAAAAGTCCAAAGAGAAGAAAAGAAAGCAGGAGAGATCTGAAATGACACAAAAAGTGACTCAGAATGGGAAGACTGCACACTCCTTGTCATCTAATGCACACGGATGTATGCAACAGAAGCTGTGAAATAACCCAGGTGCAAAGACCAATGGTTTTCATACACTTTGAGCTTCTCTCCATGATGTCCCTTTCCATACAAAATCTAAATCAGATGGCTTATATATACCACATGAAATGGAGATGTAATTCAACTGAAGCTAAGAAACAAAAACCTTACCTACTAAAGCCTTCTCTCAAAACAACGATCAGACCCATGAGTTATTTCTCTGAGAGACTAACTACAACACAGAAGCTCAAGCATAGAGGTGAACTGTATGGCAAGTTTCTTCATTGAAAAAGATCCCTGTTAGCCTTTGACCTAATTTTGTTAACTTACAGTTAAACAATGGAAGTTAACAATCACTAAATGTTATTGCCTATAATTCTCTGTACCTAATTTAAAACATTGCTAGTTGCAGCTAGAAATAGGTATTTCTTTATTTCTTTTAGGTGTGTATTCCATTAACAGAAGCTCTGGACTTGTTAAATTGCACATCCTTGGCATTTTCTTATTTTCTTTTTTTAAATACAACACACACACACACATACTATCTTCATATACTAGCTTAATAAATCACTTGGTATTTTAGAAGAGATCAAAACTTGGAGTGATCATGTGGGAAAAACGTTGCAGCTGGGCAAGGTGGCTCATGCCTATAATCCTAGGACTTTGGGGGACCGAGGCAAGCAAATTGCTCAAGGTGAGGAGTTCGAGACGGGCGTGGGCAACATGGTGAAACCTCATCTCTACAAAAACTACAAAAAATTAGCCAGGTTTGGTGGCACACACCTGTGGTCCCAGCTACTCAAGATGCTGAGGTGGATGGATTGCTTGAGCCTAGGAAACAGAGGTTGCAGTGAGGTCACACCACTGCACTCCAGCCTGGGCGACAGAACGAGACTCCGCCACAAAAAAAAATAATAAAAGTTGCTGAGGTTTGCCAACTTTTTAAAATATTTGCTCTTAGACAACCAGTAACATTATTTCTGGTACAAAAGATGTTCATGGTTTTTTTCTATCTCACTATAAATTAAAACCTACTATATACTATGGTTTTGTTATAAATAATTAATTACATAAATGACAACTACCCATGAACGATACTGTGAATTCATGTGACATGTGGCACTATCTTTATGTGTCACTAACTTGAATTTAGATTTTATTCCAATCAGAGCATCTGTGTCATGTGGCATTTATCCAAGAATATCTGATACCTCTTATAGGGCATGATATTTAAAAGCCAGGTCCTGGAACTGCTTGTTCATTGTAACTGACTTTTCATTGTTTTAGGTCCTTTTAATGGACAAAGTTAGGAAATAAATTACTTTTAGAGCCAATGATTCCATATTGATATTTCTCATTGAAAGCAAACCCTACAGGAGTTTTTCTTACCATAACCCATTCAATATTGTAGTCCTCTTCTATAATGAGGACTCTGCTTCTAAAGAACAGCACTATATGTAAAATCACTTGTTCTCTTTTTTAATCAACAGAAAACAGCTATAGAATCCATACTTCTATGTCACTACTAACAACAAACTATTACATAGTGTTCAAGGTTTGTTTGTAGTTAATTTTTTCCTTAGCATATATCCTAATCAATACTCAGAGTATATGTAATAAGACAATCAATTTGATATACAGCTAAGTGGATATAAGCCATTTCTAGTTTCTTTTTTGGAAAATAAAAATATTTTTATTTCTTTTTATCTTAAAAAAGGTTGCATATTACCTACATGTTTTTCATCTGGTTTTATCCAGAACATATAAAAGAGTCTTGTAATTAAACAATAAAATTATAAATGACCCAATACATGTGAATAGCCAATGCATTTTAGAAATATTAAAAGTAATTAATAAAAAAGAAATTAATACCATCATGTGGTATTATTTTCTATCCATTAAAATATCTGAAATAAAAAGTTTGACAATATTAAACATTTTATAGTAAGTGGAGTAAATAGAACTCCCATACATTACAGATGACAGTTTAAAGTGGTACAGTCACATCGGCAACTGTTTTTCAGCTTCTTGTGAAGTTAAAGTAACATTTACCCTATTACCTGGCAACTCTACAATGAGATATTTACCAAAAAATAAATTGCAAATCTATGTCTGCAAAAAGACTTGTATAATATCCCTCATATTGTCCTTGTCTATAGTAGCTCCAAGATAAAAATAACCCAAATGTCTATTAGCAGAATAAGTAAATAAATCATGATATATTCACAAAATGCAGTGCTACTCATCAACATAAAAGGAATGAACTTTGTATATATGTAACAAGATGGATGAATCACAAAATCATTTTGTTGAATGAAAGAAAACTTGATACAAATAAATATTCTATGACTTCATTTCTATAAAATCAAAGAACATCTGAAATAATTTATAGTAGTAGATATCAGAAAGTAAATATCCCTTGTGTGAGACAGTTACAGAAGCAATTTTTAAAAGGGATGAAAGTATTTTCTGGGGCAATAGAATGCTTACATCCTTTTCGAGTATACACACATGAATGTATACTTTCATCAAAACATGTTCAGACATAACAAACCAGTGACTTTATTGCATTTCAAATTTTCATCAACATAAATAATTGAACTGTGAAAAACTGCAAATAAAACAGGTAATCTTAAAGTAAAAGAGAAAATACAAAGTGAAATTATAAAATTTCTACAACTAAAATTAATAAAGCACTACCTATCAGAACCTATATGATATAATGAACACAGAGATCAGGAAAAAAATGTGTGGCCATAAGGATTATACTGAAATACAACATTAACAAAATCTAACAATAAAGCTAATAATAAGTAAACAAAATTAAACAGAAGAAATGATAATATATATAAAAACAGAAATTAATGTTAGAAAACAATAAAGAGAACTCATAAGATGATTTTTTGAAAAAAAAAACTCATAAGCTAATTACAAAGGAGAAAGTGAAAAAACAAAAAAAGAAAATGAAATAATCAGAAAAACATAGAAAAATAAAAAATGGACTACTATATGTAACTATTTTACAAAACTTAAACAAATAAATTTGATACTTAGATGAAAATGATTAATTCCTTGAAACTGACTGCTTCCCTGCTACCAGCACATAAAAAAGCTTAGATGAACTAATTTCCATAGGGGAAAAAGATGCCAAAAACCTATTCCACAGAAGAAATACCAGGCATAACTGGTTTTTCTGGGCAGTTCTGCCAAACAAGGAGCCAGATTATGCCAAAGTACTTAAATAATTCCAGAATATATTTTAAAAGGGAAAATTTCCATATGTTTATGAATAAAGAGGAACACTAATATTTAAACTAGATAAATGTCACATCAAAAAAGGAGTCTGTACAAATCTAAATTATTAATATTGGTGAAAAGTATTTAATATAACATTAACAAATACAATGGCACATTAAAAAGTACAATATGGAAAAATGGGGCTTATTTCTGAAATGCAAGAATGTTTTAATATTACAAATCCATTAATGTAATTGACCATATTACTAGATATAAAAGTAAAAATGATATAACTTGTCAAGAGACACTGAAAAACCTTTGCAAATTGTGCTTACCTTTCTAAAGATGGCTACTTCCTTAACATGCTAAATCCACTCCAGATCTAAAGGTAGTATCCTAATTACAAATACTAAAGGCATTCCAACGAAAGTTGAGAATAAAATGAAATTCAATTGTCTCCATTATTTAATACAGAGAACCAAATCATAATTTTGGGAGATTAGAAATGAACTATCTCTTTGCATGTAATATGATAATGTACAGTAAAACAATAAAAATAAAAGAAACATAAAAAAATAAAATAACTCATGAAGCTTCTGGTTTCAGCTCTGTATAAAGCTTAGAAGTTGTCCTTACAATAAGTATTCTTCAAAAAGCTGAGTAAACTAGAAACCAACGTTTCTTAGACCTATCAGAAAATTTACATCACAGTCAGAAAAGCAAATACTGTAGAGAGAAACAGCTGAGATTACCTGATGCAGGAGCTGCCAGAGCAATACACTGATGGGAACACTTAACTGGTAATATTTATTAATTCCTAAAGGTTGAGTGCGGCCTCTCATGAGAGTGAGAAATTACTGAGGGTCACAACCTGGTGGAAGGTGACCACATACTTTCATAGGTTTTATCTTCAGAAGCTCTACCAGGTTCTTTCAGTGAAGATTTGAGAAAAATCCCCTTGGGTATCTGGCAAGTGAGGGTAAGAAAAAATATTCTGAAATACTCCTAGAGCATGCTCCATTACATATGTCTATTCTCCAGGGAAAAAGCAACAGACCTTTATCCAACTTGAAAGATGGGCAATTATTCAACTCCAGTTTTTTCTAGTGGAAAAAACTGCAAGGCACACTGAAAAGCAAACAAAAAACAGTCTGAAAGACAAAGCAAACATCAAAACCACATCGAAACATGACACCAGTGTTATACTTATCAGGCAGAGAATTTAAAATGCTACACTTAATATAATAAAGGTTCTAATGGAACAAGCAGATATAAACAAAAGGTAGTGGGTAATATAAACAGAGAGATGAAAGCTCTGAGAAAAAAAATCAAAAGGAAATATAAAAATTCAAAAGCACTGTAACAAAAATGAAGAGTGCCTTTGATAGGCACATCAATAGACTAGACACAGCTGAAAAGAGAATCATTGAGCTTCAAATTTGTCAGTATACACTTCCCAAGTTGAAATGCAAAGAGGAAAAAAAAAAATCACTCAAATCCAAGAACAGTAGAACAATTAGAAGAGGTGTAACATACATTACATGTAATAGAAAAAAAAATAAGAAAATTAAGCAAAAGAAACATCTGAAATGATAATGTCTGATCATTTTCAACAATGCATGACAAACACCAAACTATCAATAGATGAACCTCAAAGACCAAACAGAATAAATGCAAGAAAGTACAGCCAAGCATATTATATTCAACTGCAGAAAACCAAAGACAAAGGAAAGCATTTTGAAGAAGTCAGCAAAAAAAGGTTAAGAATTATAGGATACTTATAATCAGAAACCATGTGTATTAGTAGGTTTTCACACTGCTGATAAAGACACACCCAAGACTGGGCAATTTACAAAATAAAGAGATTTAGTAGACTTTCAGGTTCACATGGCTAGGAAGGCCTCACAATTATGGCAGAAGGCAACAAGAAAGTCATATCTTTCATGGATCAAAGAGAGAGAGAGCTTGTGCAGGGGAACTCCTCTTTCTAAAACCATCAGATCTTGTGAGATTTATTTACTATCACAAGAACAGTGCAGGAAAGACGCACCCCATAATTCAATCACCTCTCACCAAGTTCCTCTCATGACTTGTGGGAATTGTAGAGTTACATTTCAAGATGAGACTTGGGTGGGGACACAGTCAAACCATATCATTCTGCCCCAGTCACTCCCAAATCTCATGTCCTCACATTTAAAAACTAATCATGCCTTCCCAACAGTCTGCTAAAGTCTTAACACATTTCAGCATTAACTCAAACGAGATAAAGCAAGTTCCTTTTGCCTATGAGCCTGTAAAATCAAAAGCAAGTTAGTTACTTCCTAAAAACAATGGCTGTGCAGGCATTAGGTAAATACAGCCATTCCAAATGGGAGAAATTGGCCACAACAAAGGGGCTACAGGCCCATGCAAGTCTGAAATCCCACAGGGCAGTCAAATCTTAAAGCTCCAAAATGATCTCCTTTGACTCCATTCTCACATCTGGATTACGCTGATGCAAGAGGTGGGTTCCTATGGTTTTGGGCAGCTCCCCCACTGTGGCTTTGCAGGGTACAGGCTCCCTCCTGACTGCTTTCACAGGCTGATGTTGAGTGTCTGTGGCTTTTCCAGGCACACAGCACAAGCTGTCAGTGGATCTACCATTCTGGGGTCTGGAAGATGGTGGCCCTTTTCTCAAAGATCCACTTGGCAGTGCCCCAGTAGGGACTCTGTGTGGGTCCTCTGACCCCATATTTCCCTTCCATGCTGTCCTAGCAGAGGTTCTACATGAGAGCGCCACCCGTGAAGCAAATTTCTGCCTGGACATCCAGGCATTTCCATACATCCTCCGAAATCTAGGTAGAGGTTCCCAAATCCCAATTCTTGACTTTTGTGTACTGGCATGCCCAACATTAGGAGGAAGCTGACAAGGCTTGAGGCTTGTACCCTCTGAAACCATGGCCCAAGATCTACTTTGGCCCTTTTTAGTCACCACTGGAGCAGCTGGGAGGCAGGGCACCGATTCCCTAGGCTGCACACAGCATGGGGACCCTGAAATCACTTTGTCCTCCTAGGCCTCCAGACTGTGATGGGAGGGGTTACCATGAAGACCTCTGACATACCCTGGAGACATTTTCCTCATTGTCTTGGGGATTAACATTTGGATCCTTGTTACTTATGAAAATTTCTGCAGCTGGCTTGAATTTCTCCTCAAAAAATGGGATTTTCTTTTCTATTGCATTGTCAGGCTACAAATTTTATGAACTTTCATGCTCTGCTTCCTTACGTAACTGAATGCCTTTAACAGCACCCAAGTCATATCTTGAATGTTTTGCTGCTTAGAAATTTCTTCTGCCAGAGACCCTAAATTATCTCTTTCAAGTTCAAAGTTCCACAAATCTCTATGGCAGGGGCAAAATGCTGCCAGTCTCTTTGCTAAAACATAACAAGAGTCAATTTTTCTCCAGTCCCAACAAGTTCCTCATCTCCATCTGAGACCACCTCAGCCTGGATTTCATTGTTTGTATCATTATCAGCATTTTGGTCAAAGCCATTCAACAAGTTTCTAGGGTATTCCAAACTTTTCCACATTTTCCTGTCTTCTTCTGAGCCCTCCAAACTATTTGAAGCTCTTCCTGTTACCCAGTTCCAAAGTCGCTTCTATATTTTCAGGTATCTTTTCAAGCAGCACCCCATTCTACTGGTACCAGTTTACTGTATGTCTGTTTTCACACTGTTGATAAAGACATATCTAAGACAAGGCAATTTACAAAAGAAAGAACTTTAATGCACTAACAGTTCCACATGGTTAGGGAGGTCTCACAATTATGGTGGAAGGTAAGGAATAGCAAGTCACATCTTATATGGTTGTGGCAGGAAAAGAGAGAGAGCTTGTACAGGGAAATTCCTCTTTTTAAAACCATCAGATTTCATGAGACTCAATCACTATTGATGAGAAAAGACCCATCCCCTTAATTCAATCACCTCCCACCAGGTTCCTCCCATGACACACGGGAATTGTGAGAGTTACAATTCAAGGTGAGATTTGGGTGGGGATACAGCCAAACCATATCACCTTGCAAGCAATAAGAGTACATTTTTTGAACTGTCAATTAGGAAAAAGAACTTTATATTTTTACATACAGCAAAATTATTCTCTGAAAATGACAAAGAAATAAAACTTTCTCAGGCAAACAAAACTTAAGGAATTCATCACCAGCATATCTGCCCTTCAAGAAACAAGAAACATTAAAAGTAGTTCTTCAGTGATAAGGAAAATGATGTGTTAGAAACTTAGATCTAAAGAAAGAACAAACATTAGAAAAGCATAAATGAAGGTAAAACTAAATCATTTATTTTTCTTATTTTTAATTGATCTAATATGTAACATTTGTTCAAAATAATACCAGTAACAATATATTGTATGATTATAGCATACAGGTAAATTAAATGAATCATAGCAATATTATAAAGAGTTGAAGGGAGGAACTGGGAATATTGTGTTGAAAGATGACTCTACTACCCAGGAAGCAGCACGGTGTTTTATGAAAGTGGACTTAATTGTAAATGTGTATTGCAAACTGTAGGACTAGCACTCAATTTTTCAAAGAAAAATATAATTTATATGTTGAGAGTAAAGAAAAAATAGAAACCATACACAATGATTAAAACTAGAGAAGGTAGAAAAGATTAAATTAAAAAAAACAAAGAACACAGGTAATTCATAAAAAACAGACATACTAACAATCACTTTAAATATGAAAGGTCTGCAGCATCATTCATCTTTAGAATGAAATATTACTCATAAACATAAAGAAATGAACTATCAAGCTATGAGAACACCTGGATCAAATTTAAAGGGTTATAAGTGAGTGAAAGAATCCCACCTGAAAAGCTACAGACTATATGCCCAATTGAACGGCATGTTGAAAACAGCAAAACCTGAGGAACAGTAAAACACTGAGAGGCTGCCAATGATTCAAGAGAAGAGGAGGAGGACTGAATAGGTGAAGCACAGGCATTTTCGGGGTGGTGAATCTATTTTGTGTATCTTAATGGTGGATACATAATATACATTTGTCAAAATCCATAGAAATTTACAGCACAAAGTGTAAACCTCAGTTACGTAAATTTTAAAAAAATGATTTAGTAGGGCTGGGATCCTAGGAAGGAATGCAAACTGTAACAATGGCATTTAAGTATTTTCCAAATGTAACAAATAATCTCACTGTATGGGGTATGGAGAGGAAAAAGGTGCTGATCTAATAAACTTTGAAAATTAATATAATCTATAAAACTAAAGTCAAAAGGCATTACCGATAAGCAATATGCTGCAGTTAATAAAGCTGCTTTCCACAGGGGTAAAAGTTAATGATTCTGATAATGTTATACAAGTGTACTGAAGTTAAACAGTTAGGTAAAGAAATGATGGTGATGGGAGTCAGGCTTTTCATGATTGGAATAGAAGGTTACAGATGAACAAGGGGAGAAGGCTAGAATATAAATTCATGTTTCGCTAAATACAGATACAGATGTATAGACATTTATAGACATGTGCATGTACCTTAGTTAGTATGCATACACATATTCCCTTGCTCTGTCAGCTGTGAGGGCCTAAAAGAAATGATACTCTACCAGCAACAAGCATGGTTGACACTCAGATTTGAGTTTCTGATATCATTCTCCAATAAAGGGGCGAGGGCTCTTAGAGAAATGCTAATTCTACAAGTGGGCAGGAAATGCATAGAAAGAACCTGGATTATCTAGATACTGCCAAAAAAAGAGGAAGAACTAAAACATTTAAATCTGCAGCCACACACTAAAAGAGTTGTCAATATCCAAATCTGGAATAATTTGAGCAGCAAAATAAACAAAGTAATATGGAATTACAACCCAATGTATAAATATCCATGAGTCCATAGTGATAGAAAGTAAATGATTGAACATATATATAAATTGGGGAATATATACAAATATACCTTGAAAACCAATTCCAAATAAATTCCAAATAATTCCAAAGTATTATTTAGATAGCCTGCCCTCAAGGAGGGGAACGTAACTTCCACTCCTTAACTGTGGGTTACATAGTGACTTCCTTCCAGAGTAGAGTGCAGAAAAGGGGGGAAATAAATTTTATAGTGTAGATACCACAACTTCAACTAGGTCATCAATGGCAACATAAACAGCAATACATAATATTAATACTTGAAATAATATAATAAAAATGGTACGTTTTCTGACCTTCCTCCCAAAATCACGTATCCCTAGACGAATCATAAGAACAAATTCAGACGAATTCCAATAAGGGGACATCCTACAAAATATCTTATCTGTACTCCTGAAAACTGTCAAGTCCACAAAAACACGGAAAGTCTAAAAACTGTCACAGCCAAGAAAAGTCTAAGGAGACATGACTATTAAATGCAACATAATATTGTAGATGGAGTGCCAGGAAAAAAAAAGTACATGAGATAATTACTGAAGAAATTGGAATAAATCATGAATTTTACTCAATAATAATATAACAATGTGCATGTATTAATTTTAACAAAAGTACTATACAAATGAAGATGTTAATAATAAGGGTATGAGCTATATGAGAATGTTATGTTCTATCTTCTTAATTATTCTGCAAAACTCTGTTTTGTAAGATAAAGTCTTTCTTGATTCAGAAAATAACAAAGTAGAACATTAACATACAAAAATTATTAATCTTCATATATACAAACACCACCACTTAAGCAATATAAAGAAAAGAAAATAATCTGTTTATAAATGCATTAGAAATAGCAACTTATTTAAAAATGAATTAGGCAAAATATGAGCTAAATGTTTCTGGGAAAAACTTTCCAATATACCAGGTCCACATAAAAATCCTGCACACAGACATTTATAGCAGCTTTATTCATGAGTGCAAAAACTGGAAGCAACCAAGATCTCCTTTGGTAGGTGAATAGATAGATATACTATGGTACATCCAGACAGTGAATATTATTCAGTGCTACAAGTATGAAAAAAGCTACCAAGCCAGAAAAAGACATGGAAGAAACTTAATTGCACATTACCCTAGTGAAAAAAGCCAGTCCGAAAAGACTACATACTGTACGATTCCAACTATATGATATTTTGGAAGAGGCAAATTATGAAGACAATAAAGATCAGCCATTGTCAGGGCTTAGGAGGAAGGGATGTACAGGCAGAACACAGAAGGTTTTTAGGACAATTAAACTACTCTTTATTATATTATGATGATGATGTATAACGTCCAAATCCATAAAATATACAACCCAAAATACACTCTGATGTAAGCTATAGACTTTGGGTAAAAATTATGTGTCAATGTAAGTTCACCAGTTGTAACAAATGTACCTACTCTGGTGAAGGATGCTGATAATGGGAAAGGCTGTGTGTGTGTGTGTGTGTGTGTGTGTGTGTGTGTGTGTGTGTGTGTGTGTGTTTGTGTTGTGGAGGCTATCTCTATAATTTTTACGCAATTTTGCTGTGAACCTAAAAAATAAAGTCTATTTAAAAAAAAAACAAAACCTTCATCCAGTTGGGGTGGTTCACGCCTGTAATCCCAGTACTTTGGGGAGCCAAGGCGGGCTGATCACCTGAGGTCAAAAGTTTAAAACCGGCCTGACCAATCTAGAGAAACCCCATCTCTACTAAAATACAAAATTAGCTAGGCATGGTGGTGTATGCCTATAAATCCCAGTTACTCGGGAAGCTGAGGCAGGAGAATCCTTGAACCTCCTGGGGAGGGAAGGGAAGATATCTAGGAAACTCCTGAAAAAAAAAAAAAGGCAATGAAGACGGATTAGTCCTATTATAAATTAAAATATAGACTAGGTGCTCTGAAATTAGTCTGCACTGGTTCTCACATCCACAGCGCAATGTAACAATAAAACAAAGTCTAGAAGTAAATCTACATTTGGCAGGTAATAAGAATGAAACCTCAAAACCTTTTGAAAAAGATAGACTTCTTTAAATGAACAAGGTTAGGAAAACTGTATACTCATTAGGATTGACATAAAATGGATGTAAACAACATACTCTATAGCAGAATAAACTTCAGATGAATTTTAAAAATCTAACAATTAAAAAGTAAAATACAGGAATAGGAGAAGAACATCTGGATAAATTATTTACATCTTCATCGTGGGTAAACTCTAGCTAAGACTCAAAATGCAATGCAGTGAAATAAAAGATTGATAAATTCAACTAGAGGCATATTAAACATTAATTGAATGACAAAAACATCACAGTCCAAATTAAACTCTAAGAAATGAGAAGAAAACATTGGCAATATGCATCTCTGATAAAGAGCTAATTTCCCTAATGTATAAAATAACTCATACAAATCAAGAAAAAAGAACATTAAAATCATCTTCATTTTAAATAAGAGGTATTAAGACTCCACAAATATGTTATTTCTAACGTGTTAGACTAACAAAAAATTTAAAATCTTAATAATACACGCTGTTGGCGTGGCTGTGGAGAAATAGCACCTTCATGCACTGGTGGTTGATTGCAAAAGTTATTTTTGTTAAGAGAGAAATCAATCTTGGGCAATTTCTATCAAAATTCTGTATGAGAAATTCATTATTTGTAGATATTATAGAAAATATTGACAACAAATCACATGGTTTATTATGTAGTAATAAAAATGAGGATTTTTATGAAATAATTAGATGTGATATTCAAGATGTGCAGCTAAGTGGGAGAAAAACAAGTATAAGAATATATAGGGATCATCAACGTTTTCTGTAAGAAAGAAATTTAAGAATATTTGTTTTCAAACAGAAATGTAGGACAGATAATTAGTCATTAACTAAGATGGTTAACTACAAGATACAGGTGTGAAGGGGTAAAAGAAATAAGAATGGATATCAGGCAGGTGCAAGCATGTCTGCATCTATGGTGATTTTTTATTCATATAAAGGTCAAAATGTCACAAAATATATACAAATTTTTTTAAGAAAGTAAACCATAAATTAAACATAAAAATAACAATTGAGGCTAATACTTTATTAACAACAGAGAAAAACAATGAGTAGTTAAGGAAATTTTGATCACAGTACTCTGACTGTACACTCTTGGCTGGAAATATTATAACAAAAGAATCTTGAACTTTACATGGTAATGGTACTGATGAAATGATCCTGAAAATATTTTGTGTGATTGTAGACGGAGTGAATGTTCAGAGATAATGTTATACTGGAGAACTAGAATTCTCAATATAAGAAGAGAGACAGAACTGGAATGAAAATGATAGGAAAATATTCTCGATCTTATATTTGAATGAGGTATTATTTTTCATAATGTAATATTTCTTACCTATCAGCAGTAAAAGAATGACACCTCAATTGCAATAAAAATACACATAACATTGAGGTTTTGATGAGTAGATATGATTCATCACTACAAGGAACTAGAACCCTGGAGAAGTGCCTCTTTCTGGCTAAGGTAATGTGTGCAACGAACATGGAACATTTTGTTGGACAGGAAGGCAAAAAAACTGCCCCAAACCAGAAGATCATGACTAAAAACAAAGAGAAACTGGTTTAAAAGGTTTCCCCTAAAATTTTCGGGAACAATTTAACTAAAAAATTATTAATGATTTCAATAGTGTTAAGTTATTAAAACATTCCATTAATCTCATCTGTAACAGTGAGAGAGAAACTGAAAAAGCTTTTATTTGTAGAAAAATCACAGCTAATACATATAGAAAAAATAAAACAGAATTACGATTTTGCCACCAGGAAAGTACTAATTGATTAAAGCAAGAATCATCAAAGTATGCTAAATTCATTAGGCGAAAATGTTATTGAAGAACAGGAGTAACAGTGAGCTCTAAGATCATTGTATTATTATTATTATTACAAGCTCACACAGATAACTAAGAACAAAGGAAAAAGTGTTTCTTCACAATGCAGAATATTGCCGACACCACCTTTACCGAGTAAAACATATCTATCGTTACTGAAACAAAATAGCTTACGTGCACTGGTGTTGTGCTAAATGTTTAACAACCGGCTCTAAAACATATGCATGTAAAAAGAACAAAATGATTATGTAATATCTACAAATATTAATAGAAATTATATGTAACAATATACAAATAACATATAATACTCTATTGCAACAATTTACAAATAACATATAATACTCTTTATTGCAAACTATATATAATAAATAGATTCTCAAAGAATATTTTCCGTTTTATTGCCAAATTGTCTTATCAATTCATGCTCTGGTTGTTAAATGATGAGTAAGTGTAGTTCTAACAGGAATGTTGGTTAACGTGTTTACATTAATGATTAAGACCAACATAACAAGCAATGGGAAAAAACTCCATGTTTAATAAATGGTGTTGGGAAAACTGGCTAGCAATGTGCAGAAAGCACAAACTGGACCCCTTCCTGTCACCTTACACTAAAATTAACTCCAGATGGATTAAAGATTTAAACATAAAACCTAACACCATAAAAACACTAGAAGAAAACGTAGGCAAAACCATCCAGGACATAGGCATAGGCAAGGACTTCATCTTATAGCCAAAGAACTATAAATCGTTCTACTACAAAGACGCATGCACACGTATGTTCGTTGCAGCCCTGTGTACAATAGCAAAGACCTGGAACTAACCCAAATGCCTATCAATGATAGACTGGACAAAGAAAATGTGGCACATATACACCATGGAATACAGCCATAAAAAACGATGGGTTCATGTCCTTTGAAGGGACTTGGATGAATCTAGAAACCATCATTCTCAGCAAATTGACACAAAAACAGAAAACCAAACACTGCATTTTCTCATTTATAGGTGGGTGTTGAACAATGAAAACACATGGACTCAGGGAGAGGAGCATCACACACTGGGGACAGCTGGGGGGAGGTAGGGGAGGAAAAGTGGTGGGTGGGGAGGTTGGGGAGGGATAACATGGGGAGAAATGCCAGATATAGTATGCATCTGTGCAACAACTCTGCATGACCTGCACATGTACCCCAGAATCTAAAGTAAAATAAAAAAAATAATTAATTTAAAAAAAGAAAGACCAATATAAAACAATAAAGATGTATGCCAGAATTTAATCAATGGCATAAGCTACTTTTTGCTAAATTGGATAATAGTTTTCAAACACTAACTAGCAATTTCTTTTATTTTCTTTTTTTTTTTTTTTTTTTTTTGGTGTTACAAGGTAATTGTTATAAACACCTCACAATTAGAAGTTTAATCCACAATATTAACATTTTTCTCCATCACTTTCTGACAATCAGTACCATAAACCAAGCTCTGATTTGTGGCATGTGCCAATTCTTGCAACATAAGTATTGCACAATGGTCTACTTCAAGCTATTAATGTGACATCACTGAAAGCAGAGTTGAGAAGACAGTAACCCAACACAGCATTGTGTTGTATTTTCTTCATGATGGATGTAAATTTGGTAAAATAATTAAGAAGGAATAAATTTTTAGTATGCATTCCATTTGCTTAATATATATATTTTTGTAAGCTCACATAATTAAAAAAAATTTTTTTGAGACGAAGTCTCACTCTGCCACACAGGCTGGAGTGCAGTGGTGTGATCTCAGCTCACTATAACCTCCACCTCCTGGATTGAATCGATTCTCCTGCCTCAGCCTCCCGAGTACCTGGAATTACAGGCACTCCACCACACCCAGCTATTTTTTGTATTTTTTTTTTTTAGTAGAAATGGGGTTTCACCACATTGGCTAGGCTGTTCTCAGACTCCTGATCTAAAGTGATCTGCCCACCTCAGCCTCCCAAAGTGCTAGGATTACAGGGATGAGCCACTGTAACCAGCCAAGTTCACATAATTTAATTTTTAATAATGATTATGTTTAACAACGAGCTCAGAAAATTCTTGAGATTAAAAAAAAAAATTACTATTATACTTTAAGTTCTGGGGTGCCTGCGCAGATCTTGCAGGACTGTTACATAGGTATACACATGCCATGGTGGTTTGCTGCCTCCATTCTCCCATCACCTATGTTAGGTATTTCTCCTAATGTTGTCTCTCCCCAATCTCCCCACCCCCTGCTATCCCTCCCCTAGCCCCCAAACCTCCAACAGACCTCAGTGTGTGATGTTTCCCTCCCTGTGTCCATGTATTCTCATTGTTCACTTATGAGTGAGAACATGTGGTGTTTGGTTTTCTGTTCTGTGTCAGTTTGCTGAGAATGATGGTTTCCAGCTTCATCCATGTCCCTGCAAAGGACATGAACTCATCCTTTTTTATGGCTGCATAGTATTCCATGTTGTATACGTGCCACATTTTCTTTGTCCAGTCTATCTTTGATGGGGATCTCTTCAGCACACTACTGCTTTGATATAACTCCTGTACAATGCAATGAGGATACAACCTTAGCTTCATAGCTCTACTACAAAAGATATTTAATCTTGTATTTATAAGGAAACAATCATGAAAATCCAGAATGGCAGATATTCAAAAAGTCCTCTGGCTCGGAATCTTCAAAATTATAAACGTCATGGAATACCAAATTTAAAACAAACAAAGTAGGAGGACTGTTCTAGATTAAAGAAAACCAAGAAGCATGACAAGAAAACTCAATACATGAATCTGAATTATATACATGGCGGCAGGTAGGGGAGAACAGAAAAAAAATAAAAACTAAAAAGAACACTTAGAGAAATTTGAATATGAACCAGTTTTTTTTGCATTTTTAAAATTATACTTTATGTTCTGGGGTACATGTGAAGAACGTGCAGGTTTGTTACATAGGTACACATGTGCCATGGTGGTTTGCTGCATCCAACCCCCCTGTCATCTACATTAGGTATTTTTCCTAACCTTAGGCCGCCCCAATCCTCCCACCTCCTGCTCCCCTAACACCCCCACCCCTGACAGGCCCGATGTGTGATATTCCCCTTCTTGTGTTCATGCATGAACATATATTAAATAATACAATATCGACATTAAATCTGTTAAGTATGATAATATTGAGGTTATATTGGAGAATACCATTGATTTTATGAGATACATGGATTAGCAAACAAAGGTTTTGCCGGGTGGACTGGTGTGGTGGCTCACGCCTGTAATTCTAGCATTTTGGGAGGCTGAGGCGGGTGGATCACTTGAGATCATGAGTTCAGGATTAGTCTGGGCAACATGGCAAAACCCCAACTCAACAAAAAATTTAAAAAAGTAACTGGGCTTGGTGGCATGTCCCTGTGGTCCCAACTACTCTGGAGGCTAATATGGGAGGATGGCTTGAGCCCAGGAGGTTGAGGTGGCAGTGAACCAAGATTTTATCACTGCATTCTAGCCTGGGCAACAAAGTCAGACCCTGCCTCAAAAAACACAACAAAAAAAGTTTTTGCATAGATATGTAAATAATGAGAAATGGCATCTATCTGTCTATGGAGAGAGAAGACAAAAAATTGTAAAAATTACTAAATCTAAACAAACAAAATTACTCCAAAGAAAAAATAAAAGCTTGCAGTCTTCCAAAAGTATATGAAAGACATAATATATACTCATAGATATGCAGATATGTATACACTAAATTTAAAATGTGTATTTTCAAAGACAAAGCTTGAAGCTTTCACCCTAAATCCAGACAATAATTTTAGTTGCTATTTATTGAGCAACAAGTGTAGATCAAGAATCTGGCAATTTATTTATCTATATTATCTCGATGCCTCTAACTACATGACGGGGTTGTAATTCTTATTGTTACAAATAACACACTTTGAATAGTGATTATCTTTGGGCAATGATATCATGCTATGTAACCAACAATCATAATAGTTAAAGAAAAATTGTTTCTATATGGCCTTGTATTTTGCTGGGGCAAAGAAAACAAGAGTAGGCTTAATTGTAATAATTCTTCATGTCTTCTGCTCATTTAATGACAAAAACCCTTATTTAAAAGATGGATTGGGCTGGGTGCAGTGGCTCATGCCTATAATCCCAGCACTTTGGGAGACTAAGGCAGGCAGATCACTTGAGGTCAGGAGTTTGAGACTACCCTGCCAACATGGTGAAACCTTGTTGGTTTCACCCCTAAAATTACAAAATACACAAATGTTAAAAATACACAAAAACCATCTGGGTGTGGTGGCATGCACCTGCAATCCAGTTACTTGGGAGGCTGAGGTAGGAGAATCGCTTGAACCCAGACAGAAGGCAGAGCTTGCAGTGAGCTGAGATTGCACTACTGCACTCTGACCCTGGCAATAGAGGGAGACTCTGTCTCGAAATAAAAAAATAAAAATAAAATATGGATTGACAATGATCAAACATCTGGATCTTTACACATCACTCTCTCTAAATAAAAGTAATTGAAAATTAATCTTCATTTCTTCACAATTTCAAATTTCTGCACTGCATGACCAGGAAAGCCACAGTTCCCTCCAGCTTTCTGGTGATGTTTGCCTCTGTCCTATGTGATTTTTCTCCTGACTGAATGAAGGGAACTCTAAAATCTGACAGATTAGCAATGAAATCTTTTACACCATTTCCTGAGATTCATCTCAGATTTCTGGCTGCACACTTAGGGATATTATGATGCAGAAATGTTAGGCGAGAAATAAAACTGTATTTTCCACCTTCTTACTTCGGTGGAGCACAATTTCCATTTATTCACACTGTATTTCCTCACACAGTATGTTCTTCCAACCCAAGGCTATAAATCTGAAAATATTTATAGGCAAGATTACCCCTGATGCCATTTATACCTCTCTGTGTTTTTGTTTCAGCTCCTAAGAGCCACTCATATGTCACATGGACGGCTTACAACCATGTACTGCCTTGGATTTTTCTCTGTCAAATGCAAGGACCTTCTTTGACCACAATACTCTTGATTCGACTTATTAATAACACACCCTGCTAATGACTTCAAAGAAAGCCTGTTTATGCGTGTTCAAAGGTTTCCCAACTCTAGCTGCCTAGGTGTTACAAGTCACTTTCAGGTTCTTAGAGTCAGCTTGTGTTTTCCCTTTTTATCCTATGCATATTTTTATTAAAATATTCAAATTATAACATTACTCACACTATAAAAGACCACCATAATTGCCCCTCTCGTTGTGTCATATTTTTCAAGTGAAGAACGAATACGTTCTTCACGTGAAAAGTAAAGACAAATGAAAACCCCAATACCTAGAGACATTGTCGATAGGGCTTAAATCATTAGAAAGATAAAATTAGAGAAATTGTGACATGTATCTCTGTTCTTCAGGTTAATTGTGAGTATTATAAAATGTCAGGAGACTAAACTTTTTTAGTGAAGGACACAGACAGACTCTGCAAGCATTATACAGCTCTGGGTGGAAATCAGAGGCAGACAGGCCTAAGGTTGTATGCAGAAATACAGCTTCAGTCATCCTGATATGATGTTTAGGTAAGACAAGAAGGGAATATCCTGGGTTGAACTCCAGTGAAGAGACTTTGCCTTCATCCTGCTCTCCCATTTCCTGGTGATTTTGTAAACATACCAGAAGGATCAACTGGGCAAGTGGCAATGGGGGCTTTTGTGGTTTTGAAGGTGGCCTCATTAGTGAATTTGAGTATCTTGTAGCTGTATTCTCCACGTCTGAGGTATTGCACAGCAATCATTAAAGCAGCTGTAAACCTTTCAGAGATGTTGAGATTTGGAGCAGTAGCTCCATTTGTGCACAGAGTAGGGACCAAAATTCTAACTAACTCATTGCCACACAACACAAAGAGAGCCTAGAAATCCTAAAGAGAGAAAACCTATTCGTTGTTCCTCATCCTTCAAATTTTTGCACCAAAAGCAGAGAACCAAAGGAAATGGAATTTTACTTAATAGTAAACCCCCTCCTCCTTTCAGTTCTTTCCAGAGAGAGGTGAAGTACCAATGTGGTCGTTTATCTTTGAGGTATAGTGAACTCTGAGGAAGGTAATGTTAAGATGCATTTCAAGAGTATCAACAATCCAAGAGCAAAGTGGAGAAAAATTTAGTCTCCTGACATTTTATAATACTCACAATTAACCCTAAGAACAGAGATATATGTCACAATGTCTCTAATTTTATCTTTCTAATCATCTAAGCCCTATTTACAATGTCTCTAGGTATTGGGGTTTTCATTTGTCTTTATGTATTTGTTCTCTCCTAGCAATAAAATGACCTATTGTTTATTGGTCACTGTTGAACAATATACCTGAATAACTCTTCAGGAACATTCTGTCCTGTTCTGCAAATCCCACATTGCACGGCTAATAAGGAAATGCAGCCAACTCATTTTTAAAAGACCTATGTGAGAAAGTGCCAGTTGTTATTTTTAAACAACTTGTTACAACAGAAGTAGTTCTGACGTTTCTTCTTAATTGCTTGGATAGTTAATGAAGAATATCTTCTCTCTTAATTTAGTCTGTGCTTCTTTATGTTTTTATTTAAGGGATTTTGTCATTGATGTCACTGTTGGTTGTGATGATACTTGATGAGAAGTGGAGTTAAGGAAGATGATAATCTAAGAGCATTTCAATAGAAAATTTTTGGAGGCAGGGCACATTGGCTCATGCCTATAATCCTAGCACTTGGGGAGACTGAGGCGGGGGTATCACTTGAGCTCAGGAGTTCAAGACCAGCCTGGGCAACGTGGCAAAACTCCAATTCTACTAAAAAAACAAAAATTAGCCTGGCATAGTGGTACATGTCTGTAATCCCGGCTACTAGGAAGGCTGAAGCATGAGAATTCCTTGAGCCCAGGAGGTGGAAATTAAAGTGAGCATAGATCACGCCACTGCACTCCAGCCTGGGCAACAGAGTGAGACTCTCAGAAAAAAAAAAAAGAAAGAAAATTTTCTGAGAAAATGTTTATTGCAGAATAGTTTGCTGAACAGTAATTAATGTTTAAAATTTCAAGAATGTATGAGGTTATAAATTTACATTTAAAAATACTGTTATTTATACAAAAAAGAAAAAACAGCAAAGAGATTACTTCCCAGGATTTAGGATTTAACAAAGGTGCCCTTAAACAGTTAAACTATTGTTAAACTGTAAAATCAACATATAATTTACCAAGACCAGAGACATAAAAAATCTCCAATTACAGAGAAAATCTCCAGCCTAAGACAAATGTATCTTAGTTTGACTCGATATATTTAAATGAGATTTGGAGGAATGAGGTATAGATAAATATAAAGTTTTAGTATTTTTGTCATACTCCAGTGGACTGATTTTACATAAATCTTGATAATTTGTCTTATAGTGACAAAATATCCAAAAAATAACATCATGCATAAAAGAGGTTGACTTAAAATTGTGCTTAGAGAGTTACTGAAAAAAACTAAAACAACAAAAACAGCCTATTCGAATTCAAGCATTGTCTATAAGTTGATGATAATTTGTATTCTGAGGCAGGTATTTCCTTATAGAGAAGATGGATATCCAAGTTTATGAAAGATATATCCCATATTACTTTCGTAAAGATTGTTTCCATGTCTGTGGATTCTCTTTTTATTCTCTTGAAAGTGTCTTTCACAGATCAGAAAGCTTACATTTTAATAAAGTCCAGCTTAACAATGCTTTCTTTCACGGATCATGGCTTTGGTGGCGGTGTACCTCAAACATCACTGCCAAAGCTGTTTACCTAGATTTTTCTCCTATCTTTTAGAAATGTTATAGATTAGGTCTTCATCCATTTTTAGTGAATGTTTGTAAAGAGTATAAAGTCTGTGTCTAGATTCTTTTGTTTGTTTGTTTGCATGTAAAGATCCAGTTGCTCCAAAACCATTTGTTGAAAAGACTATCTTTTCACTATTGTATTGCCTAGACTCTTTTGTCAGTGGTCAATTGGCTTTATTTATGTGGGTCTATTTCTGCGCTCTGTATTCGATTCCATTGATCTGTCTGTCTATTATTTCACCAACACGACACTGTCTTGATTATGGAAGTTTTATGGTAAGTCTTGAACTCAGGTAATATCAGTCCTCCAACTTTATTTTTCTCTTTAAATATTGTCTTGTCTATTTTAGGTCTTTTAACTCTACATATAAACTTTCAAGACAATTTATCAATACCCATAAAAAAACTTTCTGAGATTTTGATTGGGATTACAATGAATCTACAGATGAAGTTGGAAAGAATAGAGTCCGTCTTTAAACTGGATTTAAACAAGATCTGCTCAGCTCCAACATGAACCTTTGCTGTGACACTGTGGCAGTAATTAAACAACCATGAACCACAGGTTAAAAGTGATATATTTCAAAAACATTTTAAAACTTAGAACTCTCACAACAATGCATAGTGCTTGTTTTTTGGTAGTTTTCTTCAATGAATTCTAATGCCATAGATACTACTGGCAGAAATTTTCTAGGAAAAGAGCAGAATATAAAAATAACAAATAAGACGAACATGTAGAAAGAAAAAGTTAGTTGAAGAAGAAGAAAAAAAATTGTGTCTCTTCAAGGTGGTTATAACACTTAGTAAATCATCTCCAATATTTCTGATTTCCGGTTCTGCTTCCAGGCTAACAACCCATTTTAAGCAGTTAAAATATAATAGGCAATATTTTATATATTTTATTGGGAAAATATTTCAATATATCTGGTCTCATCTTTTTCCTAATATACCACCACGATTATCGTGGAACTCAATAATAAAAATATGAATCATTTGACAGAAATTGGCTATTCTGAAAAATTGGAATACATACGCATTATTGATTAAAATACGCTTATATTACCAAAAAAGCATAGAGCTAGGTCAGAGTTTTTAAAGCTTGATATTAAGATACAAAGCAATAGCTGCTGAAACAGAAAGGAGTAGACTTTGTAAAATTAAAATCAGGCTTTTAAAATATTTTTTTCAGAGGGCTAATTGGTCCATAATTGTTTTTAAGTTTCTTGCTGAAAAATTGAAATAGGTCCCAGGAGAAAAACTTATGGCACTGACAAAGTAAAACTGTCACTTTCCGGTTTGATTGTCAAATATATCATCCCTCTGTCTATTACACACAGCAGTTCTGTCACAAATCTTGTTTCTACTTACAATTAATTAAGCAAAACTAAAATGTTTAAAGCTACTACAAATCAAATTTAATTTAAATGGCTACAATAACTTAAACAGAGATAAATGAAATGACTTTCCTATGCTTCATTACTTTCTCTAATTCCTTTTAAAACATTTCCGTAGAAGTTCTGAGGATGAGGAGACAGGGGTGGACCAATGAGATCTCAATTAAACTACCACAGTAATACCTTAACCCCAGATGGTCCCAGGTCCAGTTATTTCCAATTATTCCATTTCTTTTGCCACAAAGACACTTTAATGTGAATTTTAAAGATAAATACATTACAATTTTTACAGTCTGATTTATCTTAAACTTTAAACCATTTGACATTTCTAATGCAAAAATACCATCTCGATTTAAGTTCTTAATTAAAAAGATGGCTGCAGGCCAGGCCCGGTGGCTCACGCCTGTAAACCCAGCACTTTGGGAGGCCGAGGTGGGTGGATCATGAGGTCAAGAAATAGAGACCATGGTGAAACCCCATCTCTACTAAAAAATAGCTGAGCATGGTGGTGCATGCCTGTGGTCCCAGCTACTCGGGAGGCTGAGGCAGGAGAATTGCTCGAACCCAGGAGGCAGAGGTTGCAGTGAGCCTAGATCATGCCACCGCACTCCAGTCGGGCGCCTGGCCACACAGTGAGACTCTGTCTCAAAAATAAATAAATAAATAAATAAATAAGATGGATGCATTATAACTAATAACTTAATTATAAGTTTCAAATATGTCGTTTAGTATAATCTAATGATTGCACTATTTTCCCCTATGGGACTTTTAAATACACATAAAATAATTCTATGCCCTGCTAGAATTCTATTTTTTGGTTGTTGTTGCTAGGACAATTTATTTTTGTTATTTCATGACTTCACTGCATTTTATTGCATTTCTTTGATTTCTTTTTTTACTGCAGCATCTCTAAGAGCTCTTCCTACAGTTTGGGCATAGAATTGAGGAAAAAATGAAATTTATCACAACTAGCTCAAGCATTTCTTCTTAAATTGAAATCAGGTTACACAGATGCTTATGTCTTGTTTCCATGGTTATGCAAGAAAATAATCTTTTCAGTCAATTATACGACTCTATGCAGAATTTATGTATGTATTGCTTATTTTATCTTTTATCAAATTTAGCATGTTAGGAAACAACATTACTAAATTCTGAAAATGTTAAAAATTTAATTAATAACGTATTTGTAGTCTAGACCATCTTAAGAAAAAATATGATGTTGTTGGTTGGTTAGCTTCTATTTATTTATTTATTTATTTATTTTTTAAGACAGAGTTTTACTCTTGTTGTCCAGGCTGCGGTGCAATGGCGTGATCTCGGCTCACTGCAACCTCTGCCTCCTGGGTTCAAGCAATTCTCCTGCCTCAGTCTCCAGAGTAGCTGGGATTGCAGGCACGCGCCACCATGTCCAGCTAATTTTGTATTTTTGGTAGAGACAGGGTTTCACCATGTTGGTCAGGCTGGTCTCAAACTCCCGACCTTAGGTGACCCCCTGCCTCGGCCTCCCAAAGTGCTGGGATTACAGGCATGAGCCACTTCGCCCAGACTTCTATTTAATTTTTTAATAGGTAGGCATTAATGCCAGTTAATGCTGTATACAGTGACATGCATGGGGAAGTCTCATTACCAAAACTGCCTTCTATTCCAGTATTCACTCCCCTTCCACACAAATTCTTTCAGGGAACTCTATAACTTAGTTTATTTATTTTAATATTTCTCCTAGGAAAATGTAATGAAATGTATATTTGTATCACTCCTACTTTTTGTATAAGCAGCTTCCTATATATGTATATACACTGTTCTCTCCCTTGCTTTCTTTGTTTAATATTTCCTTATGAACATATCAGTATATAATCTTCATTCATAAAGGAGAACCTACAAACTACTAAGTCTTTATTACTAGTTAGCAGGAATAAAAAAATAGCCTTTTAGCCATCCTTTGAAGTATATCCATATGCTGTTCAAGGCTAAAACCCCTAAGGGTTACTCTATAGCTCTAGCACATGGCTTTCCTTTCCAAGGCCCTTCTCCACACAAAGACAAAGGGGATTGTCCATTAGCACCATATAACATACAGGTAAACTAGAGTGGAACAGAGAAAGCCTACAGATATGGAAGTAGCAGAGAGGCACATGATCCTAAAGGTGTCTTTATGCCACAGACAGGTTTGCTTTGGCCCAGTGGACATAGCTGCATTGAATATATCATTGAAAGGACTCCAGGAAAGAGACCATGGCGCCCAAATATATCGTTTATAGAGAAAGTGGGGAAGGGCTTCTCTATGTAAAAATAGGTCTTTCTTGGTGAAGAAAATGGTCTTGTAGAACAGGAGGTCAAGACATAAAGACCATCCTGGCCAACATGGTGAAACCCTGTGTCTACTATAAATACAAAAATTAGCCAGGCATGGCTGTGCACACTTGTAGTCCCAGCTACTCAGAAGGCTGAGGCAGGAGAATCGCTTGAACCCGGGAGGCGTAGGTTGCAGTGGGCTGAGATTGTGCCACTGCACTCTAACATGGTCAACAGAGCAAGACTTTATCTCAAAAATAAAAGAAAAAAGTAACTGCTAGGTCTCAATGTCTGATAGCAGCAGGTTTTTCATTGCACTAACTCGGACCCGCTGAGCCAGCTTATTGCAAAGCAACTAAGAGGGAAGGGAATGAGCCTCCAGGGTCATCTGAGTTTGTTTCTCTTCATGAAGTGTTCTTTTCTTTTTTCCATAAGCATTGCTGCTTATTCATAGATACATATAGAGATGCAGAATCAAAATGAGACATGAATGCTGGTTATCAGCTGCACTCACTCACTAAGTGGCTTTCTTGTATCTTGGTCTTACACTATGAGATGAAAATTTGAGTCTTAGTAAAATTGGAAATACTGGGCCTTCCAGGTCATTTTCAAATGGTTGAAGTTAGTCAAACCAGGAGTACCAACTGTCTCTACTGAATAAAATATAACAGTGTAGATCTAAAATGATAAAAAGAACTGAACTTGCCTCAGTAAAGTATGATCTGGTTTACATTGAGTAATAGGTACTTTATTTAACAGGAGTTTTAACAGGAATTACTCCAACGTTTCATGCAGGTATCTATTAAACCTCTTTCGCTCTCTGGACACCACTTAGGATCTAAAGGAATATGAATTGGAGTCCAGCATTAAGGCAAGTACAGATAATAGGATAAGACAAAAGGCACTCTGTTAATAAATCATAATTTTTTGTTTGTTTTTTGAGCCAGGGTTTCGCTCTTGTAACTTAGGCTGCAATGTAGTGGCAAGATCTCAGCTTACTACAACCTCTGCCTCCTGAGCTCAAGCAATCCTCCCACCTTGGCCTTCTGAATATTTGGGACTACAGGCCTGCACCACCATACCCAGCTGATTTTTTTGTAGAGACTGGGTTTCGCCATGTTGCTCAAGCTGGTCTTGAACTCTTGAACTCAAGTAATTAATCCGCCTTAGCTTCCCAAAGTGTTGGGATTACAGGCATGAGCCACCACACCTGACCATATTACTTTTTTTTTTTAACCAGTACATGGGAAAATATTAGTGCTTAGAAGATCTAATAGAGGAGTAGTAGTAAAGGGAAGTTTGTGGAAATGAATGATATGAAAAGTTTACCTGTAGAATACACAAATTTTGGCTGGTTAGAAAGAAAGAGGATGTAAACCTTCTAAATTGTTCTTGAAGGCTGAAATTTTTTGGTTGCTGTTGTGTTGCTTTGTGTTTTCATTATTATTATATTTATATTTCTCATTAAATCTGGGGTAAGGGGAACAGTGCCATTACTAGAAAAGAATTTACAGGATTAACCTTAAACAGAAGAAAATGACCCTCATCTAAGTATTAAGAAATTCTCTCTGTAACACTGAACCTATCAGTAATATTATTCAGGGACAATCATTCTATAAAATATAATTAAATGCCCAATATTCTTTTTAAAAGAATTTTCTTAATAGATTTTTAAGCACAGCAATAATTTATGTTGTTTGCAACAAATAAAGGCTGCAAAGATTAAAAAGAAAAAAACTAATATTTTACCTCTTGTCCTCCTTTGTCAGTCTCTGAAGTACAATCAGCATGATAAATAACATTCTCATTTTATACAGGTGGTATCTGTAGTATCATGTCTTTGTGTGTAGAACAGAGGGGTCTCCCTCATTATTTTTAAAAGGTACATAATACTCCGTAGACTAAGTGTACCATGGTATTTCAGAAAGCCTTTCGAGGGACACTCAAGCTGCTTTCAGTTTTATATTTTGTCATTGCTGTGCCAATGCTCTTAACAGTAGAAAAGTATCTTTCAATATATATGTATATGTAGTGGCTATTTTATATCTGTAAGATGTTTATAAAAGTAGTCTCTGGGCTCAATTTGTATAGAGACTGCTAGTTTATTTTTTATCAAAATCTACATCACCATATACTTAGTCACACCAGATGCTATCACTGCCCCTTCATTTTTGTTCATCTAATGGGTGATACAAGGCTGCTCATTATTATTTTATTTCCTATATCCTTGACTGTAAATAGAATTGAAACTCATATCCTTATTGCCTCAATTTTTTCCTTCTCTATAATTTGCTTTTCTTAGTATTTTCAGGAACTTGTCACATATTATGGATATTAATGTCTTGTCATTTACAGTGAAAACATTTTTTCCAGTCAACTTTTTGTCCTTTTACTCTGTTGATAGTATAGTTTTGCTTATATTTTTAGTTATGTTTTATGTAAACAAGTCCTGACTTATTTGGAACAAAAAAAATCTCACCATAAAAATGTTACACAAATAGTATATACTAGTTTTTAAAAATAATATATACATATGCTATGGTTTGGATGTGTTCTTCCAAAATTCATGTTGAAACCTAATCCCCATGGTATTGGTATTAATAGGTGGGACGTTTTGCACAAGTGATTAGTTGTGAGGGCTCTGCCCTCAAGGATGGGATTAGTGCCCTTATAAAATTGGTTGAAGGAATACCCGTGGGCCATTCTACCAGAACACAGCATTCCCCCTTTTCAATATGTGAGGACACAGCATTTCCCTCTTCCTCCATATGAGAAATACAGTGAGAAAGTGCCATCTTCGAAGCAGGGAGTGAGTCCTCATTTGACACCAGAACTGCTGGCCATTTGAACTTCCACTCCTCAGCTTCCAGAACTATGAGAAATAATTAAATAAACAAATTATCCAGTCTAACATAATTTGTTATAGCAGGAGCTATAAAAAATAATATTACTGATAGGAGCAGGCTCAGGCTAAGACAATATGTGTGTATGTATTTATATATACCTTACCACAAAAATATTGCACAAATAGTAACTACTAGCTTTTAAAACTATATATATGTGTATATATACAGGTATGTGTGTGCTATGTGTATATGTATACTGACAGCTACTTATCATATTAAGTAATTTTTAAATAGATTAAAAATCTAAATGTACAATTAAATTAATTTTGACCTTATATGTAATGAAAATGCTTTATATTTAGATATATGTATATAATTTAACTATATATTTATAATTAACTGCAATTTAACCATGTAGTTAACTATACTTGTTATAGTTTATAGCTCAATTATAGTTAACTATATAAATTATGTGCACATGTATCTAAATATAAATGAATGCATATATGGCTAATACATATATATGTATATATAAATCTAAATATAGTTATACAGTTAATTATAACTAGTTATAACATATAGTATATAAATACATATAATTGTGTATTATAGTTAACTGTATAGTTAGCCATATCATTAAATTATATGCTTATATATATATATAAAGTATAAGGAGAGTTCATTATACATAAGATTAAAGTCAATATATATAATTGTATACATAGATTTTTACTTCATTTAAAAATTATTATTTGATATGGTAAGTGGTTGTCAGTTTTTTGTTTTCCATGTAAATATCCAATTAAGCCAGGCATATCTATTAACTAATAACTTTATTATAATTAAATGGGTAAGGAATTGAATCAAATCATTTTGTAGAATTCTCTATATAATTATAGTTTTCTTCTTTTATTGTGCTTTTATCAATTATACTGTTAGTTTTTCTAATGTATGAACATTCTTGCACTTTTAAAGTATTCTTGATCACAAATAATATTCTTATTGCACTGTAAAATTTGATATGCTTTTACTTTATTTAGAATGGTAGCATTCTTAATCATAAGTAAAACTGGTTTGTAGTTTATATTCTTATGCATCTTTATGAGATTATTAATCACAGTTTTATAAATTAAATGAGGCTGAGTATCATCCATTCTTATAGTGTTTGATTTTAACAACAATGGAATAACCTATCTCATTATTATAAAAAAAATTAAACCATAAGTATCAGGTCTTTATATTTATTTGTAATGGTAAATATTCTTTCATATGTTTTTCCAAATTTCAATATGATTTTTTCTTCTTCTTCATGGCTTCTAAATGTCCTTGCGTTAACGGTGGAATTAGATTATTATTTCATAATCTTTCTAATCCACAATGAACTTATTTTGTTTTTTTCTTTGTTTTCCCTAATGGTTGATATGGTTTGGCTGTGGCCCCACCTAAATCTCATCTTGAATTATAACTGGCACAATTCCCTCATGCCGTGGGAGGAACCTGGTGGGAGGTCATTGAATTACAGGGGCGGATCTTTCCTGGTCTGTTCTCATGATAGTGAATGAGACTCATGAAATCTGATGGTTTTAAAAACGAGAGTCTTTCTGCATAAGCTCTCTTGGCCTGCCACCATCCACGTAAAACGTGACTTGCTCCTCCTTGCCTTGTGCTATGATTGTGAGGTCTCCCCAGGCATGTGGAACTGTAAGTCCATTAAGCCTCTTTCTTTTGTAAATTGCTTGTCTCCCATATGTCTTTATCAGCAGTGTGGAAGCAGACTAATACAATGGTGTTTGCCAAAATATATCTATTATGGCCTTTTAAATAAAGCTTAATTTTTTCTATTTATTTTTAATTTTTATAGATATATAATAGTCATACATATTTATAGGCTACATGTGATATTTTGATACCAGTATACAATGTGTAATGATCAAATCAAGGCAATTAAGACATCCATTATCTCAGCATTTATCATTCCCTTATGTTGGGGTCATTCCAAATATCTTCTAATATATTGAAATATATACTATATTTTTACTAACTATAGTTACCCTATAATGCTATTGAACACTACTAATTCCTCAGGTAAAGCTATTTATCATTCCATTTATTTTTATTAGCTGGGTTTCTAGTTCATTATGATCACATATTTTCATTTTAAACCTAATTTCTTAAGGTAAAAGCTTATTTTTTAATACTTTTATTGAGGCATGATGTTATGCCATACATTGCAGCATTATAAATGTACAATACAATTATTTTCAATAAGGACTGAGACTATACTACTTGAGTTGTTTCCCTTCAGTGGCTTCAATCCATTATTAGGTCCCTGCCTAATCTATATATTTGCATTTCTCTTCTTAAGAATAAACTGTATTTAATAAACTTTTAAAATGCAATTATAAAATTTATTCATCAATTGAGCAAACATGTCTTATTCCTTCATAAGATGTCAATAATTGCTTCAAGAGTTGGTAATAGAATATGCATTCAATTTATTGGCAGAAAGACAAGAAAAGACTTAATTATAATTCAGAATGTCATGTAGTTACATTAGTATTTAGATAAAGTACTATGGGGACAACTTATGACAGATTGATTACTTCTAGTTTGAAGTGTGATGGGAGGGCTGAGATGTACAGAGAAGTTTTCAGGAAGGTCACATTTGACCTAGCTTTCAGAGACTTTCTAAAAAGAGAAAAAAAACAGAAAATGTTTTAACTAAAAAATATTTTTTTAGTTTATGTGCTAATTAATTAGCATGTGCTAATATCAGGAGTTATAACCACAGGTGGACTTTGCATAGAATTTTGATGATATTTACTTCTGATGCTCTTCAATTTGTTTTTTTATGTTTGGTAACATGAAATTCAAAAAGACTGAATTCAAAAGTTTCATAACAAATGAGTCACATGTGACTCATGTGGCAAGAAAGGATTTCTTCACTATTACATCTTTGGATTTCTAGAATGTACTAACAATAGAGGTATCACCTGTAAATATGTCATAAAAGAGGTGTACTTGCCTCTGTTCTTCAGCTACTGAAGGGAAACAATAATGACAAGCTCATCCCTAAGTATGATATTATGCACCTTCCTAATAACTTTAAATGTCTTGACATATTTAAGTTTGAGTTAAGCTACACCAGAGTTAAAAGCACTAATCAATTCCTCAGTCACTTTCTATCTATGCTTCTTTAAAATTAGGTTGAATCTCAAGTTACAGCTTAATCATTGATTTAGCCAGAAATGATAATCATCTGGGTCATATTAATATTGGAACACATAGATTGAATCCTATAGAAATAAAATGTATGTGACTACTTTCTGTCAGGAAACTCAAGGAGTCCTATAGATCATTATTTCAGATAATCCAAATTACCCAAAGCATAGAAATCATACTGTATCTATGCTTATTCTTGTTTATATTACCATGACAAATAATTTTCACATAATTGCACAGAATCATTTCACTCCTGTTGTAAAAAGAAGGAAAAATAAGCACCATTTAAAAACATTCTGCTAAACTTGACAGAAATATTAAGACAGCAGAAAACATTTTCAAGATATTGAGTTATGAATAAGCAAAATGCTAGAATAACCATGAAATTTAAACATACATCGAAGTTTAAAAGCACTTGGGAAAATACCAACAAATAAAGGTATAGACACTGATAATAGAGATATTAATTATAAATGATAGACTATGATGGACGTTGATAACTAATACAACTCATTAGTTAAATTATATTTCCAAAACAGGGTGCAAAGATCTACATAATGGGACAAAAAGTAAAATAATGAAAACTAAGAATATTCTAACAATACAAAATACATGAAAGTATTCTCATGTATACTTTCAGAATATGAAGAAAAGTAATAACAGATGTGTTCTGAATTCATTGTATCAGAATGTGTTATAGACATTAACCAAAGTCTAATAATGACTAAAAATGATTCTAAGATGAGAAAGAGTATATGATTTTTTTTAAACTAAGATTCTTGGTTATTTTCAAATTGCTGTACAAAAATTATGCCTATGACTCTCAAGAGCATTTTTGAAATAAAAAAAGAAAGTATGACGTTTTCCTATTATCACCTCTTCTGGCAATGCTGAACACTACCAAGAGCTTTGACTATATTTTCCAGCCTTCTAAAGTATGCTACTGAAACTTTGTTATCCTTTCTCTTTACTGAGAGTAGTCCAATTCACTGAGCTCCAGGAATCTGTAAATAATTTTCAGTAGTAAGTCATCACTCAGTTTGAATTTTAAGCCATTATTTGCTTGAATATTTTTTATGGCTCATTTCCACTATCACCTGGAACTCTAATTAATATATGTTAAAATTTTTAATATCATCCCATAAACAACTTGGGTTCTGTTGATATTTTTAACTTTTTTTTTTCTCTTTTCTTCATATTGATCTATCTTAAAATTTAGTAATGATTTCCTTTGTCATCTTCAGTCTTCTATTAGGCCCATAAAATGTGTTTTTTAAATACATATGTTTTAGTTTTATAATTTGCATTCGGCTCTTTTAAAATATTTTCAGTTTCTCCGCCGGGTTTTCTTATTTATTTATTAAGTTAATTTCATTAATCATAGATATATTGGCTGATCTATAGTCTTTATCTGAAATTCCAACATCTGGGTCATCTCAGGGTTGGACCCTGTTGTCTTATTTTTTTCTTTGAATGTGAAGCCATTCTGTATTGTATCCAAGTCATTAATTCTTCATTCTCTAATATTTCTCCAAAGAAAGTTACTATTTTTATATTAGAAGGCAATTACTGGTTAGGCGCAAATTACATATTTTGTCTTGCTTATGGCAGGAGACAGCCAAAATCTCAGTATTGTTCTTTTAGCCCTAGCTGCAGGTTGTTTTGAGTCCGCTGCAGACATGCTCAATTCACCTGTCAGCCTGAGATTTGGGCAAAGTTTGTACACTGATTTGGAGTCTCTTGTCCTCCAGATTTCCCTTCTCTGAGATTCTCTTCACCTTACTTTCTGGCACCTACAGTCATCCCATGCTCATTCCTAGATGCCAAGAGGACAGATTCTCTACCATAATATTAGTTATCTGCAGTCCACTGCACCTGCAGTCTGTCCTTACACTAAGACTAAAAAATGAAAACTTACCCTATGCTGGTCCTGTCTTTCAAGTTTTGTATCATCTCCAAATTTGCTTCTGATACTTAATAATTTGTGTACACACATACATGCACACACACACATATATATTATATAAAGTATACATATACAGAATAAGTTTTATGTTCCAAGTTTATAGTTGTTTTCTATTGGTGGGCTGAATCATTAGAAGCTTACTCCTTACTCTATCATACACAACATGGAACTTTCAATTATTAATCTGAAGGGCTGTAATCTCTATCTTCACTCATAAGGTCAAGGTTAAACCCATACCTTTAAACACTTATTCAGCAAACAAAGAAATGGTAGTCACTAGTGGTGGTAGTAATTATTGTCCAAGACTTGTCTTTTTTGGAGATAGTTCTTATCCTCAAGCATATCCAGTTTCAATTGGCTTATTTCTGGCACTTAATCCGTGGTTCTACTCTTTCATTTATAATCCAGCAAATCCTCTTTGGACTTGTATTTTAAATTACTCCTGAATCTCAGATCTCTTTATGAAGGATATTAGTCTACTCTAGACTTATACAATCAGCTCTTTTATCATTGAGATACTAGAGTAAAGTAGACCTAATATCCACTCTTCTCCCATACTACAACAGGTCTTTTGGAATCTTACGTATAGCACATTCACAAATGACAGCCTAGAAATATATCTTCTGCTGCAAAGGATGTTTGTTTTAGTGGCTCCTAAGAATGTCTTGATATTTATTTTCAAAGGTGGATTTTTACATTAGCTGTGGCTCTTACTTGCAAGCTACTGTCAATGGCAATATTTTCCCATTTGCCAGAAGCTACTCACAATGACAGTGGCTTCAACCAACAATTTTCCTCAATGGCAAGTGACAGTATATCTCATTTTTAGAAATTATCTGCAGTAATTTCTAGCAATAATCTTTTTCTCTCTACTTTTTGAAAAATTTCATATATGTATGTGGGTATATATATATATATATATATGTAGTTTTCCCTTGAACAATTTATATGAAGCTCAATGTTAGGAAAACTTGCCATTAATTTTTCAACATTCACTAGAAAGCAATATAACAAGATGGCCTGTTGAAGCCCCTAGTGCAGCTATGGAAACCAAACAGTTCTTTTAGAGAATGTGTACATTCCCTAGAGTTGTTTGACGAAGAGTTGACAAACATTCTCTATAAACAGCCAGCTAGTAAATATTTTAGGCTTTGTGAGGCATACAATATATTTCACAACAACTCAACTCTACCATCGTAGCTCAAAATTAGCCACTAAAACTTTATTTTCAAAAATAGGTGGCGGGCAATTTGGCCTGTGGGCTATAGTTTTTCAATCTTTACTCAAGAGTATAGTACGAAACAATTCCAACTTGCCTCTGAACTTCTCCAGCATTCCTTTATGTCCCAAAGCAGATGGAAGTACAGAGACTCATAACTTAGAGAGAACTCCTACATCTTAACAGTAACTGAACTACTGTATATTAACAGTAACTTCCTAGGCATTGGTATGAGAACCCATGATTTCAGTGATTCCATAAACCAACTGACTAAGACACTTGGCAAGAGAAACAAATCATGGAATTTCTGCTATCCTATTCAACTCAAAAATAAATATCTGTGTTATACTTGTGCCACCAAATTAAATAAACTAAACTTCATGTCACATTCTTATTCCAAAGTGGCACCACTCTATACAAGTTATATCTTAATTAGAAAATAATAAAAGAAATACCAGTGGCTAATGAATGGCAAACTGATCAATAAAGCCCAGAAACAAACCAACACACATTCCTGATTTATACCAACAACAATAATATGAAGTTTTGGTGCTGTGGAGAGAGGAGGACCATTTTAATACATTGCACTAGGTCAAGTGGATATTTGCATGAGGAAAACATCATCTAGATTCTCATCTTACACCATACACAAAAGTTAATTCCATACAAATGTGTTATCTAAAAGTAAAATATAAAACAATAAAGCTTTAGAAGCAAACATTAAGAGAGCAATTCCATAATCTTGGGGCAAATAAAAAGTTGATACATTGAACTATATAAAATTCAAGAACTTCTGTTTTTCAAAAGACATTGTTAATAGGGTCAATGAACCCACAGTGTGGGGAAAGCTTGCCAGAATAAAGAAAGAACTCAACAAAATCGGTAAGGAAAGGGAAACACAATAGAAGAAATGAGCAAAAGATTGAAAAGACTCTTTATCAAACAGCATATTCAAATGGCCAAAATAACATATTTTAAGAAGACTTCAAGTTAATTAGTTACCAAATTAAAGTCATGATATACCATTAGACATTCACCAGAATGGCTAACATAAGAAAGGAGATAGAAAATATCAAGCAGTGGTGAAGTCCTAGAAAAACTGAAACTCTCATATACCACTAGTTAGATGCAAACATTTTGGAAAACAAATTTAAATTTCTACATGAAAGCTGATCATATGTATTCCTATGACCCATCCATTTTTTTTTTTTTTTTTTGCAAGGGAGAGTTGCCTAACAGAAACATATGATCACCCAATATGTATCGGAATGTCCATAGCAGCACTAGTCATAGCATTTTAAAATCTAAAACTACTCAAGTGTCCATCAATAGTTTCATGGATAAATTGTCCTGTGTTTATACAATGTCATATATTATCAGCACAAACTGGTATGAACAAAAGAAGCCATAGCGCAGAAGAGTACACCTATATACACACATATAGACATGCATACATTGTAAGTGTTCAAAGATGCTGGCTCCCATTCTTTACATGGAGATCTGATTTAAAAAAAAAAAAAAAAAAAAAGTACCTGTAAGACTACCTCAGACAGAATGCTAAAAAATGCTACAAGCATACTGTAGACAGGGCATTAGTCAGCCTATGGTTACTTACATGCAGCCAAAGCAGAGTGTATTAGTCCATTCTCACACCACTATGAAGAAATACTGAAGACTGGGTAATGTGTAAAGGAAAGAGGTTTAATTGATTCACAGTTCCACATTGCTGGTAAGGCCTCAGGAAACTTACAATCATGACAGAAGGGAAGGGAGAAGCAGGCACTTTGCTCACAGGGCAGCAGGATGGAGTGAGGGCAAGCAGGGGAAATGCCAGACACTTATAAAACCATCAGATCTCCTGAGAAGTCACTATCTTGGGAACAGCATGGGGGAAACTACCCTCAGGATCCAATTATCTCCACCTGGTCCTGTCCTTGACAAGTGGGGATTATGGAGATTATGGAGATTACAATTGAAAATGAGATTATGGGTGGGGACTCAACCAAACTATATCATGAAGGTATAGGGATTATTAATGAAATACAGTGTTTTCCATGTGCTACTAATAACAGGGGCTTGGAAGTTTGATGCTATCAATGGTATCCTATGATCTGATAAATAACACTGTCCCCCAAACCACACTATTTACACCACAGAGTTATTTCAATTAGATAGGCATTTTTCTTATAGAACTATTCAGTTGAAAGAAATATGTAAATTAGTAATTTCTAGTAGTGATGTGGGTTAAAAAGATGAATGAGAAAGTATTGGTAGCAAAATGTCTAAAACCTACATACTAGAAGATAGATTGTTGGACCTATGCAACACCTTTACCATGGGTTTATGGTCCCCAGGGAATAATTACATCTATACAACAGCAGTTATCAGGGAAAGATGATGCCAAAAAAAAAAAGAAATAATCTTAACTTATAAATACAAAAACATGTTTTTACCCCACGAGTTATTCTGTTGTTTTTTACCCTCCTTGGAGATTAGAAAGATATCCAAATCTATGTAATTATAAGAAAGATATACACACATTTGCATTGAACTTCAGAAACTCTCATAATTATCATTCAATAAACATTTCTCTAAATGAAGGTAAAAATATAATTATACATTTATATAAAAGTGCTATTTCAATTATAAAATATAATTCCATGTTTTAAGATAGTCTTAATAATCAGGGGCATATGAAACATTATAGAGTACTGATGGCAGAAAATAATACTTTTCAATTAATAGTCAACATGAAACCATGCTGAAACTAAAAAAGAAAATTCTATTTTTAAGATAAGTGCTATTCATTAACAGTATGCTATTGAGATGCCTCACATTCATCTTTGGTGTAACAAAATACAAGTGTTTATTTTATACATATACACATAGAGGCATAAACGGATAGAACTTCAGTGCCAGTCAATGTTCTAAGTTATTTAAAAATATTTACTCATTTAGCCCTTATGGCAGCACCACAAGGTTATTACTATTATTATTATTATTATTATTACTATTTTCAGACAAAGTTTCACTCTGTCACGTAGGCTGGAGTGCAATGGCACCATCTCAGCTCACTGCAACCTGTGCCTCCCAGGTTCAAGCAATTCTCCGGCCTCAGCCTCCCAAGTAGCTGGGATTACAGGCACCCGCCACTATAGTCAGCTAATTTTTCTGGTTTTGTTTGTTTGTTTGTTTTTTTAGTACAGACAGGGTTTCACCATGTTGGTCAGGCTGATCTTGAACTCCTGACCTCAGGTGATCTGCCCACCTCAGCCTCCCAAAGTGCTGGGATTACAGGTGTGAGCCACCACCCCGGTGAGGTTATTATTATTACTATATATTATAACTACAATTTTACAGAAGATATTCAGGCACAGGCACAGAAAAGTTAGTTAAGAAAATTTCCCAATGCCTCATAAATAAAAATAAAGGTAGAACCAAAGTTAGACGCCAGTGTGCTCTGGATCTCTGCACTGTGCTGACTCTTGTCATGGTTACCCTGTCATGTGCCATTTATTGTTTAAAAATTATGTCAAGAGAACAATAAAAAGAATGTATCATTTAAGTAAGGGTCTGGGGAAAGGCATATTTGATTTGCAGTATTTAGCCAAGTTTTCTTTGCACATGGAATGTGAAATTTTATGCAATGCGAGAGAAAAAAGCTATTTAAATTAAAAAAAATTGATCTGTAGTATGTACCTGTCACTCTAAGGATAGGAATATCTTTGGAAATAATACTAACCTACTTTGTAAGATGGAGTGTAAAAGCATAACTTTCATTTGACATCCTGTCAAATATAGGACCCAAATTTTGATCCAAAATGTTAACCAAACAGATTTGTTTAATGTTTATTTTTAAAATACTTATTGGAGGATATCTACTTCCAGTAGACAGAGTACTTACTACTCCTTCTGCTGATTACTACTAGAAACCCTGGACATTACGTATACAAGCAATATTCTGAAACTCTAAAAGGTAGACAGAAGTTAGACTCGACAGGCATCTTGAGACCCAAGGAACAGCATGATGGTTAATTACCTGGGTTGTCATTCTCCCTCCTATATCCAGACTTGGAGCTGAAGAAGCTTGCCACAGGCCTAAAGAAGCTTGCAACTGACTAAAGAAAGGAAACTGAAGGGATCCTTGTGATGATAGAAATGTTCTATATTTTTTTTTTTTTTTTTTTTTTTTTTTTTTGAGGAGGAGTTTCGCTCTTTTTACCCAGGCTGGAGTGCAATGGCGCGATCTCGGCTCATCGCAACCTCCGCCTCCCGGGTTCAGGCAATTCTCCTGCCTCAGCCTCCTCAGTAGCTGGGATTACAGGCACGCGCCACCATGCCCAGCTAATTTTTTGTAGTTTTAGTTGAGACGGGGTTTCACCGTGTTGACCAGGATGGTCTCGATCTCTTGACCTCGTGATCCACCCGCCTCGGCCTCCCAAAGTGCTGGAATTACATATCTTGACCCTATCAATGTAAATGTCTTGTGATTTTGTTGTGATTCTGGACTGCAGTTTACAAATATTGCCATTGGGGAAAAAAATAGTAAAGGATTTGTTAGGTTTCGTTTATTTCTTAAATTCACATGTGAATCTACCGTTAAAATTAGAAAATTAATTTAAAATATTTATTCAATGCTTTCTGTGTGCCAAGTACAATCATAGATGCTAGGAAATAAGCAGTGAACAAGCCAACACCGTCTCTTCAAGATGTTTGCAATCTAGTTAGGGAAACAGACAATAAACAAACAAGAGAAATGTCAAGTGGTGGAAAAGAAGGAAAAAAAAACAGAATAGTGAGCATATTAAAAGAAAGGGGAGGTATTATTTTACATACGCATACAACAATGCTTTCTCATTAGGTAGCATTTATGTAAAACAATGAAAGCTACGTAAGTTATCTATGGAAAAAGTAAATGAGGAAGAAAAGAAGAGAAACGCCAAGAGCCCTGAGTTGGGAGTGGTCTTGACACGTTCAAAGAATAGTAACTAGGCCTTTGTATTCAGAGTGTGGTTAATGAGGTGGAGAGTGGGAGGATTTGGGGTTGGACACAGTGGGAAGCCAGATCATATAGTGCCTTCACTCATAATAAGGCTCAATTTTACTCTAAGTGTGTGGGAGGTGCCGAGGGAGAGAGATAATGTATAATTTTGAGTAGGGCATTGGCATGTTCTGACATATTTAAATACGGTGACTATGGCGGTTTCGTTGGGAATAGACTGATGAGGAGGATGTAACCTATTGATTTTCAGTTTTGTATTTTATTTGTATTTGGGTTTTGGTTTTGGTTTTGTTTTCCTTCTTTTTTTAAATTTTTCCTAAGTTATTGGGGTACAGGTGGTATTTGATTACATAAGTTCTTTAGCGGTGATCTGTGAAATTTTGGTGCATCCATCACCCAAGCAGTATATGCTGAACTTCATTTGTAGTCTCTTATCCCTTGCTCCCTCCCACTATTCCCCACAAGTCCCCCAAATCCATTATATCATTCTTATGCCTTCACATCCACATAGCTTAGCTCTCACATATCAGTGAGAACATATGATGCTTGGTTTTCCATTCCTGAGTTACTTCATTTAGAATAACATACTCCAATCCCAACCAGGCCACTACAAATGCTGTTAATTCTTTCTTTTTTGGCTGAGTAGTATTCCATCATTCACATATAGATATAGATATAGATATAATGAATATACCACAGTTTCTTTATCCACTCATGATTGATGGGTATTTGTGTTGGTTCCACAATTTTGCAATGTAAACATGCATGTCCAAGTATCTTTTCTGAATAATGATGTCCTTTCCTTTGGGTAGATACCCAACAGTAAGATTACTGGATAAAATGGTAGTTCTACTTTTGTTATTTAAGGAATCTCCACACTGTTTTCCATAGTGACTGTACTAGTTTATATTTCCACCAGCAGTGCAGAAGTGTTGCCTGATTACTACCTTCATGCCAACATCTACTTTTTATTATGGTCATTCTTTCAGGAGCAAGGTAGTATCACATTGTGGTTTTGATTTGCATTTCCCTGATCATTAGTGATATTGAACATTTTTTCATATGTTTGTTGGCTATTTGTATATCTTATATTGAGAATTGTCTATTCATGTCCTTGACCCACTTTTTGATGGAATTTTTTTTTCTTGATGATTTGTTTGAGTTCATTGTAGATTCTGGATATAGTTCTTTGTCAGATGTATAGATTGTGAAGATTTTCTCCCATTCTGTGGGTTGTCTGTTTACTCTGCTAACTGTTCCTTTGGCTGTGCAAAAGCTCTTTAGTTTAATTAAATCCCAGCTATTTATCCTTGTTTTTATTGCATTTGCTTTGGGTCTCTTGGTCATGAAATCTTGCCCTAGCCAATGTCTAGAAGGATTTTTCTGATGTTATCTTCTAAAATGTTTGGAGTTTCAGGTCTTACATGTAAGTCCTTAATGAATCTTGAATTCATTTTTGGGTAAGGTGAGAGATGAGGATCCAGTTTCACTCTCCTACATGTGACTAGCCAATTATCCCAGTACCATTTGTTGAAAAGGGTGTCCTTTCCCCTCTTCATGTTTTTGTTTGTTTTGTCAAAAATCAGTTGGCTGTAAGTATTTGGGTTTATTTCTGGGTTCTCTATTCTGTTCCATTGACCTATGTGCCTTTTTGTATACCAGTACTATGCTATTTTGGTGACTATGGCCTTATAGTATAGTTTGAAATCAGGCAGTGTGATGCCTCCAGATTTGTTCTTTTGCTTAGTCTTGCTTTGGCTCTATGGGCTCCTTTTTGGTTCCATATGAATTTTAGAGTTGTTTTTTCTAATTCTGTGAAAAATAGTGGTGGTAATTTGATGGAAATTGCACTGAATTTTTAGATTGCTTTTGGCAATACGGTCATTTTCTATGCATGAGCATAGAACGTTTCCATTTGTTTGTATCATCTATGATTTCTTTCAGCAGTGTTTTGTAATTTTCCTTGTAGATGTCTTTTGACTTTCTGGTTAGGTATATTCCTATTTTATTTTTTGCAGCTATTGTAAAGGGGGTTGAGTTCTTGATTTGATTCTCTGCTTGGTCACTGTCAGTTTATAGAATAGCTACTGATTTGTGTACATTAATTTTGTATCTGGAAACTTTACTGAACTCTTTTATTAGTTCCAGGAGCTTTCTGGAGGAGTATTTAGGGTTTTCAAAGTAAACAATCATATTGTCAACAAACAGTGACAGTTCAACTTCTTCTTTACCTATTTGGATGCTCTTTATTTCTTTCTCTTGTTTGATTACTCTGGTTAGACTTCCAGTACTATGATGAAGAGGAGTAGTGAGAGTGGGCATCCTTGTCTTGTAGGGGATGGGGGTGAGATTCCCAGGTCACTGGAGTTGTATACCTAGGAGGATTATGTCTGCCTCTGCTGAGTCATGCAGGAAGTGGGCGAAAGCTAGCAGTCACAGGCCTCACCCAGCTCTCATGCAAACCGAAGGGCTGGTCTCACTCCCATGGTGCCCCTGCACAGCTCCAAGTCTGTTTACAGGTGGAGAGTGAGATGGGCTTGAAGATTTGCCTCAGGCTACCTGCCTCTCGGCCGGCCATGAAAGAAAAGGTCTTAATTCTTCCCTCACCTGTGGAGTCTACACACAGGATTTGTACCCTGTTCCCAGTTCTGGCCAGGAGGCCTCTTGCCCTGTTCAAATTGTTACAAAGTTCGGCTAGTGATTTCCTTCTCCCTGTGGAGTTTTACCCCTTGCTCCTCTGGCCACCCTCCTGATGGATCTCTGTGGTGCCAGGAGGAATGGCCTGCTAGGGAACCCCGTGAGCTACCAGGGACTTTCTGCTGCTTCCTCCACCTCTATATTTCATTCAGCTCTCTAAATTGAATTATCTCTAGGTAAAGTCAGAAATTTCTCCTGCAAACAGACCTTCAGGTTCTCCAGTGGGGATGTGTGTTTGGGAGAGGAGGGTCTCCCTTTCCCACCTCCTCAGTTGGGGCACTCACAGTATTTAGGATATCTCCCAGGTTCTGCAGGAGCAGTCTGCTTCCTTCAGAAGGTCACTGGGTCCTCAGGATTGCTGGTTTGTTCATGCAGTTGATCTCACTTCTTAGTTCTAGGTTTTGGTTTTATAATTATATATAAGTTATATGCACAAGGAGATTATATTTGCTGGCAGTGACGCAGAGTGCTTAAGAGTATGGATTCCAGAGCCAGACTGGCAATAACTAATTACATGACCATGCTCAAGTTATTTAGTCTCTTTCATCCTCAATGTTTTCATATAATCTATGGTGCAAAAATAGTACTCCAGTCAGAAGGCTTTTATTGGGATTAAATGTGTTTTATGTATAAAGCTCTTAAAACAGCTTGAGATATGGCAAGTACCATGGAAGGGTTTGCTATGTCATTTTTGTGTTGGTACATACTTGAGTAACACTGTAATAAAAACAATTAAAACCAACATGAGAGAAAGCATAAAAATTATTTTCCATAAGAGGGTTCATACTCTAGTGACTTTGAAAAACAGTGTTTGAGAGTATGCTAATGTCATATAGCTCAGATGCTTACTATTTACACATTGGTAGTTGCTGTAGGGGCAGGCAAGGCACTACAAACTTGGTCTGTAACCAAAAATTAAATAACTTTTATCTAACTGGCATGTCAATCACATTTTATTTTAATTTGATTTCAAAATTTAAAACCCAAATATGATGTATATAGTAAATACTAACCATCAAGATACCCTATTAATGAGAACTAGCTCATTTCGTTAGTGGAAGTTATTGTAGTGGATACATTCTTCTTTTTGTCCTGCATTTGTACTTTGGGCAACTTCTCTTCTCCCTATATTGTACTATTGGGAATATAGGTCATAGATTGCCAAACTGTCCTGTTCTCCTGGCCATAATCATTGGTTCAGGAATAGGAGAGTATCTAAGAACAGCTAAACAGTTTCCACATGGAATTGGACATGTGGACACTGTTTTTTCAAGATGGTTCCCTCTTTCTCTCAGATGCACAGCAGTAAGAGCCAAATTAACAATGTAGATAGAGTCTGTCTGAGAAGTCAAATAATCCCAACCCGAGCTAGAAAAAGAAAGAAAATCCCTGTAAATGTTCTTTAATTATAGAACAATTGATATAATGAATAAAAATACGGTTGTATTCCATGTGAAATTTGTCTTTATACTAGAATAGTGATTTTAAACACAAGAGATTCTTACCATAATAATATCAATCAATCAAATTCATGATACTAAAACATAACTCAGCATTCAACCTTCCAACACTGGCTCTCTTTACACGAAATTGCATCATTTTAGAGGAAATCAAATGTGATTTGCCATTTTAAAAATAAATCTTCTGTAGGTCACATTAAATTTGGGACTAGTTTCTAATTATTTTTCAAAAAAGGAAATTAAAAAAGGGAAAATATCTATTCCTATATGACACTTGGCATATTAATCAAGATCAAATACAGAATACAATACGCTAAATGAAAATAATATGTGCTATGTACACCATGGAATACTATGAATCCATAAAAAAGAATAAAATCATGTATTTTGCACGAACATGAATGCAACTGGAGGCTGTTCTCCTAAATGAATTAAGGAGGGAGCAGAAAACCAAATATCACATGTTGTTACTTATAAGTGAGAGCTAAATAATAGGTTCTCATGGAGATAAAGAATGGGTACCCCATAGCCCATAATGCCATACATAAAGATGGCAACAATAGACACTGGAGACTACTAGAGTGGAGACGGAGGAAGGGAGAGGGGAAGGGAAGAAAGAGGGCAGGGAGGGAGGGGGGAGAACAAGGAAGGAAAAATGAATTATTGAGCTCCATACTCACTACCTGGGTGAAGGGATCAATCATACACCAATTTTTCTCTAAGTAAAATTGGATCATGCAATATACCCAGGTAACAAACCTGCATATGCAACCTCTGAATCCAAAATAAAAGCTGAAATTATAAAAAACTAAAGAAGACTGTATGTGCTAAATATTTATATGGTGTTAGTCAGTCATCACTTCTAAAAACCCAAAGCGCCCTAATCCTAGTCTTCAGAAAAGTTCATATATAGGATAGGGGAAAAATGGTGAAATATATGATATTTATTTATAAAGAGAAGGCAGTATAGATGTGCATTTATTTCACCATAGTAACCGTCTTATTGTATATGTGTATGTGTCATCATTTTGTATACCTTCAATATACACAGTAAAATTTATTTATTCATTTATTTATTATTATTATATTATTTTGAGAGAGAGTATCACTGTGTCACCCAGGAGTACAATGGCACCATCTCAGCTCACTGCAACCTCTGCCTCCTGGGTTCAAGCAATTATCTGCCTCAGCCTCCCAAGTAGCTGAGATTACAGGCGCCCACCACCATGCCAAGCTAATTTTTGTATCTTTAGTAGAGACAGGGTTTCACCATGTTGGCCAGACTGGTCTTGAACTCCTGACCTCATGATCCACTCGCCTCTGCCTCCCAAAGTGCTGGGATTATAGGAGTGAGCAACTGCGCCTGGCCATAAAATTTATTTAAAAAAATGTTTTTATAGAAATTATCTCATTTGAACTTCAAACAAAACCTTCAAGAAGTTAGCTGCATTATTTTTAAGAAAAAATTTCAGAGAGGCTGGGTGTGATGGCTCATGCCTGTGATCCCAGCATGCTGGCAGGCTGAGCTGGGAGGATCACCTGAGGTCAGGAGTTCAAGATCAGCCTGGCCAACATGATGAAACCCACCTCTACTAATGGTGAAACCCCATCTCTACTAAAAATACAAAAATTAACTAGGTATGGTGGCAGCACCTGTAATCCCAGCTGCTCTGGGGGCTGAAGCATGAGAATCACTTGAACCCAGGAGGCGGAGGCTGCACTAAGCCAAGATCACACCACTGTACACCAGCCTGGGTGACAGATGACAGTCTGTCTCCAAAAAATAAAATAAAATAAAAAGTTTCAGAGAGATTAAGTAGCCTATCCAAGGTTAAAAACAAACAAAAAAGAAAAAACAAAACAAAGAAATCCTAAAAAGCTGGTAACTCACAGAGGTAGAATCTAGTCTCAGTTCAGCTGTTTCCAAATCTCTGTGTGGTACATAACATATTTTGCAAATCTGCATCTTGTGTGACAATGTGGGAGGCATAACCAAAACATGGAAACATAAAACAATGTACAAACTACAGAAGTCATCAGGTCATTAACTATTGTAACAGCAAAAAAAATCAAAAGGAGATTAAAGTGAAGGAGTGAATGAAGGTTAGTGTGATCAGTTAGTATCATGGCAGAAAAAGAAAAATCATTGAACTGCGTCCTAAAGGATACATAAAATGTGAGTAAGTGTGGATAGATTTCACATAACAGTAAGGGACATTTCAGGAAGCAGGAGTGGAGGAGTGGAGCTTCAGAGATACAGTGGAGGTTGGGGAGGTGTGAAGAAAAAGGTGAAGTCATTTAATAAAGGAAGCTGGAAAGTCAGGCAGAGCAGTTTAGACTTGAGGGAATTTCACTTGCTTGTAAATACTGATGTATTGGCCGGGCACGGTAGCTCACCCCTGTAATCCCAGCACTTTGGGAGGCGAAGGCGGGCAAATCACGAGGTCAGATCAAGACCATCCTTGCTAACATGATGAAATCCTGTCTCTAGTAAAAATACAAAAAAAATTAGCCGGTTGTGCCATGCCCATGGTCCCAGCTACTTGGGAGGCTGAGGGAGGAGAATCAGTTGAGCCTGGTAGGTTGCAGTAAGCCAAGATCACACCACTGCACTCCAGCCTGGTGACAGAGTGAGACTCTGTCTCAAAGAAAAAAAAAATGGATTTCTATCCCATCTAAAGTGCTGACTATGGAAGTGATGATGATGAAGACCAGGATAAAAAAACAAAAACAAAAACAAAAAACAAAGAAAAAAAAAACACCTGAGGTATTATAGCACACAATATACCTTTCACAAACAAAATAGTCACATAGGCCTCTCAGAAAGAGAAGGCACCATGAAATAAGAGAGAGGGACATAAGACACTGTGCTATGTGCAAAAGAGAGGAGAGATTAAGTGTGATAAAATTTTAAGTTCTACTTTCAAAGCAGGTAATTCTACCTTTTTGCCAACAATTATTATTTTAAAATGAGATAAATAGAAAAAATATTTTTGAGATTACTAAAGAATATAATTCAAATCTCTAAAAATTGAAGTAGTTAGAGAAATGGAATAGTTCCCAAATGTGACAGCAAAATATTAAGCTTCCTGTGAGATTGTACAATGTCTTTCTATCCGCCCTAGAGATCACTGGGGCTGGAGAGACCACCACATGCAAATGAGTCATTTTAAAAGATTCTAGCAACTCCTTTAAAGTTCCTACTTAGCAATAAGATCTTTAATTGACTAGTAAGTGTGTTAAATCAAAATCATGAAAAATAAGAATGTTTATAATATTGTTTTACTTTAATTTTTCCAAGGCAGAAAGCTATTTAAAGAGACATCACAAACAAGTTGATATGCTTATTACTTTGCCAGTCTAGGTCCACTGAGAAGCAGACATCTCAAGGGATTAAAATCAGGAGGAAGCTGGAAAAGGCTGCAAGAACTGTCAGATCATGATGAAATTATTAACCTGAGTGAAGGAGAGAAGAAAGAGTCGCTGGGTGCAAACTTCCTAGACTGCTGTGCAGTTTAAAGAAAATGAGGTGAAGTTACTGAGGAGTCCCAAGCCACAGGTAGCCATCAGAGGTATCAAGTGTCTCCAGGAATCACCCAGCCTTAGTATCCCAGATACACGTAGTCATTGGTTAAACACCGCCCATGGGAATGTAGACATAGCCTGAGCATAGATGCAGTAATGGATTTCAGAGCATGGCAGCTGGAGCTCTTGGCCAACTGCTTCCCCCGTGGTTGGAGACCTAAGAGGTGCATTCCCATGGGTGCCACAGTCACTTTGCTTAAGGCTTGACGTGAACTCCTGCAATATTAAAAGGAGCTTTTGGCATTTTATTTTTGATGAACAATATATAACTGCCAGCTGTCTATTCTAATGGAATTTAATAATTTTATAACTTTGTAGTACTTATATCGTGTCACAAATGGAAACTCCTCATACCATGTTGTGAAATGACATTTTGAAAGCCACAAATGAGAGCCACAGCTACAGGCAGGCGCCACCACCACTTCTAGTAGGCCAGTGTATTATCTGTCCACTCATCCAGCTAAGGTATATCCATTTATTAATTTTTTAAAAAATACACATGGTCAGGCCTATGCCTAACTTTTCAACCTCATCTTTTATATTTCACCTATGGCTTACTGTATGCTATCATTCAGTGTTTTTTTTTTCTGTTCACTGAACAAACCAAACTCATTATAACCTCAGAATATTAACAGCTAGAATCTACTTTGCCTGGAATGTTCTTTTAGATTTTCACTTGTTGGACCCTTTCACTCTATACAGACCTCAGTGCAAGTATTACTGCCTCAATGAGGCTTTGGTTGATCCATTCATCCAAACTAGTACCTTGTCATCCAATGACAACTACCCAATTACTAGTGCTTTTTGATATTATAGTACTTACTAGTAACTGCAATAATATTGTTTTGTTATTCTCTAGTCTTTGTAGATTTGTGTCCCCAGAAAAGTCATAGAACTAATGCTCTCTACCATATAAGCAATATCTAGACTAGTGATTGGCCCCTAAAAGTCAATAAATATTTGTTGAATAATAATTGACAAAAGAAGACTTCTATATTTCAGTTATTATAATGGGTCTTAGAATTCAAAGACATGATTCCTTCCCTCACTAGCGATTATAGTCCAAATAGAAAGCACAGTCTAATTACTTAGAAATCACTCTTGTCTCACCTTCTAACAGTCATCTATTCTTTCTTAAGTTGCTCCAGGCATTACTTCTTATGAAACAATTCATTGTCTATTTTGTTGTTGTTGTTGTCGTTACATAAGTTTTTTAGTGGTGGTTTGTGAGGTTTCGGTGCACCCATCACTACATTGAAGCCAATTTGTAGTCTTTTCTTTTTTTTTTTTTTTTTTGAGACAGAGTCTCTCTGTCACCAGGTGCCAGGCTGGAGTGCAGTGGCCTGGCGCGATTTCGGCTCATTGCAACCTCTGCCTCCTGGGTTCAAGCAATTCTCCTGCCTCAGCCTCCTGAGTAGCTGGGACTACAGGCATACACCACCACATCCAGCTAATTTTTGTATTTTTAATAGAGACGAGGTTTCGCTGTATTGGTCAGGATGGTCTTGATCTCTTGACTTCGTGATCTGCTCGCCTCGGCCTCCCAAAGTGCTGGGATTACAGGCTTCAGCCACCGCGCCCAGTCCCAATTTGTAGTCTTTTATCCCTCATGCCCTTCCTGCCCTTTACCCCCAAGTCCCTAAAGTCTACTGTATCATTCTTATGCCTTTGCATCCTCATAGCTTAGCTCCCACTCATGAATGAGAACATACAATGTTTGGTTTTCCATTCCCTAAATTACTTAATTTAGAATAACAATCTCCAATCACATCCAGGTTGCTGTGAATGCCATTAATTAATTCCTTTTTATGACTGAGTAGTGTTCCATTGTGTATATAGTTTTTTATCCACTTGTTGATTGATGGGCATTTGGGCTGGTTCCACATTTTTGCAGTTATAATTATTGTAATGCTATAAACATGTGTGTGCAAGTATCTTTTTCATATAATGATTTCTTTTCCTCTGGGTAGATACCCAGTAGTGGGAATGCTAGATCAAATGGTAATTCTACTTTTAGTTCTTTAAGGAATCTCCACACTGTTTTCCACAGTGGTTGTACTGTTTACATTCCCACCAGCAGTGTAGAAGTGTTCCCTGATCACCATGTCCACGCCAACAATCTATTATTTTTTGATTTTATGATAATAGCAATTCTTGTGGGAGTAAGGAGGTATCGCATTGCGGTTTTGATTTGTATTTCCCTGATCATTAGTGATGTTGCAGATATTTTTAATACATTTGTTGGCCAGTTATATATCTTCTTTTGAGAGTTTTCTATTCATGCCCTTAGCCTACCTTTTGATGGGATTGTTTGTATTTTTCGTGCTAATTTGTTTGAGTTCCATTGCTTCTGGATATTAGTCCTTTGTCAGATGCATAGATTGTGAAGATTTTCTCCCACTCTGTGGGTTGTCTATTTACTCTGCTATTTCTTTTGCTGTGCAAAAGCTCTTTAGTTTAATTACATCCCACTTATTTATCTTTGTTTTTGTTGCATTTGTTTTTGGATTCTTAGTTATGAAATCTTTGCCCAAGCCAATGTCTAGAAGAGTTTTTCTGATGTTATTTTCTAGAATTTTTGTGGTTTCTGGTCTTAGATTTAAGTCATTGATCCATCTTGAGTTGACTTTTGTATAAGGTGAGAGATGTGGATCCAGTTTCATTCTCCTCCTCATTGTCTATTTTTTATTTTTCATTTTTGATGGTAGAATAGCTCTGAACAACAGAGACCTTGGAACCACAGAAATGTGGCACTCAAGAAGATAATTTCTCTAGATCTGTATTTCTAGAAATGTGTAAATAATAAAACACTAGATTTCATGATTCTGAAAAATGTGAAGTTTTACATATCAAGATCCTTTAGAATTTTCTTGAATAAAACATTAATACATTTGGTCAACAAATGTCTGCTGATGCCAACCATGCACCAAGCAATGTTTTGAAATAATGGAGATACAATGCAGATCCAAACAGATAAAACCCTTATAGACTTAGTGTTTACTCGGAAAGGGAGATATACACAAAAGGCAAATAAATGAATATCACAAACTGAGCTAGGTCTTTGAAGAAAAAGGCACAAGTAGGGAAGACTGCATATAAAAGGCTTAATCTAATTATATAGGTCAGAGAAGATGCTTCAGAGGAAGCAATATTTACCAAAATTAAAAAAATAAGTTACGAGGTAAAAGTGAAGGGTAGGTAGTCAGGAAGATATAAGGGCAAGAGCCTTCTAGCAGAGGAAACAGTCAGTGTGAAAAAAACTGAAAGAAATATCTAAAAAATGGCTGGGTGCAGTGGCTCATGCCTATAATCCTAGCACTTTGGGAGTCTGAGGCGGGCGGATCACTTGGGGTCAGGAGTTTAGACCACCCCAGCCAACACAGTGAAACCTGATCTCTACTAAAAATACAAAACTTAGCAGGTGTGGTGGCAGGCCTCTGCAATCCCAGCTACTTGGGAGGTGGAGGAACTAGAATCACTTCAACCCAGGAGGCAGATATTACAGTGAGCTGAGATCATGCTACTGCACTCCAGCCTGGGAGATAGAGCAAGACTCCATTTCCCAAAAAAAGAAATACATCAAAAGGATCTGAAAGAAAATAAGGAAACATAAAACCAACAGGAAACATGATATGTGTAAGTCCTTGTAAAGTTTGTAAACTATGCTAATCTTAATTTAAAAAAACAAAAAACTAACCATGTTAGCTTTTATTTAAAGAAAATTTGGACTGGGCATGGTGGCTTACGCCTATAATCCCAGTACTTTGGGAGGCCAAGGGGGATGGATCACCTGAGGTCAGGAGTTTGAGACCAGCCTGACCAATAGGATGAAACCCCATCTCTACTAAACATGGTGGGGTTGGACATGGTGGCAGGCACCTGTAATCCCAGCTACTTGGGAGGCTGAGGCAGAGATTGCAGTGAGCCAAGATCGTGCCATTTTATTCCAGCCTGGGTGACAGAGCAAGACTCCATCTCAAAAAAACGAAAACAAAAACAAAAACTTTACTATAAAAAATGACCTAAATTAAATGTGTACATTCCAAGGACCTTAAGCATGTGATCATTATGATATCCTGGTTGGAAAAGCTTCTAGAAAAACTGTCTTTTGGTTGGTGGGGCTCATCTAGGTTTGGACTAGCCAAGCACGAAAGCAAATGAGCAGTACTGGTTCTAATGATGGAGTCAGCTGAAACTTGGAGCCATGATTTTGCAGGTGGTGTGATGAAGAATGGCACACTCTGGATTTAATGGAAATTTAATTACATACTTAGTACAATTAAACCAAGAAATCATGAGGGAACATAAAAATTTCAAAAATATCATCCATGCTGCTGGGCAGCTGGAAACATTTTCATATTAGAGACTTAACTTCTATCATCAGTGTCAATATCTAAATCATCCTCTAATATTTCATATGGATTTCACTAATAGAATTAGGAATAAAATCAGGTGGCAAAGAGTGAGTATGCTCACTTATTGATAAAATACATTGGCACTGTTTGCCCTCTTCTTCACAGTACTTTGCTTGTCCTTTGTTGCCCTGAATTACATGCATCCCTTATGAGATGAAAAGCTAATTTATGTGATTAATGTTATATGCTTCCTGAAAGTTTAAATATATGACTAAGTGAGAGAGCAGCAAGAAACTATCTTTTTTACCATAATTGTAAAATGATTAAAAATACAGTTGGAATTTCTATATTTGATAGAAAACACAAATTTATATAATGGTGACTTCATTAGTTTAGCAAAGCCTTTGTTTTTCTGTTGTAAATATATAATTACAAAACTTAATTTAGTATTTGGCTCAATTAACTTTGCCTGTGAGTTGTGGCAGTTTTGGAACCTGAATAATTGAATATGTTTTACACTATCCTGTGTAATTGTTTGTTTTTAATTTTAGACTTTACATTCTTCTTTATCTATATTATTTTATGTATGTCTGTATATATATTTATTTTTCTTGAATATTTTCTATTTCAGACATCTTGTTGTGATCCTTTGGTTTTGATGAACGTTATTTGAGAGAAAATTTCTAGGAACTTTGTCATTCATTGCATCTATGCTAAATTGATGGTATTTCTTTGGGAAAGAAATGCCTGTTTTATCAAGCAATCACCTTCAGAAAAATTCACATAGAGTGAAAAAGAAAAAGGTCCTTAATCCATCAGTTGGATGAACCCTGGAGCCTGTGTTGCAGCAAGCTTGTCCTTACATCTATATCTAAGCCATGAGTTACAAAAAAATTCATCATCTTAGTTAGATGACTTGTTCAAAACAAACACATCAACAACCACACAACAACAATAACAACAACTTGGCACCCAATTTGAACAAGGCATTGTAATAGCTGTCTTGGGTGATGTCAAGATAGACAAACAAAATTCCAGCCCTCAAATAATGCACAATTTAGAAGACAGTAAAAGTATACACAGACACAGTGGAATCTCAGAGACGGAGTTTAAAGGGGAATATACAAAGGACTATGAAAATTCAGAGGTGGTTGTGGGACAGCTGAAGAGAAACCAAGGGAATTTCATGAAAAAGCACATCTTTACACATACATCCTAATCTATTAGAAGGGTTTCACTAAGTGAATAGTACGTTTGAACATTTACCATGATAACTGAGTTGTGGAACCTTAAAGAACATCTAGGTATGCATTTAGGCAAAAGAAACGGTAGAAAAAGGAAAGGTAGCATATGAGATATTTTGAGAAAACCCAGCAAACAACATAGATATAAAACCAATTGACAAGTGAAGGAGGAGATGTCTAGCAATATCAAATATTCTAGGTGATCTACAAATATTTAAATGGAAGATTTAGTATTTATGTGGTAACAAAGAGTATTGAGTGTTTCAGTTGTGGAGGTCAGGTAGGAGGATTGCTTGAACCCAGGAGTTAAAGACCAGCCTGGGCAATATAATGAGACTCTATCTCGACATAAAAAAAAAAAAAAATTAGCCAGGCATGGTGGTGAGCTGCACTGAGCCATGATCATGCCACTGTATCCAGCATGGGCAACAGAGACCTTATCTCAAAAAAATAAATAAATAAAGACTGTTGCAGTACATTGAAAGAGCAAATGTGGTAATGGGAGGGCTTGGGAATAGACAGAATTTAAGTACATATTTTTATTTTAATATTTAAATAATAATCATATTCATAGCTACAACTTATTTGTGCATTATTGAGTGCCTACTATATTCCAGGTACTCTTATAAGAAGTAGAAACTTAGGCACAAAGATTTTAAGTAACTTGCTCAGCTGGTAAGCTGAAGATGCCAAGATTAGAAGCCAGACAGTCTCACTTCAAAATCTGTGTCCCTAGTCTCAACAAAATATTGCCCCTCTTTCTCTGTTCTAGGCTTTCAATACACTGCTTTCAATACATTGCTCCATTCAGTACCCACCGCAGTCCTCTGACATACTGCTATGCTGATCATTGTTTAGATAAAGAAACTGAGGCATAGCAAAGTTAAATAACTTTCCCAAGCTCACACAGCTAGAAAAAGGAAGACCGGAATTTTAGTCCAAGGAAGTCTGATTCCAGGGGCCAGGCTCTTATTATTTATAATACTATGCAAGTCTTTTAGAGATATTTTGGAGAAAGTTTGGAAAATGATAAAATATAACAAAGAAAATAACTCTAGCTAGCAATAACTACTATCAAATTTTTAATATATTTCTCTACAATATTATTGTATATTTTTACATAATTGAACATCTAAATATATACAATTATATATGATTATTATCAAGATTTAAGTTATGTGCAAAACACTGATACTGCATCTACTACACAGTAGGCATTCAAAGAAGATAGGTACAATTATATTTCGACTGTTATCATTTTAATTAAATTGATATACAGTTGACCCTTGAACAACATGGGTTTGAACTATGTGGGTCCACTTATATGCCAATTGTTTTCAACCAGACAGGGATTGAAAACTCAGTATTTGCAGGATGTGAAACTTGATAGGATTCGATAGGGAGAGCTAACTTCTTAAATACACAGGTTCTGCAGAGGCAACCGTGGGACTTGAGTGTGCATAGATTTTGGTAAACATGGGGGTCCTGCAATCAATCCCCCATGTATTCTGAGGGACAACTATATTTATATAGTGCTTTATACACAGAAAGGTATATTCGCATATGCCGTCTTCTTTGCTCTTCAATGCATTTCTAATAGAAACAATGAATTTTATTACATTTTCATTTAACAAATGAGAAATTCAACCTGTGAATTTAAGTGATTTGCTTCAAGTTACACACACAGCAGTAGTAATGCTTGACCTAGAACACAGAGTCAGATAAAATATATGTAAATGATAATCAATGTATCATTGCCTCAGTCATTGAGAAAGAAGGTACAGATTTCATTTTCACCAACAGCTGATCATATACCAGTTTTAATTCCTTGTGTTGGAAGCTATATGCTATCTTATGTTGCCCCAACAATGTGGCAACTGCTATGCTAGCCCCACAGATCAACACGCGCGCACACACACACACACACACACACACACACACACACACCAGCTAACGCTGTGATAGGTTAAGTGACTTGCTCATACCCATGCTTCTTCTAAATCTTGCAAGGAGTATACATAGCTCTTTTCTTCTATAACTAAGGGAATAGAATAGGCAGAGAAGAATAAGAAAGATAGACTATGAATAGAATACAAAGAGAACTTGAATGTGCAACTTCTGTTATGATAAAATGTCATTTCAGAGAAAATGGAGTTGAGTCAACACCAGCGGATACAGTGTGGGAACGTGCATTTAAAAGACAGGGCTATCATCAAACGCCGGATAGGTGGAGCTGGGTAAACAGTGGTGTGGGTGCCTCCAAAAAGTCAGGGTAAAGGACTGCTTTGGAAATAGTTAACACAAATAACAAAGGGTAGGAGCTTGAGAAATCTAGTGGAGACGGCAGCTATTGGTGAGAGGAGGGTATGGTGAATGGACAGGATTTTCTGCTGAACTAACCAGTCGCAATAAAGGCCATACGGTTGTAGTCAGCTAATCTTTCTGCACGTTAACTTCTCTCCCAGGTGCCTGCCTTTAGACTGACACTAAGAGTCAGGATTCATTAGCCGTATTTACTTAAAGAGCCACAAAAATGCCATTATTCAGAAATTTCTCATGAAAGTGCCTTATAACAAAATAATTATCATGCGTTAAACCTGTGCTGATGTTGACCCAGTGAAAAACATGCTTACAAAATTATCTGGGCTGACAACTCTACAATAATCTAACACAGGGATAAGCTCAAGAATTATCTGGAGCTCCATTCAGCTTGTCTAATTAGGTAATTTTTCTATCACAGTCAGCTAGAGATTAATCATAAAATGTGAACAGTTTTATTTTCTGAATTTTAGGACATTTAATTGGTAATAATCATTATAATTGGGAAGAAATCTACACAGCTCTTTCATTGTGACCACAGCACTGGTTTTAAAACAAGTTCAGTAGCTGTCTGTGTGCATGTGTGCACACATGTATTTGTGAAAGAATATAATTATACAATTAAATGAAGAAGTAAAGAGATTCTTAAGAGTATGTGACAGATGATGATCTGAAACTAGACAAGGAGAAAGGGTAATGCTTCTGAAACCAATCATTTAGACACACAAATGGAGGCTTACATAAACCCTGTTCTGACTTTATGTATCTGAAATATTTTTAAATTATTGAAGTCTTCAGAAACTGCAAATAGTTTCTTATGAAAAAAAGATGGTCTTACTTAAAAGGAACTCTTAAACGTCGAGAACTGAGCAATGGAGAGATCAGACAGTAACTTTTAATTCTCTAAAACGCTTAAATATAGGTAAGATTAACAAAAAGCAGAGGAATGTTTGTGTCTTCCTAAAATTCGTATCCCACAAGGTGACACTATTAGAAGGTAAGAGCTTTGAGAGATGATTAGGTCATGAGGGATTGGTGCCCTTATAAAAGAGACCCCAGAGAGGTAGCTGCCACATGAGGATACTGCTAGAGGATCTGTCATCTATGAACCAGAAGGTAGAACCTCACTCGTCACCAAATGTGCCTTGATTTTGGACTTCTCAGCCTTCAGAACTGTGAGAAATAAATTTCTGTTGTTTATAAGCTACGTAGTTTATGACATTTTGTTATAACAGCCCAAACAGACTAAGGCAGAGGGTTACATAAACCCTGTTCTGACCTTACATTTGTGAAATATTTTTAAATCATTGAAGTCTTCAGAAACTGCAAATAGTTTCTTATGGGAGAAAAAAAGGTGTTCTTATTTAAAAGGAACTCTTGAACTTAGAGAACTGAGCAAAGGAGAGATCAGACAGTAACTTATCATTCTCTAAAGACTTAAATCCATGTAAAACCCACAATGCAGAATAAATATGCACCCACGCACAACCTAAATCTAACCAGTTACCGCTGAAAACCTGCATGTTTTGGAGAAGTATGCCAGAAAACTCTAAAAGATTTTAAGCTTTTACTGACCTCTTTATTATCACTGAAATGCAAATATATATTTAAAGCCCTATTTATATAAACTGAAGGAAAAGAAATCAATATAAAAATTTCCAAATATCCTGGATTAAGGCTAGAAGCAAAAATGAAAGAAAGTATTTTCTTAAAAAGTAATAAAATAATCGGTTTTGATTCACTAGGTCCAAAAAATGACTACAAACATACATCTAAACCCATCAGATGTCTTTTTAATTTGGCTCTTTTCTTAAGAATAACACTGCATTTTTGGAGGGATCTATTTTTTTTTTTTTCCGAGAAGAACACATGACAATTTTGAAAAAAAAAGGAACAATACAATCTCTCTTTTTGAATTCTAGACAAACGATCAAATGTGATTCTGTAATGATTTTTTTTAATGAGCTTTGCAACATATTGGCAGTGAATTTTACCATTACAATTACAAACAGTGGCAGTTATTTTATACTAAACATACCAAAACATAACTGAACATTTTATATGAATATGAATTATTTCTACTGGGTACCTATATCCATGTTTTAAATATTCTATGATTTACCCAGAATCTAGTAAGAATTTTGATTAAAAAGTGTCCTTAGAATATGGTTGGATAATTAAACAAATCTATGCACAATCTAAATATTCTAACTATTTGTCAAATAAGTACAGAAATATTTTCAATTATTACTTTTAAAAACTATATTAAATTTGGTTATTGGTAAAATTTAGTTTAAGGCATGCATATTTCTTTTTATGTTTTTTTTCTTTTTTCATGAACATTTATCAGGTCCAGAAGGCAGGAATATTTCAATGAAGTAATTTTTATGCCCAGCTAGCATTTTTAGTTTTAATGATACAATACTGGATACATTAATACAAAGATCCTACAATTTTATTTTATAACCTCAATTTGCATTTTTAACTAACTTTGAACTCTTTTCTCAACTTTTCCAGTTATGCATGAAGACATCATACTTGAAAAAATAAATATAAATTAGCTTCTCTTTTGTAAAATAAAAACAAATTTGCAGGGCTTCTACTGCTAAGAAGATGGATTAGGTACACATTCTTCTGTTTTTTAAATTAAGTACAACATACAACTAAAAACCTTGAAATGAAGGTGTATATATATATTTGGGGACATATATATATGGGGACATATATATATATGTGATGGGGACATATATATACATAAATGATGGGGACATATATATATGGGGACATATATGTATATGGGGACATATATGTATATATATATATATATATATAGAGAGAGAGAGAGAGAGAGAGAGAAACACACACAAACACACACCTTAAGAGTTCTTAAACTTGATAGCAAAAGTATACACCACAAAAGGAAAAACTGATAAACTGGACTTCATCCAAATCAAATTATATTACTCTGCAAAGAATTCTATTAAGAGGATCCAAAATACAAGCTACAGAGTTGGAGCACATATTTGAAAACCACAATATCAACAAAGGACTAGTATCTAGAATACATAAAGACCTCTCAACACTTAACATTTAAAAAAATCCAATTAGAAAACGGATAAAATACATGAGCAGATGTTTCAACAGAGAATATAAGAATCGTCAGCACATAAAAATTTGCTCACCATTTTTAGCCATTAGGAAAGTTTAAAAGCACATAAAATATCATTCCATACCTATCTAAATAGCTAAAATAAATAATAATGACAACATCAAATGTTAAAGATGACCCAGAAATGGTGTCACTCATACATGGCTAACTGGAATGTAAAACGGTACAACCACCCTGGAAAAGAGTTTAGCTCTGTATTACAAAAACTAGCCATGCAACTATTACATAATCAGCAATTGCTTTCCTTGCAATTTATCCCACAGAAAATAAAAGTTATGTTCACCACAAAGAAACTGTATATTAAAGTTTATAGCAGCTTAATTCATAATAGCCCCAAACTGGAAGACATCCCGATATACTTTAGTGGGTGAATCGTTAAACAGACTATGGTATATCCATATCATGGAATCTTGCCTAGCCATTAAAAACCTAACCTACTAACATATGCAAGAATCTGGATGAATCTCCAGACTTATGCTGAGTGAAAGAAAGCCAATCTAAAAAGGCTACATACTGTATGAAATTGCAACATTATAGAGAGAAGAGTTTAGTGGTTGCCGCTGGTTAAGAAAGGGTTGGGAGTTGGAGGGAAGCATATGTGGCTTATAAAGGTTCAATAGGAGCAATCTTTACGGCGATGAAAAGAGTCTGTATCTTAACTGTATCAATATCAACAGCCTGGTTGCGATGCTGTACTATATCTCTGCAAAATGTTATTGTTGGGTCTCTCTATATTATTTCTTATAAATGCATATAAATCTATAGTTGTCTCAAAATAAATAGATCTACTTAAGAATAAATGGCTAAATAATTTGCAAGCTCTGAAAGGATATATAAAGGCAATCACAAAGGAAAGCTCTTCTAGGTTTTGGATTTTTTTTTTCCATTTTTTGTTTGAATTGTTTAGTTTTTCTACAGTAAATTCATATTGTTTTGGTAACAAAAAAGAGAAAATATAATACTCTTGTAATCTAAAATATTTTTTAGATATAGTCTTATTCGTCTGTTCACATCAATACAATGTTCTGTAAATGAAAGGCAACTTCTAAATTCACCATCTACTATGAAACATTTTAACCTGTGGTCAGGGTACGTCATAGCTAGAGTAAAAACTAGCAATTTGAATGAAGAGTATGGGTTGAACAGTAGATGTGCCAGCTTTGCTTTTTTCCTATCATAGAGAGAAATTTATTAAAAAATTAAGTTTGCTTTTAAAACTTAAAAGTGTTAGCTCTGAAGCTTAGAGATGCTGACCTAATGGTGGCATACTATGGCTGTATGCTGCCAATTTGATAAAAGCAACATCAGGAATCATTTCATATTGCTTTGCTTGGCTGGAAGAGTGTGTGCACACAGATACATACACGCACTTCTAATTTCTGCAAAAGATCACTGCTAGTTCTTTAGAAAACCGCTGGCCTATTTTCAAAAGCTGAAAATGAGCTGGAGCCCAGGGCTGAACATCAGAAATCAAGAGGCCATCTAAGTGATGGTGACAGTAGGTTTTAGTGAATACAAAAGATGAAATGGTAGGAAGCTGGATAAAGATAATTCTGCTCCAGAATCCAAAGGGCAAGAGAACATAAAGATGTTAGAGGTCAGTATCATTGAGGAGGGAAGAGTTTTGTAGCTCTAATTGATTCTACAGTCTCCTAAAGGGATTGAACTTCTTTTGGAAACATAAAGGTAGAGGGCATAAGCAGAAAATATATATCAGATACAAAACCGATAGTTCTCCTAGAATACATCTCAAAAAATAATGTCATTAAATTCTGGAGCCCTGAAGCAAAATTCTTCAAAGTTGTCTCCTTGCAGTTTTCCAAAGAAATAACCTTTGCCATATGCCCTGGGAACTCATGTTTTCATCTGCAATATGGCAGAGCGAATCGGTATGAAAAGATTACTCTGAGAAGTTAAACTTGTAAACTATTAAGCCTTAAATGAATATAAAAATATTACATCATCTTCATTACCATACCTCCCTAAAACAATAGAGAGTGCTTAGCCTGAGCAGCTGAGCTAAGCTTGAAGTAAAACATTGCTACCTTGTGTCATTTGTTACTTAAAAGAATTTACTTCCGGCCTAAATTCTGTTTAGTGGTAGGTCTGCCATCTAGTGGCCACTTACACAAATACAAGTTGTGATCATAAATTAAAGACCATATGAAAATATTAGGTCATCCAAATGGACCATTTCTGGTCCAAGTATAAACAGGCAAAGAGGATTTGACTGACGGTAGGAACATTTACATTCAGGGATCACTTAGAGGTAAGTGTGCTGACTCAAAATAGTGTGAGTACAAAAGCAAAGTAAAAATATTTGTTTTACATTCATGTGGACTTCAAAAGGAGAAATTTATATTGATAAACTTTTGCTAAATTTAAAAGAAAGTAACCTTTGTGTTAACTTATGTTTTCTCCTCATCATGTTTTATTTCAATTGCATGTTTCTCTTTTCTACTTAATGTAAACCAAGAAATAAAATTTCAGTAGGATTTGTGCTGCCAATTTGCAGAACTGTCAGTTATTAAATAAAATATAACACAGTTTCAGAATTTAAACTTTCAAATATAAAATATATTACTGTTCACCTTCAAATAATATGATAACTTTGGGGGCTCTGTTACTATTATTGTTTTATTTGTTAATAGAAATGACAGGTAATGCTAGGCCTTTGATGCTCATTCTCCTGGCATAATTTTTAAGAGTTATTTGTCCAAAACTACACACTCCCACTCTGTTTCTTCCAGAGTTCTAATCTGAAATCTTCTATTGTTCAAAGCCCCAGTACTGTTAAAGAGCTCATTAACATATCTGCAAATGGTATTTGCACTGAACACATCCTGAGAAGTATTTACTAAACTAAATTCATCAGACAAGTGTACAATATTCACATTTCAGTTTTACAATAGTTATATTTATTTATTTGGTTTTTTGGTTGATATGCTTAAGGAGAGATTAAATGTATCTCCAAATTATAGTTCTTTGACATACTAATCAGTTACATAAAAGCCATTTAAATAAATAATATTTTTTAAATCCCCAAACTATTAGGCATGTTTTCATTATTGTTTCATCCAGTTACTTTCTCTTGGGCTTATTATTATTGCTTGAAATAATAGAATGACATCATATGGTTCAAACTGGAAATACAGATAATTTCGCAATTGCTAATTTTGTGTAAAAATGTCCTATGATAACTCACAAACCAATACTCTGTGTTGTTGACATTCTAACAAATATTTGTGAAACACAGACAAAATAATAAAACAATACCTATTCCATGCTTAATCCTTGATTGTATGGGCTCCTATTTATTTGTAATTTGTAAATATAATGTTTTGCAATATGATTGTAAAAGTCATACATGATCTCTAATTTAGGGTAAGAATACTCATACACTTGCTGGTGAATACATTTCTTTCTAAATCAGAATATCTCAGGTGGTTCCTAAGACTGATTATGCCAAGACCCATGTACTTTAAAATTCAGCTTTCCAATGTGTGGATTTTTTTTTCCTCTCAATCTGTCTACTTTCTAACAACATGGCTAAACTCCCAGGATCTTATGCCAAAGAAAAAGGATGATTTTTTTTTAAAGAAATAATTTAAGATCCTAAAATAAAAGCAAAATGTCCATCCTCGTGAATAGCAAAGTGAGTCATCAGACTGAAACCATGGTCTGTAATAATTTAAATTTATTTATTCATTACTCTAATGTGTCAAACTTACTCTGAGTCAAAGTCATGAAGGTCAAAGTAACATTAAATGTGCATTTTCTTCAAACCACACTGTGATAAAATAGGCTCTCACTAGGGCATCTGACTCCAGAGGCCTCACCCAGCAGAGTGCTCACTATCACTGAGGACTTTTTACGCATTTCCTCAGAGACAAGGGAAGAAATCCATCAAGGGGCTTTATTTTCCAAAATCACAAGATGGCTACCATATCAACTGGAGAAAAGGTAGTTAGAGGAAGAAAAACAGCACAAAACAAATCTTTAGACAGTCCATGCCTTAGTACAGGGTTTGGACAGACATTATAAGCCACGGGCCAAATCTAGCTATCTCTTTTGTAAATAAAGTTTTATTGTAAATAAAGTTCAATAGACACACTAGGCCCGTGTGTTTCCATACTGTGTATAACTTCTGCCTCCTTTTATTCACAGCCTTTTCTGTATGAGATGTGCATTTCTCCTACCTCAATCAGCAAAATCCAACCTGTCCTGAAGGTGTAACTTTGTATAAAGGAATTAAACTGAATATATCATTTGGAGGCTTGTTTTTGCATTTAACATTGTTTCTGAGATTTATGGATACTGCTGAATATAATTTATCAATTTCTACTTTTTAACTGCTATGGAGTATTCTGCTACATAAATAAAAATTAATCTATTCTATGCCAATGGGCATTGGGTTGCAGTTAACACTGGTTTTTCCCAGTAACGTTTCTATGAATGCTGTTGTACATATTTCTTGATTTACAAATGTAACAGTTTTTCTAGAGTATTTACCTAAATGTTGATTTATTTTTTGCCATGGTTGGAAAACATTTGACATTGTGACTTTTCTTTTTGATTAGTAGTAAATGGAATCTTTTGTGGATTTTATTGATACCAATTACCTTTTTTATCATTAATTACCATATATATTTCATAGTCTATGAAAAGCCTATTCAATTTTTTGGCTTTTTCCTATCTTCCTCTCTCTTCCTGTTTATCTTTTTGCCTTATTGAAGAGTTATTTTTATGTATATTCTAGATACTATCTCTTTATCATTTATATATCGTCTCACTTTATAACATGTATTTTGTGAGAGTATGAGGTTTTTATAAAAAATTTTACTTTTAATGTAGTTAAACTTACCTATATTTTCTTTATGCTATACAATTTTATATTTTGTTTATTAAAACTTTCTCTACCTCTGAGGTAATATAGGTATTGTTCTATATTATAACCTCAAAATGTTAACTAATCTACAATTTACTGTTGTACTCTATTCTAAGACAGAGATAAATCCCTTTATTATGCAAATATAGCTAGTGTTCGACTTACGACCATGGTCCGGGTCGTAATACGATTTGGTCGTAAGTTGAGTAGGCTATATGTACAGTTGAAATGGTGCACGCGGAGATGGTAGTGCTGCCAGAAGCTGGTCCGCACTGTTGTACGCCCAGCTGGGCAACGTTTGCGGCTGCCAGACGCAGAGCAGTCGTGGCTAGCGAATTGTGGTCGTAAAGTCGAATGGTTGTAAGTTGCACAGGTGGTAAGTCGATTAATACCTGTAATTCGGTATTTCCTTTGTATATTTTGATCCACCAGTACAGATATAAAACTGTTATACCTTCCTGTCAAATCAAACCTCTTATCATTATGTATTGGCTCTCTTTATTCATACTCTTTATTCCTACTAATGCATTCTGTCCCCACTACATAAGCAATATTACGGATAGTGTTCACCAGGCATATCTTTATCTCTTTACTTTTAATAGTTGTATTCAGAGAAATCTTATATGCAGAACAACATTGTTATGCCATGAATTAGACTGTTGTTGAGTATATACTAGAAGAATATTTTTGTATGGCCTTGCTCTAAACTTTCTTCATGAAGTGATTATTGCCATGCCCTATGCAACTGTGTGCATAGCACTCACCACTAGCATAAGCTACTGATTGGGTATAACATATAAGACCTCTCCTATCTTTCCCACTGAGTCTTCTAAATTAGTTGATTATTAAGTTAGAAACAAAGTACTAATCAATGAGGTTTGTATTTACATTAGCAATAACAATTTAGGTAAATAAGTAGAAAAAAACACCACTTTTGACTAACACAATTAGTAGATAGAGCTGAATGATGGTAAATGCCAGAGACAACAGTAATCTAGAAGAATATTAAATGAAAGTTCATGGCACACTGCTGATTATTCAGATCTAACTTTGCCCCCACTTAATAGTTAGAATACTTTTTAAAAATGCTTGAAAGAACATTATTTGTACCTCAGTAAGTAGCAAAATATTGAAATTAGCTATTAAAGGTTGTAAATGAATTCATAAAAAAAATAATGCATTTGAAAAAAAACCTATAGAATAATATTACACCAAAAATGACAGAAAGAAAACTTCAGGAATCTGTCTGAAGATCTCAAGATTTCAATAATGTATTTCTATTCACAGAGAAGCTTGCTCTCCTATGTAAAATTTGCCTAAAATATCAACACATTAGTGAAGCTAAAAATTCCAAATTCCCAGGGTCCTGTAAGTTTTCAGCTTTAGAGAAATGATCAAAATAGAATGTCTCACTGTACTATTTAATTTAAAAAAATTGATGTTTACAAGCCAAAAAATTAAAAAATCATATATGGGTAATACTTCAGAGGTTTTTTTGAAGAGTAGTTGTGGATTTTAAAAAATGTCTTATCTGATATTTATTAGAACCCAAATAAAGTATAATGATAATGTGAATATGTATACTTATATATCTATATGTATACACAAACTGCTCTCTCTCTCACCACACACTCTGTGTATAAACACATACACACATATATATATACACACATACATACACACATGTAAAAATATATATGTTCAATGTGTGCAAAGTTATAGTTAGGAGGAATAAGTTCTAGTGTTTAATTGCACAGTAAGGTAACTATAGTCTGACATAATGTATTGCATATTTCAAGATAGCTGGAAGAGAGGATTTTGAATGTTCTCATCATAGAGAACATACAAGTGTTTGAGGTAATGGATATGCTAATTACCATGATTTGATCATTATATAATGTATATAGGTAGCAAAACATCACACTGTACCAAATATATACAGTTATGTGTCCATTAAAAACAAAATAAAATGTGTGTGTGTGTGTGTGTGTGTGTGTGTGTGTGCAAGAGAGAGTGAGACAGAGTATGTGTATGTGCTAGAAAGCTTACAAATTTAAAGTAAAAATTCAACTTTGGAAAAATTCACTAGTGATGTCAATGCTATAATTTAAATCTTAGGGAGAGATTACGAAGATAAGTATGCTAAATGTGTACACTTAAAGAAAATCTTCATCATTTTCTTAAATACTTGATGTTTCACATTGATAATTCCAATGAATTAAATTAGAAATTCATCTGCATTATCATAAGATAGATCAACATTTCATGTGTTAATAAGAGATTCAAAGAATTCTCACTTTCTGAAATATAATTCAAAGGAATAAAATTATCTGAACTCAGGTTATTGTAAAGACTGTGGGTTTATTCAATCAAGAAAAGACACTCAAGGCATTTGTTATTAACTACTTGTGCAAACAATGTTAATCATCAATGAAGACTATCAAGAATTTAGTGTCATTGTTGGCAGGAGTAATCCCATATTACTTTCAAAAATCTTCTCTATAAAAGCAACAAGAACACTGCAAAACAAACAAAAAAATGGCAAACTTCACTTTTTTAGGACTTTTAAAATTAAACAAAAGCTTTCAATTATATACGTATGCTGATTAGAAAAACGATGGCTAAATCTTGGTAAAAACACAAAGTTTGGTGATGTTTTAATTTGCCCCAAGATTGTCTCCCTCTCTCCAAGCCTGTGATTGCCTTAAAAACCAGCAGCTCTACAGTCATAGTAAAACCAGCAGTGTAGCAATGCCTGGAGGGGGCAGAATAGATTTAGATCTCCTCCAAAGTCTAATTCCCAAGCAACTGCCATCATTTGACTTGCTTCTGGAAAACCCTATGTGCTTTGCAAAAGCCTTACTTGGCTTGTTCCCTGGAAAATCCCATGTGCAAAATTTCTTGTTACTTGAGCTAACTCAAGAGTTTACCCAGTGCAGAATGCTTTTTCCCTGTAGGCATTTACCACAGAGAATTAACAGGAATTGTTAAATATTGTGGTTAGCTGAAGCGGTGAGAACAGTTAGGAAAAAAACAGCAAGCTAAGCAAAAAAAAAAAAAAAAAAAAAAAAAAAGGCAAAGCTGGGAATGAGTTATTCATAGATGGATTAGAAAAGCTCTGACATAATCCTGGGAATCTAGAATACCACACTTCTGTTTACCAGTTTGTGTATGCCCAAGAAAAACTCGAGAAGCCTCTATGCTATCATGCTGTCATCTCTAGATGGTGTTGAGGTTCTGTGCAAGCAGGAAGTGAGGGCTAAATTGGTGCTGAAGCAGCCTGACTGGGAATTGAAGGTGTGCCGTGACACGCACACTGAGCTCCTCAGCAAAAGCTGGGAGACTTCTTGGTTCCAGCCTTTAGGAAAATCTCTATCAAATTTTTAGCCAACTAATAAGTTAAGCAATAAGAAAGTTTAGTGTCCACACATAAAAAGAAAGCTAATTTTACATAACTAATTCAGGAAAGTCATCAAACAAACAACAGCAACAGCAACAACAAAAACCAATCATAGGGAAAGGAGAGCAAAAGAGTTAGCAAATTTTCCCTTCATTTTCGGGGGCTATTTTTTCTGAATCGAGTGCACCAATACACTTAAAATGGCAGTCCCACAAGGAGAGAAGAAAGAGAAAAGGGAGAATAATTTTTAAAGATATGCTGGCCAAAGACTTTCCAAATTTGTAGAAATATGTGAAACCACAGAATCAAGAAGCTTAACAAATTCCAATTAAGATAAATTTAAAAAGACACACATTAACACATTATAATCAAACTGTTGAAAGCCAAAACAAAGAAAGAATCTTGAAATCAGGAGCAAACAAATGATTTATCACATATAAAGGATTCTCAATAAGAGTAATAAGCAATTTCTCATCAGAAACCAGAGAGGCAGGAATACAGTGAGATGATAAAGTGCTGGGGCAGAGAAATAAAAACAAACCTATCAAACAAGAATTCTTCATCCAGGAAGAATCTCAGCTGACATTTAATTCAATTAACAGAACCAAAGTGTGTGTCACTTGGAAAAGCAGTTTTTCAGACCCGAGAATGCTCTGTTACTTTGAGATATAAAGTGCTGCAGACATCAGTCTGGAGGCCTTACAATCTGAGTGGACTAGATAATTAATCTACTTAATAAATTAGTTATGCTCTCCCTACCAACACCTACTCAGTTAATGTCTCCTGGACATGGTTCATAAGAAATCTTTGATAGTCATTTGCCTATATGCAAATTATGCAAATCAGCAAAACATGAGTTTGAATCTGTTCTGTCTTTCCTTGTCCCTTATGCATGTTTTGTTTGTAGCATTCTATCTCTCCTGATATTTCTACATCTTCTCATCCTGTAACTTGTTACACAGGATTTGGTTCTGAGTAGGATAACACACTCAAGTAACTGGCCCATCATTACCTCTCAGTGGTCCAAAAGAAAAAGAATTGAGTGAATAAATCAAGTTCACCTTCCCAAAAGACCTTGCCTACCTTTCTGAAGGACCAGGACCCTCCACTTTCATAGCGTGAGTGTAAATAGCAATGACCCCCTAGTGGATTACCTTCACAGAGTATACCCCACAAGACTGCTAAGAATTGTATGCCTGAGGAAGGTGATCATTAATCCAGAATTATTCATGTTATATTGAATATAAAAACTGAGATTTCTGTATAAAGTCAGAATATGATACTTTCTGGTGTGATGTGACAAGAGGCAGGTGGATGGGACTTTACATTCAAAAGGGCATTTTGACGCTAACAAAGAACTCAGAGGTTCTAAATCTAAAAGCTTATATATAGTACATATTTTGGGAAAGGGTAGGAAAACCTTTGCTCTCTAGGATAAATAAATTCTATTGCAAAGAGAAATTCTAGGTTCTTGGGTTCTTACACTTTGGAACAGAAATAAGGGTATCCAGGAAAAAAAATAAGACAACGCTCTGGATTTACAACCTTAAAATGTCTCCATCGTCCTGGGTTTCATCCCTCCATGGAATGTAATCACATACCTCAGGGAGGTGAATCTCTCCAGATATCCTATAGCTATCTTACCATCCTTTAACTTCCAAGATGGCTCCTTTAGCCCAATTACCAGGTTTCATCATTCAAAAAGGCCAAATCATGCAGAAACTTAAAAATCTATTTTCTACAGTCCCATAATTATACTTCCTTCATTACTAGCAGTCTCTGCTGTGCAATGCTGTTCAATGATTGGCACTGCCCCAGATTTGTATTTCAATGTAAACTTTATGACTTAAAAAAAAAAAAAACTCCTGTAGCACCCATACATATCGCTTTTCCTGCTTTAGCCTAGACACTCAGATTCTGAGACATTCTTTCATGATCATGGATCCATGGCTCATTTTCTGGCTATTGAAAATGACCTCTTTTTGGGGACAGGCTATCCAAAATGGACTTTGCTATGGTTTCGATGAATACCCCAAAGTACATGTGTTAAAAACTTAATCCCCAATGCAACAGTGTTGAGAAGTAGGATCTTAAAACCAGGCAGAGACTCAACTAAAAAAGAAAACAACAGGCCAATATCCATGATGAACATCAATGCAAAAATCTTCAATAAAATACTGGCAAACCAATTGCAATGGCACATCAAAAAGCTTATCCATCATGGTCAAGTAGGTTTCATCATGAGGAAGCAAGGCTGGTTCAACATATGCAAATCTATAAATGTAATCCATCAATAAATGGAACCAAAGACCAAAACCATGATTATCTCAATAGATACAGAGAAGGCTTTCGACAAAATTCAACAGCCCTTCGTGCAAAAAACTCTCAATAAACTAGGTATTGACAGAATGAATCATAAAATGAAAAAGGCATTTATGACAAACCTATAGCCAATATCATACTGAATGGGCAAAGCTGGAAGAATTCCCTTTGAAATCAGGCACTAGACAAGGATGCTGTCTCTCACCACTCCTATTCAATATAGTATTGGAAGTTCCAGCCAGAGCAATCAGGCAAGAAAAAGAAATAAAGCGTATTCAATTAGGAAAGGAGGAAGTCAAACTGTCTCTATTTGCAGATGACATGATTATATATCTAGAAAACCCCATCGTCTCAGCACAAAATCTTCTCAAACTGATAAGCAACTTAAGCAAAGTCTCAGGATACAAAAATCAATGTGCAGAAATCACAAGCATTCCTATATACCAATAACAGACAAATAGTGAGCCAAATCAAGAGCGAACTCCCATTCACAATTGCTACAAAGAGAATAAAATACCTAGGAATACAACTAACAAAGGATGTGAAGGACCTCTTCAAGAAGAACTACAAACAACTGCTCAACGAAATAAGAGGGAAAAAAACAGATGGAAAAACATTCCATGCTCATGGTTAGGGAGAATTAGTATCATGAAAATGGCCATACTGCCCCAGATAATATATAGATTCAATGCTATCCCCATCAAGCTACCAATAACCTTCTTCACAGAACTAGAGAAAAACCACTTTAAATTTCATATGGAATCACAAGAGAGCCCAGATAGCCAAGTCAATCCTAAGCAAAAAGAACAAAGTCAGAGGCATCACACTGCCAGACTTCAAACTATACTACAAGGCTACAATAATCAAAATAGCATGGTACTGGTACCAAAACAGAGACATAGACCAGTGGAACAGAACAGATGCCCCAGAAGCAACACCACACATCTACAACCATCTGATCTTTGACAAAACTGACAAAAACAAGCAATGGGGAAAGGACTCCATGTTTAATAAATGGCGTTGAGAAAACTGGCTAGCCATGTGCAGAAACCACAAACTCGACCATTTCCTGTCACCTTATACTAAAATTAACTCCAGATGGATTAAAGATTTAAGCATAAAACCTAACACCATAAAAACACTACAAGAAAACGTAGGCAAAACCATCCAGGAGATAGGCATAGGCAAGGACTTCATGACTAAAACACCAAAAGCAAAGGCAACAAAGCCAAGACAGACAAATGGGATTTAATTAAAATTCAGAGCTTCTGTACAGCAAAAGAAACCATCATTAGAGCGAACTGGCAACCAAAAGAATGGGAAAAAATTTTTGCGATCTACCCATCTGACAAAGGGCTAATATTCAGAATCTACAAACAACTAAAGCAGATATACAAGAAAAAGACAAACAAACTCATTCAAAAGTGGGTGAAGGATATGAACAGACACTTTTCAAAAGAAGATATATATGAGGCCAACAAACATGAAAAAATCCTCATCATCACTGGTCATTAGAGAAATGCAAATCAAAACCACATCGAGATACAATCTCATGCCAGTTAGAATGGTGATCATTAAAAAATCTGGAGACAACAGATGCTGGAGAGGATGTGGAGAAATAGGAACACTCCTACACAATTGGTGGCAGTGTACATTAGTTCAACCATTGTGGAAGACAGTGTGGTGATTTCTCAAGGATCTAGAAATAGAAATTCCATTTGACTGAGCAATCCCATTACTGGGTATATACCCAAAGAACTATAAATCATTCTACTACAAAAAGACAGATGCACATCTATGTTCATTGCAGCCTTGTGTACAATAGCAAAGACTTGAAACCAACCCAAATGCCCATCAATGATAGACTGGACAAAGAAAATGTGGTACATATACACCATGGAATACTACACAGGGTATTTGTAGGGACCTGTCCTTTGTAGGGACTTGGATGTATCTGGAAGCCATCATTCTCAGCAAACTGACATAAGAACAGAAAACCAAACACCATATGTTCTCACTCACAGGTGGGTGTTGAACAATGAGAACACATGGACTCAGGGAGAAGAGCATCACACACTGGAGGAAGTTGCCAGCGGGTAGGGGAGGGACAGTTGGGGATGGGGAGGGTGGGGAGTGTGGGGAGGGATAACATGGGGAGAAACGCTGAATATAGTATGCACTTAAAGTAAAATTTAAAAAAATAATAAAAATATAAAAGAGGTGATTAGGTAGTGAGGACTCTTCTCTCATGAATGAATTAATGTCATTATCACATAGGTTCCTCCTTGTGGGAATGGGTTTGTCCTAAGTAAGTTTCAGCCCCCTGGCCATCCACTCTGTTGCCTTCTGCCATGAGATAACACAGCAAACAGGACCTCAGCAGATGACAGCCTCTCGATATTAGATTTCCCAGCCTCTGGAACTCTGAGAAATAAATTTCATTTATTTACAAATTACAGTCTTTGGTATTCTGTTATAGCACCACAAAACAAACTAAGACAGATCTGAACAGTAAAACTCCCAGAGTGGTAAAATTCTGAGATGGCTCTTCCTTCTAGTAATACCTTCACACACTCCCCCAGCAGAAGTACACCTTACACATACAATGCATACAAATTTACTCCCAGTAGCTAATATTTTCTATAGGTTGAATGCACATAGAAAACAGTTTACAATAAAGAAATGTGTTTTGTGCAGATATGTATACATTCAGCAAATATTTGAGTGCTACTGAATAAGTGCCTTGAGAAAAATCACTCTAAAGTTTTAATCTGTGTTGCTATCCCAGTCATTTTTTGTATATGCACAGTGTTTGCTATAACTTAATACTTTTAGTGTGTAGAAATTTATTTATTATTATACTTTAAGTTCTTAGATACATGTGCTTCATGAGGTTTGTTACATGCGTATACATGTGCCGTGGTGGTTTGCTGCATTTGGTGAAAAAGCTGATAAATGAACTCCACAAGTTCATAATGCTCTCACAAGTTACGGAGAATAAGCAAGCATAAGTATAAATTAGCATGTACAAATAAATTAAAAATTATTTTTCCTGTACTTTTAAGATGAGTACTTGAGTGCTTAATATGTGTTACAAAAACCTTGGATGATCTGACCTTTGCTCCCATTTCTAGTTTCACTACCCTTGTGCTTTAAACTTCAGCCAAACTAGCCTGCCTTTATTTATTCAAGGATAACACTCTTTCTTTTACTTTATGGTGTTTGCAATTTCTTTACCCCTTGCCCAAAACACTTTTTACATTTCCCCAGCTCGGTATAAGTAAATTTCTTTGCACATATTTTATCTTAAATTTATGTTCTATTTACTTAAAATTGTTAATCCTGATTGAAATTACACTTGGTTTGTGTGATTACTTGACTAATTGTATTTCCTCCATCAAGTTGGAGGAAATCCCTCTGGATTTATTTAGATGATCAAGTTTTGAAAATTACTTGACTAATTGTATTTCCTCCATCAAGCTGGAGGAAATCCCTCTGGCTATTCCATAAGCATACTGTTTATGTCACCTATTTTATTTCCAGTATATACGATAATGTCTGACAGAGTAGGTCCTTAATAATTTTGGAAAACAGAGTGTGTAATAAGTCAGAAAAGCATTTTCTCAGGAAAAATGAAGTTGTGAGTCCCTGTTTATCAGCATTTATGAAAGCCATTTACAAGGTCTATTAGGAGACAGTACCATGAAAAGAGCGACTGAGAATAAACTATGATATTTATTCTCAAGAAACCAATGTCTAGCAGAAGAGATAAAATTAACCAAAGAATCACATAAACGAAGTATAATTTCAATCAGAGAATGAACCTTAAGGTTTATTCTGGTAAGAAAAAGATGCTAGCTGGAGAAGGATGCTGCTGCAAAGGAGTCTGACAAGAAATAAAATGGCTGGGACAAAAACCATGTCTATACACACTGTTTGCTATAGCTCAATAGTTTTAGTGTGCCGAAATTTATTTTTTATTATACTTTAAGTTCTGGGATACATGTGCAGAACATGCAGTTTTGTAGCATAGGTATACATGTGCCATGGCGGTTTGCTGCATTCAGTAAGAAAGAAGCTGATAAATGAGCTCATAAAAAGACTGTGGTGTCATGAAGCAGGTGAATAGTCTGTTTCAATAGGAATGGAAGGCCTGAGGAAAGATCAAGCAAGGCAAATACGGGAAATTATCCATTGGATTTAGCAATCAGTGGCCACTGGCAGCCATAGTGAAAGTCAAAATGACAGCTTAAGAGAAGAAGTCATATACAATCAGCAAAGCTCAGACCCAACGCTGAACCACAGACTCTGAAGGAATTTTCATCCCAGAAATTATCCCTTAAAATAAGCTACATTGTCTAAAATTAGATGTGAACCTTATAGATGCTTCCCAATATAATTATCTATTAGTAATTCATTCAGTTATCTTTATTTCTGTTGCCTGGATTTATTTCATATTCCCCAATCTGAAAGCACAAGGCATAGCAGATTTCTTTCTGAAAAACATGGCAACATATCCTGGGCTATACTCAGTTTGCTAATAATCCATCTCATAGCTCTTGTGAGTGCATAATACTCATTGAAATCAGTAAGAATTATGGGTACAGAAGTGCTGCAAGGCTAAGTCTTTCAACTCAAGAATATATTGTCCATACACAGCCAAATAGCACTTGGATAGTCTGTGAATATAATTATAATAAAACCCATTATGTCTTCTTTCAGAGAGAAAGAAAAAAATGATGTAAATTTCAATATGGCATATTCTGGAAACAGTATGCCTATGGAACAGCCAGAGGGATTTTCAAAACTTGATCATCTAAACGCAGAGAACAGTTTCAAGATCTGAGCAATGCATTAAGAGGCCACAGATTCAGGCTGCATATATGACTTGGAAGACACTTTTTAAAACAGAACAAAAATAGCATAAAGTAGCACATATTTCTTTGTAAAACGTTTTAGTAAAATAATTATGCCTAAATTTCTCACTAAACATTTGATATGCCCAAATGGATAGATTTAAAATGTAAACAGGCCAGGTGCAGTGGCTCACACCTGTAATCCCAGCACTTTGGGAGGCTGAGGGGGGCAGATTACCTGAGGTCAGGAGTTCAAAACCAGCCTGGCCAACGTGGCGAAACCCCACCTCTACTCAAACTACAAATATTAGCTGGGCATGGTGGTGGGCACCTGTAATCCCAGCTACTCGGGAGGCTGAAGCATGAGAATCACTTGAACCCAGGAAATGGAGGTTACAGTGAGCAGAGATTGTGCCACTGCACTCCAGCCTGGCCAACAGAGAGAGAAACTCCATCTCAAATAAATAAATAAATAAATAAACAAACTTACCATTGAGTGAAATTTACATATTACAAGCATTTAAAATAGACATATGGAAAAGGACAATACCCACTATTTTTTTCCTCAGATTTATAGTGTATACATATTCTATTCTCTGCCCTCATACAGTGGTCCATGAGACATGGGTCCTCACAGCATCTCATCATTTACCACCTGAAGCCTAGTTTTTCTAGACCAGCACTAGAAGAACCAGGTTAAATAAATTTATGTTGAAAATCAGGCTCTATACTGCCTTTTCCCCACCACTGAGGTGAAGAGAATCCCTGAGTATATTTTATGTTATGCAATGAATGTAAAGGAATGAACTTCATTCTAGGAGTAAAAATAACATAATTTGCTATGTGAAGTACAACTAAAGACCCCTCTCTTCATGCTGTGTCTGCAATGCATACTTTTAAAATGACACCAAATAATTTTGATGGTAGACTTGGGCATAAACATGTTTAGTATAGATGGAATATCTAATAAAACTAAAAGCAGCTTGATCATATTGGCCATTGATAAATGGAGCCTACAGATGTCACTGCAACTAGATATCACTGGGATTAGAGAACAGAACAAGAGCTTTCCTGTATGTTTTTTTTAAGATGACCCTTTATTTTCTCTATAGATAACGCTGCTGAAAAGAGATTCAATAAGACTTTCTCATCAATCAGAACTATCTAAAATGCAATCTTAGAGCTGCATATCATATACCGCCAGTGTCAAATAAATAGGAAAGGAAAGAATAAAAAGGCAATATTTACATTTAGCTAAGATTATGAGTATTCTCTGATACCACGAATAATGTAAACAATATTAAAATGAGTATTATTGTAGACTAATTCATTTGTATTGTTACGACCAAATAGTTTTCAGAGATATGTACATAATAGCCCTGTCTCAGTTATCAATGTAGTGACATTTATTCAATGTCAATAATAAACCAGGTGTTGCAACAGAAGCAAACCAGATGGTCCAGGAGTTTCCACATGAGAGAGCAAACTTGGGCAATTCTTTTAATATATTTTATTTCAATTTTTCCCTTATTGCAATGTAAAGCTGTCAACAGGAATAAGCCTCTATACTGCTTAACCTAGAATAAGATTAATAGAATATTAACAATATCTCCACTACTTTTTATTGTATCTGTTGCCTTGGGCACAAGATCTATTTTTATGGTAAGATGAACATATATACAGAATGTTAACAGATTCTGAAAAAGCAACATCCTGCTGGGTGAACACATGTTAGCCTTGCCACAGTAATGAACTATAAATTAATGTTTTAAAGGACTGCCATTTGTGTGTAAAAAATATCTATCTATAATTGTTTCTTAGCTACACACACACAAGCATTTGGGTGTTCTTACCAAGAAAATTCATATGAGAAGAATTCTAAAGGCTTCAAAGAAGGAAACTATTAAAAGAAAGTAACATAATATTTTCACAAAAATTATATGTAATTATTAAAAGAATGGGGTCCATAATAAGATTCCAAATTGGAAAGATACACAGAGTGTACTGTAAAATGACAAAAAATAGTGAAAGAAAGTTTAAGAAGAAAATATAAAGCAAAGGTTAAAAATGTGGAAATCTATAAAGGCCAGCAAGATAACATTCTGAGAAAAGTAGGAATCCAAGTCCATTTTTCCTAGAAGAGAATCTTGGACAAAGTTTAAGTGCTAATACATTTTGAAAGCTGCAATCCCAAACCAGCAAGCACAGGGAAAGGAAAGAAAGGCATAAAAAGTGAGGCAAAGTCAAGGTGGTACTTTGCTAAGCTGGCCAAAACTTCAGGAAAAGACCCAACTGGTTGCCTGGCCACAGAGCACATCACATGTTTAGGGAAGACAACCAGAAACTCCATGCCTCTGTGTATCAGAGGAAGAAAAGGAATGAAATGCATTTGCTAACTCTAGAAGTTTTGTTCCCTCTATTACTGATTCACATTTGTACTAACTCAGGAAATAAATCCCTCACTTTCAGGTTACATCACCTGGACCCTGGGTGAATTCTGGGAAAACCAAATCTCATGTCCTGTTGAAAGGCACTTTACATGAGCCTACAAGTAAAAATAGAATGCAAAGCTCTTTAAATCTGATTAGGTTAATGGCCAAAGCTGTTATAACTCCTGCCAGGCAGATTGGAGCAATGGAGGCCATACCAAGAAATCCATTACTCACCCCAGTACAGCTAAGATGTACGGAGGTGTTAGAATCTGAGGCAGATTCAGCTGCAGTGGTGGCAGCAGCAACCAGAATCCCCCATGAGCTAGTGAGTAGGGGCCCAGTAGACAGATGAAGCTGAGTAAATCAGAGGAGGCTCATGAATTGAACCTAGCATATTAGGCAGGGCAAATTATAGCTAACACATCTCCAGTGATCAAAATGTCATAAGGAGTTTGGAAAATGTGGAGAACATAAGAGAGTACGTTACTACCCAACTCTAGGAAACTACTACCATGCAAGGGTATGGGTCTATGTCACCTGACTTTCCAATTTTTCAAAAAATACTATACCTTCATTTTGCTAGTGAGAATAATCACCTACAAACTGGAACTCTAGATTTTTTATATAAAAGAGAATTTCTAAATATCGGCTTATTGAAAAAACAAACAAAACAGAGTATAGACTAAATAAAGATCTGTTTATGAGTTATATCAAACCCATAGGTTATTGTTTTATAAACTCTGATGTGTAGAACAAATGCATTTAAGAACCCGATCCAAATCTCTATATTTCTACCTTTCTCTCTCTCTCTCTCTATCCATCCATCCATTCATGATGCTCTCCAGGTTCATACATGCAAAAGAAATGATCAGCTATTTTGATCTCATAAACCTAGACAAGCACATAACTTTATCACATAACTTTATCATAACTAGCCTCCAATGATTCAATTATACCTTTATTTATCCAACAGGAATAATCACCTGCAAAAAATATATACTCTATTAAAATGTTCCCATCGATTTATAATATAAATCAATATGTAGACAAGATACAAGATTTCTATCTCCCTAGAGACAAAGAGTCAAATGAAAGCCAAGAAGAATGTTCTTAAGGAGAAATTATCTAAAACATGTCACAAAGAATTTTAGTTTCATTTGAGGTCCGGGGATTATGGAAATAAAAGCAAGACTAGTAAGAGCCTGCAGTTTTATGGTGTGCTGTTCTTCCTAAGACAATCACCAGCTTCATGTAAGCCTCCAGATTTAAGGTGATACAGAAAGACCTATGTTTACCAACTTGAAAAACTAAGAATTTGATTCAGAGATACTGAAAGAAGTAACATATGAGAGAAATATAGATGAAAATAATTCTAATGAGGCAAAATAAAAATCATTAGTAAGCGATTTCTTTTTTTTTGTAGAAGGAGAAAAACAGGGTTGAAAATAAAGGCTTCATCTTTTGTCCCTCAGATAGAGACCAGCTGTATGTCTTATTCCTATATTCTTCTGAAGATTGAGAAATCAAATTTTACTATCTCCCTTTTTTCTTCCCTGTATAACAATAATTAAATTTCAGTTTATTTCTCTCTGTTTAGGGATTGCTCAAACATTTTTCAATATTCCAAATTTTATTGGCATCTCTCATCCAAGGAAACCTTTTTTCCTTAATGCTGTTCTCTTGCATTGATGTATTTTTTCAAATCATTTTTAGTAAGATCTGAAGAAAGAGTCAAGTTTAATCTACATACAATTTGTCATCTGAAACTATCAGAAGGACAACCCTTATATTTGCAAATTCTTTCATGGAAGATTAATTATAAGAAGAATCTACCTGATTTATAAACCAGACAGGAAGAAAACAAGAAAATAAAAACACAGATGAGTATCACTTAAGTACACAGCAAAATATTAAATAAAATGCTACTAGCAAATTGAATCTGTTAGAGTATGGATAATAATAATGCTCTCAGAAATACAATATTCAACATCATATAATCTATTAAAATTACCATATTTATAAAGAAAAACACATCTTCCCAATAGTTTTCAATAAAATTCAACATTCATTACTAATAAAATAGCAAATATGAAATCTCAACCTAATAAAAATTATCTATCTAAAAATGTATAGCATATACACTTATATACAATGTACTACATATATTTTCCATAAGTTCTATGAGCATTGTAACTTCATGATTATTGCATTGTCTTCATCATTTTAGTGAGAACACATAATATTGCTGGATCTTGTTCTTCTTTTTGAAGCTTTTGAAGAAAAATATTTTTATTCAGCTGGGCTTCTAGATAATTAAGATGATAAAGAGCAATTTTTCAACTGCTTTAGGAATAAGTGTGAGTAGCTAGCACTTGAAAATCAAATCTGCCTTTCACCCTGCTCAAGACAAGTTTTCCTTTTTTGCTGAAGGGTTGTTTCTATCAGGGGAAAAATGTTCCTACTTTGTTTTCCAACCTGAATTTCTAAATTGGCACTATATCCTGGGCTTACCTTCTCAGAGGAGGTTGGATTCTAAGGTGATCCTAGCTGCTTTTACTAAATCAGTTAGCATAGAGCTAGTGGAAACATCAATAGTTTTAAATAAAAAATTTCAAAGATTGGCTGTATTAAAAGCATTATAATAAACATATTACATTGTTTTCAACCTAGTATCAAGAAATACCAGCTACCCAAATTAATATATTTCCTTTCTGTAGCTGCCTCTTTTTTTTTTAAACCACACAAAGAGATGAATTTGTGTAGATTCTTTAAACTGTCATACTAACAAACATTTTAGCAAGTTGAAAAAAAGAGAAAGAAAGAACAATAAAACCTCACTGCCATTTATGTATGGTCTTCAAATTTTATCCTACCATCATTTTAAGACCTAAAAACTATCAGACATATTATCTCACTATTCTTCAGACCAATTAGTTATCTTGTTAACTAAATTCCTATGAGCAAATGAAAAAGAAGTAGTATTCAGATAAAAGGCATATTACTGATTTATTTTAAACTCCTTTCTACAAATTTTAAGCAACAAACAAGCACATGTATACACACACATATGCATACACACACACACACACACACACACATACACACACACACACACACACATTCATATATTGCCTCGGAGAGAATCAGGCCAGGGTTTTTTCTAAGCAATAGCCTGAAAGTGGTTTCACAAAGAAGAAAAGTGAAGGCTTAAGCACCAGGGGAAAGGTGTTTCCTATCAACTCCAGCGAGGAAGGGCAGAAAGGCAAGAATACAATCAGAAGTAAAAGGACCACCAAGGTCAACAGAACGAACAATTTCTGAAGCATGAACAAAAGTAAAATATCCTGAAGTGATTACCTGACCACCAGGTTTTGCAAGGATTATGGACATTTTGAGACAGGAATGGAGCTATTAAGTGTGCTGAAGCAGTCTGAATAAATACTGTAGTAGCCAGTTTTGTAATGATGATTTAAGCTCTACGGTGAAGTTCAGTATAAAATATGGATGAGAGTATCACAATGACTGGACTTCTCTTCAGAATTGCACTGCAAATGTATCCAATAAAATTTCCTTGATGTAATTTCTAATTTATGACCATGGGCAGTCCTTTTATATTTCTGTTCAATCCTCCTATTTCTGAAATACACATATGAATCACATCCCTGTGGTTACAGTATTTTACTGAAATCTGGTTGTATTAAACATTACTCAGCATATAAAATCTAACTTAATAGCTAAAGCTTAGGCAATATTTTGCTATAGGGCAAATTGCTTTAGGTTGCACTTTGTAGAAAACATTTTACCTACAAATAATGATTTAAGAAATCCAAATCAGCCTATCTTCTCATGACCCCAGCATTTAGCTTAGAATTTTTCTCATTATCCATTGTTACCAACACGGCGAAACCAGTGTTGCCAACCCACGTGACACTCTGAAACTCAGTTTCTTTAGCTTGCTTACTACACTGCCCGACTTCGTAACAGCACTTATCACTCAGTATTTCTCCATCTCCAAAATCTATAAACTTCTTAGGTGATTTGAATTCCATTCTCATTATCTAATACACTGCTACTTTATCCACGTAAATATATGTCACTTACTTCTCTAGCTTAATTCTCACTGTAATTTCCTCACTACCCAGATAAATATGTAGTTTAGTTGCATCATTATCATCTTCACTGTCTGCCTTCCTAAGCGTTTTTTCCACCCCTCTCCTTTATCACCATCACCATTCCCAATCTTTTCTGGGTTACTAATATTTGATCCTGAATCTTTCCTACCACCTTTTTTGTTGATGTTAATGTTACTGGCAAAAGGCAGAAGAACTGCCCTGTTGTAAATTTGGACATCTAATTTCAACCAGACTTTCATTAGCAAGTGATATTCCTTTATTCATTTTTGTATTGGTTTTCTGACGAATTCTCCAATAGGCCTATATCTAATCCTCCATAAGCCAAAATCCCACTTTTTTTTTTCTCAAAAGCCGAAGTTACCAGAAGACATCAGCCACATGGGGTTACTTCTTTCATCTACTCTCTCCCTATTTCAAAATATTTGTTACAGTAATTCCTCATTTCTCTCCATTAGAAGAATATGTATATCCTACATTTCCAAGGCTTGTTTGCTGTTTCTTTTAGATTTGCTATAGAACACACGGTTGTAACAACTCTTTTGGTTGTTTATACTTAAGTTTAATTGTTGCCATCTAGTTTTTTTGTTTATTTGTTTGTTTGTTTGTTTTTTGAGATTGAGTTTCACTCTTGATGCCCAGGCTGGAGTACAGTGACATGATCTTGGCTCCCTATAACCTCTACCTTCTGGGTTCAAGTGATTCTCCTGCCTAAGCTTCCCAAGTAGCTGGGATTACAGGTGCCCACCAACACGCCCAGCTAACTTTTGTATTTTTAGTAGAGATGGGGTTTCATCATGTTGCCCAGGCTGGTCTAGAACTCCTGACCTCAGGTGATCTGCCCACTGTGGCCTCCCAAATTGCTGGGATTACAGGTGTGAGCCACCACACCCAGCCTTGTCTTTTTTTTTTTTTTTTTTTTTGAGATGGAGTCTTGCTCCGTCACCAGGCTGGAGTGCAGTGGCGTGATCTCGGCTCACTGCAACCTCTACCTCCTGGGTTCAAGTGATTCTCCTGCCTCAGCATCCCAAGAGGCTGGGATTACAGATGCCCACCACCATGCCCAACTAATTTTTGTATTTTTAGTAGAGACTGGGTTTCACCATGTTGGCCAGAACCATCTCAATCTCTAGCCCTCGTGATTTGCCCACTTCAGCCTCCTAAAGTGCTGGGATTACAGACATGAACCATTGCGCCCAGCCTTCCCATCTATTTTTAGCTAAAGAAACCTATTGCACCTACTGCAAAAGTTTAAACAAATAATTGTTTAACATCAATGTACTCTCTTTCATTTCAAACATCCGACATTGTCTGTATTTTACAGTCCCATACAATCTTCCCTTAAGACTGTCAAATTAAGTTTAGCCTAAAGCTGCCTCATTACATATTTTAAGTTCAGCCTAAAGGTTTCTCTACACATCATGAACCATAACCTAAATGGAATTGTAAACAGACTGTAGCCTCCTCTTGTGTCAATCACCAAGTTTTGGCTAAATAAATGTGGCCATCTCTTAGAATCATGTTCAAATAAGGCAAATGCCAAGCCACAACCAATCTGGTTGTTTCTGTACCTAATTTCTGATTTCACTTCTCTTCTTCTGTCCATATATCTTCCACCACATGACTGCGCTGGAATCTCTGAGACTACTCTGGTTTGGGGGGCTGCCTGATTTGTGAATTGTTCCTTGCTCAATTAAGCTCTTCAGAATTTAATTTGGCTCAAGTTTTTCTTTCAACAACACCTATAACATAAATTTTTACTTCTACCAGATGGGGTAATCAAACTTTTCCAAACTTTTAGTTAAACAATCGATTTTTAAGAAATCTTATTTAACTATTTTGTGCTGTTTATCTAGCAATATTTTCATTTTTTTCATTGAAACTCTTGACTTTTCTGCTATATTACTTCTCTTTCCTCTCATCTTCTTTGGTGAGCACTCCCCAAGGCACAACTGCTAGTCTTACGGGTGAAATTTTAAGCTCTTTCAAGGTGAAGTCAATTAATTACTCATTAATCATGTACTAAATGTATATTAGTTTATAGATTTTCTCAGATTCTCTAGTTTCTCAAGGTTTCTTCCTTTTAGAATGGTGGTGTTTTCACATTGCATGGATAGGAGATGTAAATACAAGGAAATAAAGCCTCTACTGATCTTTACTGCTGAGGTCCAAGCTACACTTCATGAGACAAATCATTAAAAATTACAATCAAAGCTCTAGGTTTGGACCAGGATCAACCATATAGATTTATGTCCATCACTGTTTTCTAATAGAAGATCCAACCACTAATGAGAAATAAGCATTACCATCACACTCAAAAAGGTCAATAAGATGCTTCAGAACAGAAAGGGGAATCATTAATGACATTAGATGAATTAGTAAAGAATCTGAGTCAATCTCCATTTAGAGAACAATATAAGACTAAATGAATTTCAATTATAAAATCAGCAAGACTGTAAGTATAAACTAACAGCAACAAATAATACTTCAAACTGCTGCTATGTTTCAAAGTATATTACAAAACATATTCCTGAATAGTGATAAGCCCAGATTTTCTGAAATGATTTTTCTGAGTTTTCAAAAAGTCCGGGGTAATGCAGAGAGTATTCTCACTCCATGTCAACAGAGGAGTAATGATGGGATATTATAGAGTAATCTTAGTGGACAAAAAAAAATAAGAACCACAATTATAATGTAGGCTTTACTATAAATATTGAAACATCATCAAAGAATGATCCTCTGGCTTTAAACATTCTTTTTATAATTAATTTTTTTCTTAAATAATGGAAAAAATTTCATTAAAAATCATATTTAAAATTACCTAATTTTGTTAACCCATCTGAAAAATTATGAACACCTAGGGTTTCCAAGCAAAATACTTTTATTATGTTTTAGTATAATTTATTCATTAACTGAAATTCAAATGCAAATCAAGGTTTCCTATTTGTATTTGCTAAATCTGTCTTTCCTGTAGAGGAATGTTATTAGTGTTTATATTACTGATGAATGTTATTTGTGTTCATATTTCTGCTTGTCCACTTTTACACCCCCAATCAAGAACATAAATTCTAGTAGAGACCATGTATTTCACATTTACTACTCTACTTCAGCATCTAAAACCACAAATTATAGGCCAAAATTTAGAGATAGGACTATGATCAATTTCACAGAATCATTGTCATCTTTATTTTTAATAAAGCTACCAAGCGTGAATAAAAAGTAAATACCAACATCACACTCCAAAATCACAATAAGAGCTCTTTCACAGAGAGTAGATTCTTCTAAAGTAGTTATTTTAAATAAAAGAATGAAAACGAACTACTCACGTGACTTCATATCTTCACTTCTAGGCTATTCCCCACAGCAGTCAAGCGTTCAAATTGGTTGACAATATTACCTGATGGCTGGCTTAAGCAGTCAATACATCTAAATTTTCATTCAGTCTCTCCCCTGCCCCTTACTGTTCAACAGAATAATGACCCAATTTGACTAATAAATCACAAAATTTTGAAACACAAAGGGATAGAAAATATCAAGTTAACCTTTATTTTACAGATTAAAAACTAAAACTCACATACCTACAAGAGTGTTTCCCTGATCTAAACCGTTCAGTGGTTCGGAGTCACTTATAAGATAAACCTTCTAAAGTTTCGGCATGGTACAAATGTCCTTCAAGATTCTGCCCCAACCTTCATCTGCAGGTGTGTATCTCATCATACGAATTAATACGATCTCCTGGCACCTATGAATGACTAGTATCTCTGTGCTCTTAGTGACCCGTGGGTGACCACTTCCTCCCTTGTACTTACATCCATTCATACTTCTATTATAGCACTTTTAAGACTATGGAATGTAGAATGGAATTTAGCAGTTTAAACGTCTGTCTCCTCTTATTAGTCTGAGTGCAGGAACTGTAGCTTATTCCTGTTTGAACTACTAATGTCTATTCAAGTGCTTGGGCTGTGCCAGCGCACCTAGTAGAAACCCAATACGCATTTGACAGATGAAGACACAAATAATTAATGGCACATATTATTGCATAATTAATGGCAGAAATGACTGTGCTTTATTATCAGTCCACAGAATTAAGGTAAGAATCTATCAATATCAATAAAAAAGTAAATTTTGAGAAGAAATTTTTCTCAAAAATTAGTATCAGCAATATGTCAAGCTTACAAACTTGCTGAGAAAGCCTGCTCTACGATGTTCAAAAAATTTTGTTTTTCACTTTTCTGTCCACTAATTAAGCTTGATTTTTTTTCCAGGCATAGTTTTGAGCATGAATATCTATTTCTTATTCCTTTGTGTTTAATTTCTATAGCACAGTAAGTCTTCATTTAACTTCTTCCATAGTTCTTGGAAACTGCAAATTTAAGTCAATGTATGATGACACTCATTCTTTAAAAATCATCAACATTATAAGAAAACAATGTTGAATAAACAACATTATTTGAGGACCGCTAAATTCGCAGTTTCCAATAACTTGCTGAAAACATCAGTGAGGACTTACTATACTGTATTTTGTAATTTTTCATTATACACACCACTATTTTGATAAGAATGTGAACTGAGCAGATTATGGAAGAGAATACCTTCAATAATTTTGCTTCTATAACTGAAGTTCTCAACTCCTAACTTAGGAATGAATTTCTAGGATCTAACTTGTGTGAAAACTAAGACCCACCATTGTGTATGCATGGTAGGAATAGAAAAAAAAAATCCATTCTCAACAGGTAAATTATAATTTAAAAATTGTTATAGATACAATTTTCATATATAAATACATTTGAAACAAAACTTTAAAATTTGGTAAATACATGTTAATGGATACATACCAACATCATCTTTTTCTATTTTTTTAATTCATTGTGATCCAACTTATAATAATATAAAATGATAAATTTATCCATAAAGCCTGTCATTATGGGTGGATGAATTATTTTTGTATACATCTTTTAACAGAACTTTTAATAGCAAAAATATATATAACATTGGTTATTCTTTTCATAAACACAAAAGTCACCATTTGCTATGTTCAAGTCCTAATTATGTACAAGGCACTGTACTAACCACATTATGTCAATTTAAACCTTGTTCCACTCCAGAAAGATCAGCAATATCATGACCCTCTAATTTGACCAAAAAAATAAAAATATAAAAATTTAGTGGATATATTCAACTATAAGAGAAGTACTTTTGTTACATAAATATTACTTATAAGTGAGAAGCAAGAAATGCAGTCCTTTTACCAGTTGTGCTCTGAATTATTTTATTTTGATCATCATGCTTAGGGAAGAAACCATCAATTCTAGCTTGGGGTAATTAAAGAGATAACCCATATGCATTTAAAAGAAAAAAAAATCAAGAAAATAGAACATCAACTTAGTAACTATTGCTGGAATATTATCTCAGAATTGTTAACTAATTGGACATAATTTTAAGTAAACCTTTTGAAGACTCCCTATCAGAGTAAGTAGCTACCTTGTAGAGATCATGAATATATATCTACAGAATAAGTAGTTGAATGAGAATCGCCTAACTTTGTGGGACAATGCTTGTGAAATAAATTTTCCAGTGATAATATCACCCATAGATTCATACATTTGAGTATTTCAGAGTGTTATCCTCTGGCAAACTGTCTTACAGAACTCAAAGAAGATGAAGTTACTGAAGTCTCAAGATACCATTGAAGAATGCAAGGGAATCTGTTTCCTTGCCTATGCCTATGTCCTGAACGGTATTACCTAGATTCTCTTCTAGGGTTTTTACAGTGCTAGGTCTTATGTTTAAATCTTTAATCTACCTGGAGTTAATTTTTGTATGAGGTGTAAGGAAGGGGTCCAGTTTCAGCTTTCTGCACATGGCTAGCCAATGAAATGTGATCAGAAACTAAATAATAGGTTTTATGTAATTTTATTGTAAACATATATACTCCATTTATTAATTAATTTGCAGAGATTTCGCTGTATCATCTACACTCAAGAGATTTTGTCATTAAACTGGCCTATTAAGAAAAGCTTTTCTTTGTAAAATGAAAGACTGGCTTATATTTTGTGGTGTTTCTTATTCATGGATATGTATCACAATCTAACTATTCTTGTAAGCTTTAAGGGGAAGAATCAGACTGACCAGCGTCTGCCCACCTCAACAGCCTGCCTTTTAATTACTGTCTGTTAAAAACATACACTCATTTTCCCTCCTCTAAACTTTTGAATATAATTAGTAAAATAAAATTATACATTGGTAGTCTCTAATACTTTCTAAAGGCAGTCTCTTGGCAGATAAGAGGACGTGCATGCATATTCAGTTGCCATGTAGCCTCTCAGAACTGGGTATGTTTCAGTGAGTGCAAATGAATATTATCTACCACAATTCACTTTAGGAAGAAAAAGGATAAGTTTTCTAATATATCATTTATCTAATATATAAAGAGATATACATATATATAAAGATATATATGTAAACAACGATATATATTCAAAATAAAATAATTCAGAGCATACCTGGTAATTATACAAACACACACACATATTTTATATATATATATATATATATATATATATATATATATATATATGTATTTGGGAAAAAGAAACACTTCTTTCTAATATATATAGTAGAATATTCTATATCTAATAATATGTATCTACACATACTTCTAAAAGGTATGTATTTTGATCCTTAAAGGTCAAGGTGCAATTGTGTAATATTCTTAAAACTTATCTCTCATGTTTTGTAAAACAAAACATGTGTGTCTTGGTCCTTAACAGAAGAGATATTTTGCTGTATGGGGTTGACACCTTTCCTTTATATAATATGCAACCAAAGAAGGAGTGTTTCTTTTTTAAAGTGTTGTGTTTTACATTGTGAAGCTAATTACGGCAGAAGTGAGAAAAGGAGTAGGGAAAATTTTACTGATAGCTTATAAATATAATTATTGCTTTTGAAGTATGTAAATTTCAGTTTTAAAAGGACTAGGGCTTGTAGTGATTATGCGCTCTTGTCATTCTATTGTGCTAATTTGAACTGAAACGGAGTTGCGATGCTAAAACCACTGCTTTTAAAATACCTTTTCTACCTGATATATTCATGTTAATAAAAAAATATTGTGCTGTAGTCATTCACAGAACCTGAAACAGCAAAACACAAACTAGTCCACCATGATCTAATTTGTACTTGCCACCACAATATTCCTTCCAGGCACAATCAACTACTCTGTCAGCATCAGTGAACTTCTCTATAATGTTTAATGAGAAAATGTGCAGAAAAAATATCAAAACCATTTTTATCAGGGCTCAATTTTCCAACCCACTTATAGTTTCAAGATTCTAGGCAATAGATGAGGCTCAGGCAAAGGTGACAAATGGCTAATGATCCTGGTTTCTCATTTCTGGAGTAAGAACTAAGTAGACAGATAGAGAGGGAGATTGTACAGGACTTAGTGATTTTGTAGCTACTCAAACGTGGGAAAGAGAAATGAAAAGAATTCTAAACTGCCAATGCCTTTCCCTTTACATATTCACAAAAAGTAGATTACAAAGAGAAAGTACAACCTCAGATGATTTTAGCATCATTTTAGCAGCATCCCTTGGCTGACAATACACCAGAAACAACATGGTAAAGCTTAACTAAACCATAATACAATTGCCACTAAATAGTAATAGTTAAAATAAATAGCATTTGTATAGTACTGTGCAGTTTTCACACATACATCACCATGGGTGCTTTTACCATCTTCAGTGAATAGATTTTTTTAAAAAAACAAATCTTTCCAAAATAGTTTGAGAAAGAAAATCAAGAACACACTTGAGGAACTTGAAGAGATTTATAGAAAAGTTTGTAAATGGGTAGAAAGTAAAGTCAGTATGCTTTGAAAAGTGAAATTTTTTGGCCTTCTGTTACATTTACAATGCATGTAAACATTGTTTCAAATATATAATTAAACATGAAAACTACTACCACCCCTCACCCCCAGATACACTTCACCCACTACACTCCTCATCACCACTATTTTAATAACATGAGGACTTCTCCCATCCCAGTCACCAAAGGGCCCAGGGACACTGGAGTGGGTGGCTTTAGTCTCCTCCACTTCAACGTACCCCACTGCATCAGACCAAAACCAACCTAAGAATACTCAATCCAAGTAAAATGAGTATATTTTATGGTACATTTATAGTAAAATATATTATGTATAAATACAATATAGTGCATTTTTATGCAAATGCATATTTTTATAAACTCCTCCAGTACTATCCCCGTCTTCTAATGAGTTGACTATATCTAAACCACCATTTAGAAGCTCTGAATATATCAGTAATTAAAATAATTTTCCAATTACAGTAATAACGTCATTTTTACCATGAGTCATACATTTATTCATTGGACAAATATGTAAAGAACCTACTTTACACCATGAACTCTTCTAAGATTTAGTGATACGTCAGTGAATAAAAACAGACAAAATTCTTACTCTCTTGAAGCTTACACTCTAGTGAGGAGAAAGACAAACAAGTAAATGATATGGAATTATAGCAAGGTAAGAAGTATGGAGAGAACAAGATGTACATTAGTTACAATTTCAAATAGAGAATCTAAGGTACATCTCAATGATAAGGTGACAGTTGGTAAAGAGTTGAAGGTGAGGGAGAGAGGTTATGTCATGCCTACATCTAAAGTAATGTTTCATGAAAAGAGAAAAGCTAGTTCCAAAGCCCTGATGCAGGATCGTAGCCAGTGTGTTAGGGGAACAGTAAGGAACGTCAATGAGAGGGAGTTAATGGAATAAACAAAATAGAGTAGAAAATGTAGTCAGGGATTACTGGGATCTTAGAAGACATGTTTTGAAAAGCATGGAAAAAAAAATAGGGGAGTCAGGGTCAAGCCCATTTTTCACATTGTCATATTTTATAGTAACAAGCTAGGTTCTGCTTATAAAGAAATCTGGGACATAGGACAGTAAACCATGTGTCCTCAGGAAAACCTTAGTGTGTGTTTCTCACACTTGGTTAAAATATGTATGCGTAGTAGCTGATATTTACGCCTTTTCTAGAGTGTTTAATGTAAACATTAAAGTCTATCCTACAAGTAACTTATATACAAAAGTAAGAGAGACAGAGATAGAGACAGAGCACCAAGAAGAAACGTAGTAGCTAAGAAGGCTTCACGCTGACGTGGTGCCCCCTTCTGACCCTTAGATCTTAAAATCACAGTAAATATATTGCTCAATATTGAACTATAAGAAAAAGCATCTAACGTACAATATCCAGGGTGGGTTAATTTTTAATTGACAATTTAAAAGTGACAATATTGCACAAACCAGCTGGAGTAAAATAAGGGTACGTATGGGAAGGAATCTTTAGGCACTAAAAATAAACTGTATTATATATGGTCAACACACAGCTGATACAGGGGAAAAAACGACCATGATAGTGGAACCCTTTCCTATAATTTAGTAAAGTGAACAAGATAATAAAAGCATCTGATTTAGAGTCTTTGCTTACTCTAAATAATAATTATTGTAATCAATTGCATCCAGGGTCCTTGCACTGAGAAATAAAGGAGCGCTATTTTTTTTATCCTGACAAGAAAATAAAAAGGCCCAAGTTATTACATAATGTAAATAATGTATTAGAGTTGGCAATGAGAAATAATTTCTTTAGAACAAGGCTTATTTCACAATTCCAAGGTAAATCTATTGTTTGGATAAGTTTTTTTTTTTTTCAGTTGATATATAAATAAATGTATATATTTGGGTACACTCAATTCTATAGAAATTTAGATTTACGTTAATGTACCACTTAAAATTGCACTAAATAAAGTAGCATAATACACATTTTTGTAACGTAAAAAAGATATGAGTGTATGTTAAAATATAGAAAATCTGATGCTGAGCAAATGGAGTAAACAACAAAAAACAACACAGCCATATAAAGTTTACAAAAATCACATGTAGTTTACAATTGTGTTTAGAACATGATCTACTGAAAATGATAGAATTATTTACAACATCTCTTTGGGGCCTCGGCCACCTTGTACATATACAAAGTTCTTGGGTGGCTTACATACTCTGAAATGTTCTCAGATTTTAATTTGTAGAAACAACACTTCCCATAAACAGAGAGCTCTCTAGGGGCATCTATAGGACTAAGTGGTAACTCTCAGGGAAGCAACGTTTTGGGAACATTCCGTCATACTGTTCCGCTAATGAATTGCCTGATTTATAACCAATGTAAATTTGGAGCTGGCTACCTTCCCAGAATGCTTCCAAGCAGCAGCGCAGACGCAACAGTAACGCCATCAACACAGGAAAAGACAGCAGCCTGAGGAATTTAAAAATGGACATTTTGGCCAAGGCATGAACATATAATGGATGCCCAGTTCCAAAGGAGGTGCTAGACTTTATGCCGCACATAAAAACTGAAATGCTAAAAATGAGTAATGTTACACTTCAACCTTTGTCACACAAAAGCTCTAAAGGGCTCCACGTATGAGGGCAGCAGATATGGGCAGCGTTTGTGAAGCAATTATTTTAGAGAAAGCTATGCTGTGAGTACAACAAAAAGGGAAGGATGGGAAGCAGTTCCCTAACCCGGAACTAAGATTTCAAGTACAAGAAGAGCTGGAATTAGCTATATATGATTGGGGGATAATTTGGCCTGGAGCCTAATTCACATCTGAAAAAGCTAAGGAGGGTAGAGGGTACAGAGTACAAACCTGTGTTTGAATTCAAAAGTAACCCCCTAGGCCGGGCGCGGTGGCTCATGCCTGTAATCCCAGCACTTTGGGAGGCAAAGGAAGGTGGATCACAGGTCAGGAGATCGAGACCATCCTGGCTAACACGGTGAAACCCCGTCTCTACTAAAAATGCAAAAAATCATCCAGGCGTGGTGGCACGCGCCTGTCGTCCCAGCTACTCTGGAGGCTGAGGCAGGAGAATCACTTGAACCCAGGAGGTGGAGGTTACAGTGAGCGGAGATTGTGCCACTGCACTCCAGCCTGGATGACAGAGCAAGACTCCATCTCAAGGAAAAAAAGAAAAGTAACCCCCTTGACTGGATATTGAAAGGGGATGAATTCCATAAACCAACCCTGATAATCTGCAGTAGAATCTTCAGTGTGAAGCCATTTAAAAACACGTTGGCCCAAGAGGGCAACATGCCTGTTTAAGAGTTCCTGGTGGTAAGAGATGAAGAGTTTAATGCTGGCGTCCATGATATGGAGAACCGGAAACAACCAGCCAATTCCGCAACAGAGTTGCAATAGGAGGGACCCAACAGGGAAGTTTTTTTCAAACATCCTTCTCTCGTTTCTACTCTCTCTCTACAGATGTCATTATGTGGTTCAAGAACTACTGAACCAATTTCAGATTATAACCTTTGTGCATGTCAAACATTTCCTTTGCAGTAATAACAATTTTTTGTTTGTTTTTGAGACAGAGTCTTGCTCTGTCGCCCAGGCTGGAGTGCAGTGGTGGTTCTCAGTTCATTCACTGCAACCTCTGCTTCCTGGGTTCAAGCAATTCTCCTGTCTCAGCCTCCCGAGGAGCTGGGACTACAGGCGCCCACCACCACTTTCAGCTAAATTTTTGTATTTTTAGTGGAGACAGGGTTTCACCATATTGGTCAAGCTGGTCTCAAACTCCTGACCTTGGGTGATTTACCCACCTTGGTCTCCCTAAGTGCTGGGATTACAGGCCTGAGCCAACGCACCTGGCCAGCAACTATTATTTCTTAATGACTCAAACTAATAACGCTTATAATAATCTGTTATACATGTGTGCTTTAGGGATTTTAAAACCTCTCCATTTCTTACCCAGAATCTAAATATTCAGGTTACTTTGCTGTTAATTTTTTAAACATTTTTTATTAGCATCCCTAGAAGTTTTATTTCTATTTTAACTTTCTATTTTGGCTAATAAATATACTTAATTACTTTGATATGTTGGAGTTTGTTTCTGCTTAGTCTTTATTTTTGATGACTTTGAAGAGGGTGCAACCAAAGTAATTGAGGGCAAAAGCTTTCAATAGTGTGCTGTTGTCAAGATTTTTACTTTAGTATTTGAATTATGTATTAATATAAGTATAGCTTTCTTTTAGGAAAATATTAAGAGATAGGTAAAAATAAAAAAGGTCCTTTTTTGGCCAAGCATGGTGGCTCACACCTGTAATCCCAGCACTTTGGGAGGCCAAGATGGGCAGATTACTTAAGGCCAGGAGTTTGAGACCGGCCTGGCCAACGCAGCAAAACCCCATCTCTACTAAAATATAAAAATTATCCAGGAATGGTGGCATATGCCTGTAATCCCAGCTATGCAAGAGGCTGAGGCATGAGAATCCCTTAAACCTGGGAGGCGGAGGTTGGAGGTGGAGGTTGCAGTGAGACAAGATCATGCCACTTCACTTTATCGTAGGTAACACAAAGCCTCGTTTCAAAAAAAAAAAAAAAAAAAGGAAAGAAAGAAATGTCCTTTTTGCCCCATGTTATACAGATTGTTGTATTAAGACCTATTACTATATTACATTTAGTATATCATTTATTATATTCTCTCACCAAAATTTTCAGCTAAAGTAGTTTTGCTTTAATTTAAAGATACTTTCCTTTTACTGAATTTTCTACTTATAACTTCATAGGATATTGAGATTATATTTCAATGGACAAAAAATATTTTATTATAATGTTAAGTATCCTCATATTTGAAGATGATTGTAGAAAAAAAATCCCCACTACATCATGTCCCATTTAGCGTCCCAAATTTCTTTCTTTGCTTTGATACATCTGATTACAGCATTATAGAATTAAATATTTAAAAAGCAAATAGTACTTAATTCATATATCATACTAGCTAGATGAATTACTAACCACTACATTTTTTTGTCTATGTCAGGGAAAAGTAAGAACGTCACACTAGTACTTAAAATAAATATAAGCAGATGATCTCCAGTATATTTTCATTACATCCAGTATATTTCAGTATTATCTTATAATACAGTATGAGCTAAGCTAATGAGAAGAAATATTGAAACCGCCTTGCCAATACCAGTAGCACTAACCTACGTGGGCCTCCTAAATCAGTTTTGGACTCAGCCATCACATACTGTGAACTAATCTGAGACTCTCAAACCTTGTAATTCATAGTATTTCCTAGTGCCTACGGCTATAAGACATATTTAAGGGAGAAATGGGTGCCTAAATTCTCAATTCACATTAATGGGTTTAACGTGTAAGAAAAGGTAGACTACTGCTTGCAAAGTAGAGTTTTTTGCTTTGGCCCCTAGCCATACCCAAATTTCTTAGAAGGAAAAT
>NW_022437018.1:8085132-8090900 GCF_009761245.1 Sapajus apella
GAAATGGGTGCCTAAATTCTCAATTCACATTAATGGGTTTAACGTGTAAGAAAAGGTAGGCTACTGCTTGCAAAGTAGAGTTTTTTGCTTTGGCCCCTAGCCATACCCAAATTTCTTAGAAGGAAAATTTTACCTCTTTAAAAACAGTTTCTTGAATTCCACTTTTGTAAATGTTTCCTCCTTCACAACTGCTTCATGAAAGTGGAATTCAAGAAACTGTTTTAAAAGAGTCATTTAAAATGTGAAATCAGCAGAAATTGGAAATTTAGTTGATCATAGCCAAAAACATTGTAAGAGCATTGGAGGCTGTGTAATTTTGAAAGGATTGTGTTTGTAGGCATTGTGTTCAGCAGTCAACATGAGCAAAAGTGATAAGAAAAAAAAAATTAGCAGACTCCATTGCCAGGGATGCTGGCAGCCTGCCAAACACACAGAGGTAGCAACTATTCCACCTCCTTGGCTGTCTTTGGGGTAACATTACTCTTCCCCACTAAACAAAGGAAAAGGTGCCCATTGAAATCTGCAGCATGCAGTCACACCTGCTTGTGCTTCTTCTTCATATAAAATATTTGTATATCTGCAAGCAGACGGTTACATCTCCAGCCAGCATATAATTTTTTTTTTTTTTTTTTTTTTTTTTTTTTTTCATGACAGTAAAGACACAACATTTTAGTTAAGTATATTTCACCATGTTGTTTGCAACTGTATATTGAAATCATTATTATCATATTAAATTTCTTTTCACTTTATTATGTATAGATAGGCTGCCTGGACAATTCAAGAAAATGTCTTCCTCATTGTTCCTGGAAGTGTAGGTTGCCTTCTGTCTTATAAGGCAGCTATTTGGTTACAGCAGCTTCTGATTTTCTACATCTGACTTATAATTTAAATATTTCAGGAAAGAGGGGGCGAAAAAATATACACTATATTTAATTAGTGAATTTTCTGAACACAAAATGAGAAGAGAAAGAAAATGATTTTTCCTTCTGATTTTGCAATGGAATATATTAACCTTTCTCTTTTAGTCTATTTGCAAGAGGAACTGAGCAGCTTACTAGAATATTCTAAGTAAAAAAGAAGTGACGGGCATTATACCCATTCAAAAATGCAGGTTGGCTGCCTGAGGGTAGAGGAGATTCTCAATATATAGAGAGAGAATTTCCCTCAAACTAGTTATCAATCCAATTCCCTACAGATTCATGACTCATAAGTAAATCTTAGGGAAAAAAGACACTTACTGAAGAAACTTCCAAGGTTGATGACTAAATAGAAATTTATGTTGTTGTGAAATATAAAGTAATACTTGAAAAAAAACAAAATGAAAGACTTGGTTTCAGTCCTCAGTGGAATTTCATGTGCACAGAGTAATGAACAAGAAGTAACAGGGATAATGGTTTCCAATGAGATGTGAAAATATCCAGAAAACATGGCTGAACTGTGGACACTGGATGCCACCAGGAGGTAGTGTAGAAAGCAACATGAGCACGATCAAATCTGAAGGGAAACATTAACAGAGGAAGAAATAGATGCTGGGATACTGAGTTACTATTTTTTCAATGTTTGAGTCAATCCAAGCAATGTGCTATGACCTTTATATCTGGTATCTCAGTTGATCTCTACAGCAAGTCTTAAATTAGATATTATAATTCCCACTTTACATATGAGGAAACTGATGATTTAAGAGCAAGTACTTTGAGGATACTACCCGCCTCTAGTATCATTCTCTTGTCACACATGAAAATATACAATGACTCCATCCCTGGGAATTCTGAAAATCAAAACATTATATTGTAAATCAACATTAGAAGACCAACAGCAGGAAGAAGTGTCATTAGTAAAAGTTTATAAATAGAAATATATATAGTAACTGTTTATACACAAAGCTAAGATGGTGGTAGGGAGCTTTTTAGCTATACAAGATTTGAAAGAAAACTATAATATAAAGTTTAGGATAAGACATAATGAAATTATTTATAGTACTAAATAAGAACTATATAAGGGACAAGTGGAGTTTAGGTATCAAAGGCGTATGTCATGACTACACCCAAGAAAGAAAATAAAGATTTCAAGAATGCTGCCCAAGGTGGAAGGCACAAGTGATGACTTGACATTGTCAATTGGCATTAACAATTACATTTCGGAAAAACTTCACCACTGTCTCCCTCTGCTTCTCACACACTACCTCTCCACTCCCTTTTTGTACAGATTTCACAAGTAGAAAGCAAAGGAAGGCAGATTCTCAAGGCTTCTGTCCTTTTACTTCCAGTTATTTTATTACTAGCCTCATTGTATGTGGAGGCTGACACAAATCCATCTTGGATGCTAATCTGCTGAGCTGACTACTCTTGATTAACTCCTGTTCAGGGAAAGCATCTCAGAATTCTACTTTGTGGTTAAGGTAATTCCTGTCCTTAGACCAAACATCCTTGACCACAGATCCTGCCCTTGGGCAGAATCACATAGCATTCTTGCCTTTCCCTGGGAAATCAGTCAACTTCAATTGTCCTACGTATTCCTACTCCATGGTATTTAAGACCCGGGTCTGGCGGGTAATGGTGTGGGGATCCACCATCTTGTCTCACTGTCACCCATGACTAGGCCTTCTCTTTGGAAATCCATATTAAATGCTTCTTTCTGAGGAACTGGATATGTCAGCCTCTTCCTTTGGCCTCTTAGCCTTCTTAGACTTTGGGGATAAACTTGCATAGATCTGGCTACTGCAGAACAGCATAGAACGTTTTTGTTTTGTTTTGTTTTGCCACAAAGCATCGTAACAGATTAACTGGATTTCCTAAAACTAACATAAAATGGTTATGCAATGCATCCACAGCTACACAGCTAATAAGTAACAGAGCTGAGATGTAAACACAGTCTGTCTGACTTGAGGAGCCATGTTTTTTTAATGCTTTTTATTTTAAAATCTTCAAATATTATATTCACAAGAATTTGCAAGGTAGTACAGAAAAGAACCTGCACCTTTCACCCAGTTTCTTCCTATGGTTCTACGATACATCACAATATTACAGTACATATACTAGGAGGTTGTCATTGGTGCAATGCACGGTAGAGTTTCATGCCATTTTATCTTGTGCGTAGATTCATGTGACTACCATCACCACAGCTAAAATACAGGCCTATTCCTTATCACAAAGATCTTCCTCACCCCGCCCCTTCGACAGTCATAACGACACTCTCCTCCAAACATTTCTAAACGCTGACAGCCACTTATGTGTTTTCCATTCTATATTTTTATTTCAAGAATGCTATATAAATGGAGTCATACAGTGTATAACTTCTTAACTTTTTTTGTAACTTTGTATAAGACCTTTGATCCACCCAAATCATTGCATGTATCAAGTTTGTTCCTTTTTGTTGATGAATAGTATTGCATGGGATGGATACCCAGTAAGTTTAACCATTCACATGTTGAAGGACGTTTTGATTGTTTCCAGTTTTTGACTATTACAAATATACTTGCTATGAACAATCACGTAAATGTTTTTATCTGGACATAAATTTTCATTGTTCTGTGATAAATATCTAGGATTATGACTGCTGGGTCATATGGTAAATGTACAGTTAATTTTTTTTGTTGAAATTGCTGTTTTCTTCGCCCAAAAGGATTTATGTTTTAACCACTGTATTTTAGTTTTTTAGTGCATACTAAAGTTGGATAAACAGCATCTGTGATGACTGTGGTAGTGATAGAGACAGGAGACAGTGGGGAGGGGAGGGGAGTGGGGGTAGAGACAGGAGACAGTGGGGTGGGGGGTGGGGGCGGGGGTAGAGACAGGAGACAGTGGGGTGGGGGATGGGGGTGGGGGTCCAGCGAAACTCCATCTTCAAGCCCAGGGTAGCCTGAAGACTGAAAAACCAGACTGCGGATACCAGATGAAGCCCCTCCTCTCCCAACTGATTCTCTTTGAACAATGCCCCCTGTGCACTTGGAAGGGGACGGAGCCAGGAGAAGTTACGCTGTTTTCATAGCGGAGCAGCCTGGCCTCTTCAGTTCCTGTGCGATGGCCTAGTATTCCATCTGTGAGGGGGGAACCCTGTCTCTCTCACTTTGCCGAGAGTTCCTCTTTCCTATTTTCACCCAATAAACTCTGCCCTAGTCACCCTACAATGTGTCCCTGTGCCTACATTTTCCTGGCCATGTGACAAGAACCTGGTTTTTTCTACAACAGTAGCCAGCCTCCAATATTTCCCATATGGTCACCAACGATTCCTCCCGATCTTCACAACCTTGTGTAATCCCCTCCCACATTTTTCTAAGTTTAGAATGTGTGGTCAATAGTTTAAAACAGAAATGAATGGTACATACTTCCAAGATTCAGCTGTAAAAGACTGGCTTTCATCTGTCTCTCTGTCTGCCTGTCTCTCTTCATATGGTCTGAAGGAATTCACGCTGGGAGGAATCCGGCAGGTGAGCTCAGTTTTAAATACCTGGCATCATTGAAGGTATTTAATGAAGCATCCTGCGAAAACCGCATGAGTGAACTTGAAAGTGAATCATTCAGCCCCAGTTAAGCCTTCAGAGATTACAACTCTAGCAAACACTTCAACTGTAGCCTCTTAAGAGACCCTAAACCAAACTCAACTAGCTAAGAAACTGTCACATTCTTTAAGAAGCTAGGTTTTGTGTTATTTGTTACTCAGGCACACACAGCAAATATGTATATTGACACAAAAGTGCAGTGATGCCAAAATAAAAACTTAAAATGCAAAAGTGACTTTGGAACCATCTAATAAGCGGAGCTGAATAAACGCTAAAGATTTTGAGTAGACTGCTAGTGGTGTCTTAAGGAGCCTTTTACACACTGGTCATAGGATTTTGTCTTTGATGAATAACTCTTGGGCAAATATAGGACAGAGTCCTGATCAAGAAACTGCCAACTTTTCCTGATTGAATTTAAAACTTTCAAGGAATCAAGACTGCTGTGTAACTTCCATTGTTCTCATTTTTTATTAGAAATCCCTATAGTGATGATTCATATACTTGTCCCACCTTCGTATGTTGGTTATGTGAGAATAGATAACTTATCTCTTTAGTTTACAGGTCCACAAATCAAGATAAACAGTACTGGAGCTTTATCTACAGAACTGCACTCAAGAAGCTTTACCATAACTGGTCCTGACTCATGTAGTGAAATTCTAGATTATGAGCTGATGCTATAATAGGGTGAGACTTTGTGGGGAATTGGGGGTGGGTGGCAAGGGGCCTTGGGAAAGGGTGAGTGTATTTTCAATGTGGGAGGGATATGAATCATCAGCAGATAGAGGAAAAACTGTGGCATCCAGGCCCCAAAATGGCTCCCAATGATTGCTGAATCCTAGTTTCACACTCTTGTCATGGTCTCTCCTATATTGTGCCAGGATCAGTCTATGTGACCAATAGAAAATGACTGAAGTAATACTACAGTGTGTCACTGCTGAGATTCAGTTAGAGAAAACTGTGGCTTCTCTCTGTGTTTTTCTCTCTCTGTCTCTCACACACACACATTATTTGCTCTAAAGAAAGGCATGATATGAGTAGCCCACATGGTGATAAACTGAATCCTCCTCTTAATGGCCACATGAGAAATCTTAGAGTCAGATCCCTAGTCCTAATCAAATCTTTTTGGTTTTTTTTTTTTTTTTAAACTGCAGCCGTAGCCAACACCACAATTGAAATCTCATGAGACAACCTGAAATACAATCATCCAGCTAAGCCACTCCAGCATTCTTGATCCACAGAAACTTTTGGATCATGTGTCCTATTTTCAAGC